>NC_045791.1:107024141-107330947 GCF_009873245.2 Balaenoptera musculus
TACTTGCTCTTCTCGTGAAGCCCCAATGCTAGCGATAGGAGTATTGATAAAAGCACCGGTGTTTACGTTACTCAAGCACGTGCCAAGCTTGCTGTAGGAGCGTCCTCTTCAGTCCTGTCACAACCAAGCCATGGGGCAGGGAGACACGTTTTCAGAGATCAAGGAGCTGAGACCCAAAGGGGCTAAGTGAGCTGCTAGTCAGTGGTGGAGCTCAGTACCACGCTTGGATTTTCCTGACTCCCAAACCCAGGCTTTTGTTTTGTTTTGTTTTCTGTATCTCTACAGTCCTCATTTTCCTCCGAGTTTGATTGTATTAATAATAGATGTCTCTTAGTGTGTTTATTTGAGTTCCTCTTGACATTGTATTTTTCATTATTGAAAAAAAGTACATGTTTCATTTTTGCCTGAACTTTTGAATCTCTGGCCCGTGTTATGACACTAGTGCTTTCCTGATGCATTGACCAACCCTACGATTTTTTAGAAGTAGAATAACAGAGTGAACTGGGTTTGAGTGACATGAAATCCGCCTCATCAGACCTCATGTACACATTACGGGGCATGCTTGGTGTGATTTTACTGGTGGATTCTACTTGGGGAGGTCCCCTCGGTGGGGTTCGTCCACATCCAGTGCTATCATTTTCCTGACTCCATTTTCCCACTCCTCAGTGAGAATTTCATTAATTTATAGAAATACACTCAGACACAGTTACAGGTAAAGCAAGAAGATGGTCTAGCCTTGAAACTCATGCTTGTCACCATTATACTCCACTGCCCTCCAAATGGGTGGAACATCAGTGCCAAATACCCCATTTCTGATCCAGAGAAAGACATAATATCCGAGAGATAACTTTGGTGAGGTTTTAAAACCATAACAATTATGTATCATGCTTATATCATGTTATGTTATGCTGTGTTATAGTTTGGGAGCTATGAAATCACGTATTCCTAGATGTATGTGAAATGCCAACCCCTGATCGTTGGGGTTATTGGGAATGAGTCCATCACCTTTAACTTCTGGAGCTTGGCAAACCATCTATAAACTCACTTTTCCTCAAGTAAAGTAGTGCTTTCTTACCAACTGCAAGAGATGGAAGCTGCAGACGTCCCCTGGCTGCCTGTGCAGTTAGGTGACCGGGAGCAAACCTGCAGCGGAGCTCCAGAGCAGATGTGTCCAGCTGCAGAAACCTTTCCTCAGGGGGAATCTGCTAGGACCCTGGAGATGTAAGTCTGATGAAACAGCACTGCTCCCACTGAAGTGGGGAGGCATCCCTGAGCCCCTCACAGACGCAAAGCCCTAAGCCCCGCCTTTGAACCCACTACTCTAGACTCAGCTTTTTCAACAACGATTTAGAGTTTCAGAGCCCTGAAAATGTATGCGGTGTCCCCAGCCAATCGCCTCTCTGGGGCGGACTTGGCATTTCTTCTCTGGCGTACAAGTCAGACAGTCCAGATAAGACCAAGCGCCTGTGGCCGGTGGGAAGTCAGTTTCATGTCCGGAAATGATTTCAAAGAATATGATGTGAGAGAACAAAAATCCCCCGATTGTCATCAGTATTTATTATGTTATTGTTGGCTCTCTTTTCCTTTTATCTTCAAGTTATCATTTATCCTAATCGATCAGTTTAGTGCTGATGGCTTCACTGCTCCTGCCTACCTCCGCAAAGTCCTACACCATGCTCTGCTGTCATCATAATTATTACATTATTACATTTGCCCTGTAGTTTAATCTCTCCCTCTCTGCTAGTTTTCCTCCGCCAAGATTTAAACATGATCCCACCTCTTGAGGGGAAACAAGTCAGCCATGGACCCTCCCCTCCCTTCTAGCTACCCACCCGCCACGTGCTCTTGTGGATGGAGAGGTCTGCCCTGGTGGTCCTCAGTCTCTCACCCCACTTACTGAAATGTTCTCACTAAGGTCACTGGTTACCTTAGCCTTGCCCAGCCTCTAGACACTTTTCCTGTTTATTAAATATATTTTCCAGATTATTTAAGAAATATATTTAATTTTGGCAAATATAAAAAGTGAAAGAATAAAATTAAAATCACGCACAGTCCCAGCCCCACATATGGCAACGGTGAACACCTTGGTGTATTTACTTCCGTGTGCCTTATACACATTATACGTAATGCGTTTACATCCCTTACTTCGATAGCTGCCCTTCCTGAAGGTGGGTCGTATGTCAGCTGCTGAACCATCTTTATAGGGAAGCTGAGAGGGTGAAAGACCCACTCAAGGTCACAGGGTGAGTGACTGAACTCGAGCTGACCGTCTCTGAAGCCAAAGCTCCTGACCACGGTGATTTCTTGCCTCCTGCTTTTTTTCTACTCACAATAAGTCCTATGACTTTTTCCATGTCATTAAAATGCACCCACTTCATGGTACCATCATCTTACTTCTTCTGGGTGTGATGTGCTCCTACTGATGGAAGTTTAGGTCATTTCTAATTTTTCCTATGAAATGAATATCTTTTGAGTATACCCTTTAATGTGTTTCTGATGATTTCTTTTATCTAGAATTCTCCAAAACCAATTAATTCACTGGGTCAACAATGATAATACTTAAATGTCTTGCTACATTATTGCCACATTCTTTTGCAGGCAGGAAGATGATTTTTACCCCCCCAATGATATGAGAGTGTCTGTCCCACTAAGCTCTTCCCAACATCAAATGCTGTCATCTGAAATATCTCCCCTGGGTGTTTCATCGTTGTTGGACTTTTATTGTTTTTATTGCTAGGAAGGCTTAGCATGTTTTTGTATTTATTAGTGACTTGTGTTCCCTTGTTTGGTGGCTTTGGATTCTTTTGCCCATTTTCTCTACTGGATTTCGTGTTGTTCAACCCAGTGGTGTGATTTTATGACTTTTCCTTAGAGTGTGATGCATCAACTGGTTTCTCCCTGGCGTGACTTTCATTCCCTCCTCCTCCTGGTTGTCATCCTACTTTTCCAGTTCACCCCCTTTCAGGGGTGGGCCACCCTCTTTCCCGAGGTTCCTGGGGGGGCCCCTCTGGACCCTCTCCTCTGCTCTCCAGACCCCCCTGGAAGCCCTTGGTCCTTGGCCTATGTCCCTCTTCCTAGACACCCCTTTCACACCGAACCCTTAGCTCCTGCATGTGTTTAGGAGATGGGTAAATGGTACACCTGGAATACCTGGTATGTGAGATGGTATGAAGACCGCCTGGACTCATAATTAGTCACCTTGAACATCACCTGGCCTCAGAAAACCAGTTAGAAACTAACATCGAATAAAGGCATGTGAAATGTCAGAACGGCAGATTCTGCACTTCTTACATAGCTTTCCCATTTCTTATTTGACTGAACTGTGATGAAAAAGCAAAAACACACTTTTCCCCATTGCAGCGAAATAGGCAGTTGTTTCATTGTGAGCAAATGAAATCATTTCCTGACTGTTGGTGCCCTACTTAGAAGCCATTTGCTGTATGGGGATCATAGTAAATACCTTGCAGGATTGATTTGCGGTTTTGCCATAATGTATGTAAAGTACCAATTAATACTCTGAGCCTCTCCGTGAAATGCCTGGGGAGAGAAGTAAAAGAAGCGCTCCTTGTTTTAAACAGCCTGGCCTGAGGGTTCTGAGCGGGCTTTGAAGAAGCGTTGGCTGAGCCGAGGGTCTCAGGCCTTTCCTCGTGCAGGGGGTATGGAAGGCGAGGTGGAAGTAATTTTCAAACTGAAGGAGGATTTTGAGGGTGGGAGGGAGTGTTGTGTAATCACTTAGATTGTTCACTCAATCAATATCGGTACAATTCTACTCTGTGCTCTGTGCCAGGCTCTGGGAATATAGCGCTGAACAGATAGATCTGGTTTTTGACTTAAGTAGGCAGACAGGGGTCAAGCAGATCACGTAACAAATCAGGATACACACGGCTTGGTGGAGGGGAGATGGTGCTTCCAGAACAGGCCACCAGGCACCTGCGCCAGCCTGGGCATCAGAGGTACCTCCCTGAAGAGATGGTGCATAAGGCCCGGAGGATGGGCAGGAGATAAGCGGCTGGGCAGGGTTTGGGGAAGAGGGTTCCAGACAGACGGTGGGACCCAGAGGGGAAAAGCGGGGCCCCGTGAGGAGCCTGGCCCAGAAGGAGAGATAGGTGGGCGCAGTCATGCTGGGGAAGCAAGCAGGGCCCACGTGGCGGCTGCGGGCCACTGGAGGGGCTGGAGAGGGGCGAGGGGGTGGGACTGCCACTTGGATGTGGTGATGACGGAGGCGAGGGTGGGGGCAGAGGTCACAGGCAGCTGGGGGAGCTTGGTCCCAGGAGGAGACACAGGGAGGCGGGGTGGAGTGTAGGAGAAGAATGATGCCCTTGTTCTAGAAACGTCTTGTTTGCTGTGTCTGTCGGACAGCTTGGGGATGTGGAGTAGTTCTCTGTGGATACGGGTCTGAGGTAGTGTTTGGGAGACAAGAGGGACGGGGGCTCCTGCAGCTGGGATGGGAGGGTCTGAGCCCTAGAAGAGCAGGGGGCAGCCCGGAGGCATCTCCATGGCAACTGAGGCTTCCGGGATGCCCGGGCTAATGGCCTGCTCTCCAGGCTGGGAGGGAATTGTTGCCGGGCGTCCTTGGGAACCACGTGCCGGCTCCAAGTCTCAGGGTGACCTGGAGCACACTGGCCCTCAGGCCCTACTGCCCCTGTGGGTCAAGGTCCTTCTCCCACTTCACTGGACCGCATCAGGGCAGGACTCCTCTCTGCCACCAGCCAGCTGGTCCTCTAGCTGCTACAAGCCGCTAGTTACAGCTCTGCAAGTTCCTTCACTACAAATCCATTAACTTGGAAGGAGCTATGGTGCACCTCCTATGCGTGGTGGTCTGGGATGCGGGATCCCACCTCCCATAGGAGAGGGGGCACCCAGGAGGGCCCTGCCCAGACGGGAGCGGCCAGGGAAGGGGTATGGAAGGACTGAACTCAAGCTGGGTCCTGGAGGACGAGGAGGAATGAAGCAAGGAGAGCAGGGGCAGGGGGACCAGTGTCCTTTGGGGGTGGGGGGCGGGACGGGGCTGGGGCATGGCGGACAGCGAGAGGGGGAGGGGAGGGGGAGGGGAGGGCCTCGCGGTAAAGCTTTCAGGGAAGCCCGTCCACCGTTTGTGACCCCATCTTACCCTCCCTCCCCTTTCTCCACAGGAGAACCGATGTCCTTCAAGGGCGCCCGGCTCAGCATGAGGAAAAGAGGGAACGGTACGCCGGACAGCACCCGGACCCTGTACTCCAGCGCGTCTCGCAGCACAGACGTGTCCTACAGCGAGAGCGTGAGTTCAGCCTCGCCCCCCAACCCGCTGTTATGTCAGAAAGCATCACTTTGCAACTAGGATTCTTTGGGGACCAATACTCCTTCTTTAAAAAGATCATATCTCAACGTATGGCATTTCGTTCTGTGGATTATTTTTGTCGAACGTAGAGGCATTTTCTTTTCTGTGTAGTTTTTCAAACATTCCTGTTTTGAAGGTTGTGGCTGTAACCTTAAGTTGCTAAAGAATGCACTTGTTTTTGGCCTTTTTAAAAAAATAGCAGTGTTAATTTCTGCTGTAGAGCAAAGTGATTCAGTTACACATATATATATACCTGCTTTTTCATATGCTTTTCCATTACGGTTTATTACAGGAGACTGGATATAGTTCCCTGTGCTGTACAGTAGGACCTTGTTGTTTATCCATTCAAGAATGCACTTGTTAACTGACTTTTATGAAATCCTAAATACTGCACTTTTAATATTCCTTTTACTATTTAATGCTTGGTGTTCTTGCTTCCATCCCTGTGGGTTCACCTTGGAAGTGATTCTTTTTTTTTTTTTTTAAACATCTTTATTGGAGTATAATTGCTTTACAATGGTGTGTTAGTTTCTGCTTTATTACAAAGTGAATCAGTTATACATATACATATGTTCCCATATCTCTTCCCTCTTGCATCTCCCTCCCTCCCACCCTCCCTATCCCACCCCTCTAGGTGGTCACAAAGCACCGAGCTGATCTCCCTGTGCTATGCGGCTGCTTCCCACTAGCTATCTATTTTACATTTGGTAGTGTATATATGTCCATGACACTCTCTCACCCTGTCACATGTCACCCCTCCCCCTCCCCATATCCTCAAGTCCATTCTCTAGTAGGTCTGTGTCTTTATTCCCATCTTGCCACTAGGTTCTTCATGACCTTTTTTTTTTTTTCCCTTATATTCCATATATATGTGTTAGCATACTGTATTTGTTTTTCCCTTTCTGACTTACTTCACTCTGTATGACAGACTCTAACTCCATCCACCTCATTATAAATACCTCCATTTCATTTCTTTTTATGGCTGAGTAATATTCCATTGTATATATGTGCCACATCTTCTTTATCCATTCATCCGATGATGGACACTTAGGTTGCTTCCATGTCCTGGCTATTGTAAATAGAGCTGCAATGAACATTTTGGTACATGACTCTTTTTGAATTATGGTTTTCTCAGGGTATATGCCCAGTAGTGGGATTGCTGGGTCATATGGTAGTTCTATTTGTAGTTTTTTCAGGAACCTCCATACTGTTCTCCATAGTGGCTGTATCAATTTACATTCCCACCAACAGTGCAAGAGTGTTCCCTTTTCTCCACACTCTCTCCAGCATTTATTGTTTCTAGATTTTTTGATGATGGCCATTCTGACCGGTGTGAGATGATACCTCATTGTAGTTTTGATTTGCATTTCTCTAATGATTAATGATGTTGAGCATTCTTTCATGTGTCTGTAGGCCATCTGTATATCTTCTTTGGAGAAATGTCTATTTAGGTCTTCTGCCCATTTTTGGATTGGGTTGTTTGTTTTTTTGTTATTGAGCTGCATGAGCTGCTTGTAAATCTTGGAGATTAATCCTTTGTCAGTTGCTTCATTTGCAAATATTTTCTCCCATTCTGAGGGTTGTCTTTGGGTCTTGTTTATGGTTTCCTTTGCTGTGCAAAAGCTTTTAAGTTTCATTAGGTCCCATTTGTTTATTTGTGTTTTTATTTCCATTTCTCTAGGGGCTGGGTCAAAAAGGATCTTGCTGTGATTTATGTCATAGAGTGTTCTGCCTATGTTTTCCTCTAAGAGTTTGATAGTGTCTGGCCTTACACTTAGGTCTTTAATCCATTTTGAGTTTATTTTTGTGTATGGTGTCAGGGAGTGTTCTAATTTCATACATTTACATGTACCTGTCCAATTTTCCCAGCACCACTTATTGAAGAGGCTGTCTTTTCTCCACTGTATATGCTTGCCTACTTTATCAAAGATAAGGTGACCATATGTGCGTGGGTTTATCTCTGGGCTTTCCATCCTGTTCCATTGATCTATATTTCTGTTTTTGTGCCAGTACCAAACTGTCTTGATTACTGTACCTTTGTAATATAGTCTGAAGTCAGGGAGCCTGATTCCTCCAGCTCCATTTTTCGTTCTCAAGATTGCTTTGGCTATTCGGGGTCTTTTGTGTCTCCATACAAATTGTGAAATTTTTTGTTCTAGTTCTGTGAAAAATGCCAGTGGTAGTTTGATAGGGATTGCATTGAATCTGTAGATTGCTTTGGGTAGTATACTCATTTTCACAATGTTGATTCTTCCAATCCAAGAACATGGTATATCTCTCCATCTATTTGTATCATCTTTAATTTCTTTCATCAGTGTCCTATAATTTTCTGCATACAGGTCTTTTGTCTCCTTAGGTAGGTTTATTCCTAGATATTTTATTCTTTTTGTTGCAATGGTAAACGGGAGTGTTTTCTTAATTTCACTTTCAGATTTTTCATCATTAGTGTATAGGAATGCAAGAGATTTCTGTGCATTAATTTTGTATCCTGCTACTTTACCAAATTCATTGATTAGCTCTAGTAGTTTTCTGGTAGCATCTTTAGGATTCTCTATGTATAGTATCATGTCATCTGCAAACAGTGACAGCTTTACTTCTTCTTTTCCGATTTGGATTCCTTTTATTTCTTTTTCTTCTCTGATTGCTGTGGCTAACACTTCCAAAACTATGTTGAATAATAGTGGTGAGAGTGGGCAACCTTGTCTTGTTCCTGATCTTAGTGGAAATGGTTTCAGTTTTTCACCATTGAGGACAATGTGGGCTGTGGGTTTGTCATATATGGCCTTTATTATGTTGAGGAAAGTTCCCTCTATGCCTACTTTCTGCAGGGCTTTTATCATAAATGGGTGTTGAATTTTGTCGAAAGCTTTCTCTGCATCTATTGAGATAATCATATGGTTTTTCTCCTTCAATTTGTTAATATGATGTATCACATTGATTGATTTGCGTATATTGAAGAATCCTTGCATTCCTGGAATAAACCCCACTTGATCATGGTGTATAATCCTTTTAATGTGCTGTTGGATTCTTTTTGCTAGTATTTTGTTGAGGATTTTTGCATCTATGTTCATCAGTTATATTGGCCTGTAGTTTTCTTTCTTTGTGACATCTTTGTCTGGTTTTGGTATCAGGGTGATGGTGGCCTCGTAGAATGAGTTTGGGAGTGTTCCTCCCTCTGCAATATTTTGGAAGAGTTTGAGAAGGATAGGTGTTCGCTCTTCTCTAAATGTTTGATAGAATTCGCCTGTGAAGCCATCTGGTCCTGGGCTTTTGTTTGTTGGAAGATTTTTAATCACAGTTTCAATTTCAGTGCTTGTGATTGGTCTGTTCATATTTTCTATTTCTTCCTGGTTCAGTCTCGGCAGGTTGTGCATTTCTAAGAATCTGTCCATTTCTTCCAGGTTGTCCATTTTATTGGCATAGAGTTGCTTGTAGTAATCTCTCATGATCGTTTGTATTTCTGCAGTGTCAGTGGTTACTTCTCCTTTTTCATTTCTAATTCTATTGATTTGAGTCTTCTTCCTTTTTCTCTTGATGAGTCTGGCTAATGGTTTATCAATTTTGTTTATCTTCTCGAAGAACCAGCTTTTAGTTTCATTGATATTTGCTATTGTTTCCTTCATTTCTTTTTCATTTATTTCTGGTCTGATCTTTATGATTTCTTTCCTTCTGCTAGCTTTGGGTTTTTTTTGCTCTTCTTTCTCTAATTGCTTTAGGTGCAAGGTTAGGTTGTCTATTTGAGATGTTTCCTGTTTCTTGATGTAGGCTTGTATTGCTATAAACTTCCCTCTTAGAACTGCTTTTGCTGCATCCCATAGGTTTTGGGTCGTCGTGTCTCCATTGTCATTTGTTTCTAGGTATTTTTTGATTTCCCCTTTGATTTCTTCAGTGATCACTTCGTTATTAAGTAGTGTATTGTGTAGCCTCCATGTGTTTGTAGTTTTTACAGATCTTTTCCTGTAATTGATATCTAGTCTCATAGCGTTGTGGTCAGAAAAGATACTTGATACGATTTCAATTTTCTTAAATTTACCAAGGCTTGATTTGTGACCCAAGATATGATCTACCCTGGAGAATGTTCCATGAGCACTTGAGAAAAATGTGTATTCTGTTGTTTTTGGGTGGAATGTCCTATAAATATCAATTAAGTCCATCTTGTTTAATGTATCATTTAAAGCTTGTGTTTCCTTATTTATTTTCATTTTGGATGATCTGTCCATTGGTGAAAGTGGGGTGTTAAAGTCCCCTACTATGATTGTGTTACTGTGCATTTCCCCTTTTATCGCTGTTAGTATTTGCCTTATGTATTGAGGTGCTCCTATGTTGGGTGCATAAATATTTACAATTGTTATACCTTCCTCTTGGATCGATCCCTTGATCATTATATAGTGTCCTTCTTTGTCTCTTGTAATAGTCTTTATTTTAAAGTCTATTTTGTCTGATATGAGAATTGCTACTCCAGGTTTCTTTTGATTTCCATTTGCATGGAATATCTTTTTCCATCCCCTCACTTTCAGTCTGTATGTGTCTCTAGGTATGAAGTGGGTCTCTTGTAGACAGCATATATATGGGTCTTGTTTTTGTATCCATTCAGCCAGTCTGTGTCTTTTGGTGGGAGCATTTAATCCATTTACATTTAAGGTAATTATCGATATGTATGTTCCTATTCCCATTTTCTTAAATATTTTGGGTTTGTTATTGTAGGTGTTTTCCTTCTCTTGTGTTTCTTGCCTAGAGAAGTTCCTTTAGCATTTGTTGTAAAGCTGGTTTGGTGGTGCTGAACTCTCTCAGCTTTTGCTTGTCTGTAAAGGTTTTAATTTCTCCATCAAATCTGAATAAGATCCTTGCTGGGTAGAGTAACCTTGGTTGTAGGTTTTTCTCCTTCATCACTTTAAGTATATCCTGCCACTCCCTTCTGGCTTGCAGAGTTTCTGCTGAAAGATCAGCTCTTAACCTTATGGGGATTCCCTTGTGTGTTATTTGTTGTTTTCCCCTTGCTGCTTTTAATATGTTTTCTTTATATTTAATTTTTGATAGTTTGATTAATATGTGTCTTGGCGTGTTTCTCCTTGGATTTATCCTGTATGGGACTCTCTGTGCTTCCAGGACTTGATTAACTATTTCCTTTCCCATATTAGGGAAGTTTTCAACTATAATCTCTTCAAATATTTTCTCAGTCCCTTTCTTTTTCTCTTCTTCTTCTGGGACCCCTATAATTCGAATGTTGGTGCGTTTAATGTTGTCCCAGAGGTCTCTGAGACTGTCCTCAGTTCTTTTCATTCTTTTTTCGTTATTCTGCTCTGCAGTAGTTATTTCCACTATTTTATTTTCCAGGTCACTTATCCGTTCTTCTGCCTCAGTTATTCTGCTATTGATCCCATCTAGAGTATTTTTAATTTCATTTACTGTGTTTTTCATCGTTGCTTGGTTCCTCTTTAGTTCTTCTACGTCCTTGTTAAATGTTTCTTGCGTTTTGTCTATTTTATTTCCAAGATTTTGGATCATCTTTACTATTATTATTCTGAATTCTTTTTCAGGTAGACTGCCTATTTCCTCTTCATTTGTTAGGTCTGGTGTGTTTTGACCCTGCTCCTTCACCTGCTGTGTGTTTTTATGTCTTCTCATTTTGCTTATCTTACTGTGTTTGGGGTCTCCTTTTCACAGGCTGCAGGTTCGTAGTTCCCGTTGTTTTTGGTATCTGTCCCCAGTGGCTAAGGTTGGTTCAGTGGGTTGTGTAGGCTTCCTGGTGGAGGGGACTAGTGCCTGTGTTCTGGTGGATGAGGTTGGATCTTGTCTTTCTGGTGGGCACGTCCACGTCTGGTGGTGTGTTTTGGGGTGTCTGTGGCCTTATTATGATTTTAGGCAGCCTCTCTGCTAATGGATGGGGCTGTGTTCCTATCTTGCTAGTTGTTTGGCATAGGGTGTCCAGCACTGTAGCTTGCTGGTCATTGAATGAAGCTGGGTCTTGATGTTGAGATGGAGATCTCTGAGAGATTTTCACCGTTTGGTATTACGTGGAGCTGGAAGGTCTTTTGTGGACCAGTGTTCTGAAGTTGGCTCTCCCACCTCAGAGGCACAGCCCTGATGCCTGGCTGGAGCACCAAGAGCCCTTCATCCACACGGCTCAGAATAGAAGGGAGAAAAAAATAGAAAGAAAGAAAAAAAAAGGATAAAATAAAATAAAATAAAACTATTATAATAAAAAATAAGAAAAAAAATTAAGAATAAATTTATTAAGAAAAATTTTTTTTTAATTTTTAAAAATAGATTTATTAATTTTTTATAATAAAAAATAAGAAAAAAATTAAGAAAAAATTTATTAAGAAAAAAAATTTTTAATTTTTAAAAATAAAAATATGAAAAAACTTATTAAAAATTTTTTTAATTTCTAAAAATAGAAAATAAGGAAAAAATTATTAAGAAAACATTTATTAGGAAAAAAAATTTTTTAAGTAAAAAAAAGATAAAAAAAAAAAAAAAAAAAAAAAAAAAAAAAAAAAAAAATGGATGGACCTAACCCTAGGACTAATGGTGAAAGCAAAGCTATACAGAAAAAATCTCACCCAGAAGCATACACATATACGCTCACAAAAAAAGGAAAAGGGGAAAAATTAATATATCCTGCTCCCAAAGTCCACCTCCTGAATTTGGGATGATTCGTTGTCTATTCAGGTATTCCACAGATGCAGGCACATCAAGTTGTTTGTGGAGCTTTAATCCGCTGCTTCTGAGGCTGCTGGGAGAGATTTCCCTTTCTCTTCTTTGTTCATACAGCTCCCAGGGTTCAGCTGTGGATTTGGACCCGCCTCTGCGTGTAGGTCACCTGAGGGCGTCTGTTCCCCGCCCAGACAGGATGGGGTTAAAGGAGCAGCTGCTTCGGGGGCTCTGGCTCACTCAGGCGGGGGGAGGGAGCGGTACGGAGGAGGCGGGGCGAGCCTGCGGCGTCAGAGGCGTCGTGACGTTGCAGCAGCCCGAGGCGCACGGTGCGTTCTCCCGGGGAAGTTGTCCCCGGATCACGGGAGCCTGGCCGTGGCGGGCTGCACCGGCTCCCGGGAGGGGCGGTGTGGAGAGTGACCTGTGCTCGCACACAGGCTTCTTGGTGGTGGCAGCAGCAGCCTTAGCGTCTCCTGCCCGTCTCTGGGGTCCGCGCTGTTAGCCGCGGCTCGCGCCAGTCTCTGGAGTTCGTTTAGGCGGCGCTCTGAATCCCCTCTCCTTGTGCGCCGTGAAACAGAGAGGTAAGAAAAAGTCTCTTGCCTCTTCGGCAGCTGCAGACATTTTCCCGGACTCCCTCCCGGCTAGCACCGAAGCCCGAGCCTCAGCTCCCAGCCCCACCCGCCCCGGCGGGGGAGCAGACAAGCCTCTCGAGCTGGTGAGTGCTGCTCGGCGCCGAGCCTCCGTGCGGGAACCTCTCCGCTTTGCCCTCCGCACCCCTGTGGCTGCGCTCTCCTCCGTGGCTCTGAAGCTTCCCCCTCCGCCACCCACAGTCTCTGCCCGCGAAGGGGCTCCTAGTGTGTGGAAACCTTTCCTCCTTCACGGCTCCCTCCCACTGGTGCAGGTCCCGTCCTATTATTTTGTCTCTGTTATTTCTTTTTTCTTTTACCCTACCCAAGTACGTGGGGAGTTTCTTGCCTTTTGGGAGGTCTGACGTCTTCTGCCAGCGTTCAGTGGGTGTTCTGTAGGAGCAGTTCCACGTGTAGATGTATTTCTACTGTATCTGTGGGAAGGAAGGTGATCTCCGCGTCTTACTCTTCTGCCATCTTGCCTCATCCCGGAAGTGATTCTTGAAGTCCTTTTCTTCAACTCTGTGGCCGGGGGCTCATTCTGGGTCTGCGTTTGTTCTTGCCGTAGCTTCTAGCTGTTCTCCGTGGCACCCGTCTCTCCTCCTTCCAGGCCCGTGTCCGTGCTGCCTTCAGGACATAGAGACACACTGAGCTGTTGCTTAGGGGTGAGCGGACTCGGGGTGGTGGGCCCGGCAGAAGGCTTCCCGCTGTGCTGCGCTGCCTCTTCCATCCCCCAGCCACCTCGAGTGGTTCCCGCAGGCTTTCTGTTCACTCTCACGTCCTAGAGAATACTCTCATTTGTCAGGAAATAAAGACAACGTTCCCGTCTGGTACCAAGCTTCCGCCGACTAGAGTGTTAAAAGTCGGGGCGGTGGCTAACTTTGGAAAAAGGAAGGAGGAGGGACTGGGCGGGGGCTTCTGGGGTGCTGGGCATGTCAGTATTTTGATCTGCTGGGTGGGGTTCTCGGGGTCGCCCGTGCACTTGCCACTCCCAACACCCTGCGCCTCCTTAGATTTTGCACCTGCCGTCACCTTGACCCTGGTCTGGTGAGAATTACACAGTGGGCAGAGGGCGCTGGTGGCCTCTCCAATGCCCCCTCCTCCAGCCTCCAGCAGTGACAGACCTCTGGGAGGGCAGAAAAGGCCTTTCCGGATCACACTTGGACGCAGGTGTGGGTGCCTCTGGGAGACAAAGGCTGGCTCTCCCTTGCCCTGCTCCTTTGGGCTCCCGTGGGATTTCTGGATGGATTTCCTGCTCCCCTCAGAGATGCCAGCTGCCCTGTGGGTAGAATTTCTGAGATCACCCAAGTACATCCCAGTTATTGGCAGGGGGCAGGGGGTCCTGTTTGCCCCTGAGAATAATTACACCTTTGCAAAGTACATTTTTCAGAGGGAACTTTTTTTTTTTAAGGCCTTTATTTTTTTCTTTTTTTTTTCTTTTTTTAATTTTTATTTATTTATTTATTTATTTATTCATTCATTCATGGCTGTGTTAGGTCTTCGTTTCTGTGTGAGGGCTTTCTCTAGTTGCGGCAAGTGGGGGCCACTCTTCATCGCGGTGCGCGGGCCTCTCACTGTCGCGGCCTCTCTTGTTGCAGAGCACAAGCTCCAGATGCGCAGGCTCAGTAATTGTGGCTCACGGGCCTAGTTGCTCCGCGGCATGTGGGATCTTCCCAGACCAGGGCTCGAACCCGTGTCCCCTGCATTGACAGGCAGATTCTCAACCACTGCGCCACCAGGGAAGCCCAAGGCCTTTATTTTTTAATTAAAAAAAATTTTTTTTGGCCACGCCTCATGGCATGTGGGATCTTAGTTCCCCGACCAGAGATCTAACCCATGCCCCCTGCAGTGGAAGCGTGAGTCTTAACCACTGGACCGCCAGGGAAGTCCCCAGAGGGAACTTTCAGCAACAAGGCAGTTTTTATCACCACCCCTCCTCCACCATCATTGATTTCACAAGCTTATACATATAAGCTTATACTGCTGAGTTTTCTTCATCTGTGTTAAGTAGACTTAAAATTAGTGAAGAGCTAGAAGATATTCTGAGGAAGAAAGGGCATCACAGGTTTTCAAAATTCTTCGCGTTCAGATGAGTGTAGGATTTATTTTTGCTCTCTACATTTTTATTATTTGTAGAAAAGAACATGCGGATGTAAATTCCCAGCCTAAGGAAGAATAATAAAATGAACACTCTTGCACCCACCATCAGCCCTTTTCAGGAGTCCCCCACGTGCCCTCCATGCCGAAGGCGACAGCTATCCTGAATTTTGTGTTCCCTGGTCCTGCTTTTATTTATAAGCTTATGATTTGAATATATGTCCGTAAACAATACGTGGCTTTGTTTTGTCTGTTTTGATATTTGTGGAATTACACGATAAGTATTCCTTTGTGAATTCATTTCTTGCTCACCATCCTGTGTTTGTGGTCCCTCTGTGTTGCCAGGTGTCATGATTCACTCCTGCTGGGCCACGCCCCATCCTGTGCAAGTTTGTCCAGCCTAAGCGGGGTGAACATTTGGGTTTCGGGTTTTGCTATTAGGAGCAGGGCCACTCTGAACCTTCCTGGACGTGGGATGTTCTCTCTGGAGAAGGTTCTTCGGCTTGAGGCCGATGGGTAAAGGCGAACACCTTTCCCTCATGGGAACTGGGGTTAAGACACAGGACTTCTGGGGGAAACTTGGGGCACGTGGTCCCTATGCTCTGATGTCTCAGGACGTACGTTGGTGGTGGTAGGGGCTAGCAAAGGGGGAGACTGCTGAAGGCGTGGTGGACCTTCTTCCAGGAGAGGGACTGCCGCCTCCCTTTTCGTGGTGACCTCATTGTGGGGGGGTGAGGAGTCAGGCCTGGCTTTGGTGCAAAGCCGGGGGGCAAACCCACATGACATTGTCTGAGAACTGCTGGCGCCCGGTGACCTAAGGGAAGTGGGTTTGGGCTGCCAGCCCCACCTCCACGGAACAAGACAAACCCCTAAAGCTGGCAGCGCGGTGCCAGGCATCTGAGCTTGCAGGTCATTCACGGGACACAGGGACTATCTCTAGGGGACAGTGGTGGACAGTTTCCCAGAGTGGTCGAGCCAATTCACTCACCGCCCATAGGGGGCTGAGGCCCCCTGGCTGGCTCTTCACTGGCATTTGGTGCCAATGGCTTCTCAATTTTTCCAGCCTGGTGGGTGTGTAATGGGATGTCATTGTGGTTTCACTTCACATTTGCCTCATTACTGACAAGGTTGAGCTCCTTTTCACACATCTGTGTGTCCTCTTTTATTTAATGCCTGCTCATGTCTTTTGCCTTTTTCCCACGAGGTTGTCTGTCTTATTCTTAGGGACTTACAGTCTTTTATGTATTCTATTTACCAATCTTATGATGATTAATATATGTTGCAAATATCTTCTCCCACTTTGAGGAGTGTAAATATTTTCGAAGTATTCTTCAACTGTCTCCAATGGGTTTGCTTCTGCCAACTAAAGGGAAGCGTTCCATTGTTTGTCAGAATTAGGTCCCGGATATGCCTTACCACCTTGCCCATGGGGGGACAGATGCAACTCTGGAAGGAGCATTTGGAATATATCTTCTTTTAAAAAGCAAGCGTAAGAGGAACTAGAATCTGCAATAAAACATTATTTATGCTAAACTATCAATGTATGCTTATATTCCCGCAGTTGCCTTAGAGTCAGAAAAACATACTTTGTATGTATATAATGACATTTGTTACAAGATGATGCCAAGTAACTTTTAGAAAAATTTGCATTTAGTTATAAAAATGTAAACGTATGCCTCTTTTTACAAACTTTGTGTACTCTAAAGGCATGAATGGATGCTGGTTGCTATGGATGTGTGGTGAATCCTTAATACCTTTGAAGTAGGTTTAAGTCATTCATGAAGAGCAGCAGGGGGTGAGAACAGATTAGTGACGTGTTGTTCCAATGTTCTTTCTCCAAAGGATTTGGTGAATTTCATTCAAGCAAATATTAAGAAACGGGAATGTGTCTTCTTTACCAAAGATTCCATGGCCACGTAAGCAACTATTTTGCCTCTGTTTTTTGCTACCATGTTCAAAAATAAATTATTGACAGCCATGACAACTGACAAACAAATTGCTCACTAGTTCATTATTCAAGTTGTTTGCATCTGCAATTCTCAGAAACGGTGTGTGAACAGGAAGAATTTGGCAAGCAGCTTGTCCCTGGAGAGGTATCATTTCATTTCATATTTTAAGCTTTGTCAGTAGTTGGTAAAGGCTCCAAGACAGGCTGTCACTCTCTTTGATATTCCCACGAGCCTGGGAGCCCACTGGAGTGGCCATGGCAGTGAACCTTGTTGTTTCATAGTGGTTGGCAGGAGACCCCAGACATGCGCACACGTGGCAATCTGACTGGCTCCTCTGTCAGGCTGTTGACTGTGACCCTTCCCATCTGATCGGGTGTTCATCTTCTCTGAATCTCGTGTGTTTTGAAACATCGAGGCTGAGTCACAAAAGCCTTGGGGAGCACCTCCAGTAGCTCTGCCCACAGGAGATCCTCAGCGAATGCTACCTAGTGGGCCAGAGATATGTGGATTGACCTCTGGTGTTTCCCACAGAAGGTGCCCTGGGATCTAACGAAGTGATTTTAGTCCTCCCTCCCTCTCATCTTTTTCCTCTCTGCCCCCTCTCTTTTGCTTACTGGTGATAGGAGAGAGTCTAGCTGTTAATATTTTTTAATTGAAGTGTAGTTGATTTACAAAGTTGTGTTAATTTCAGCAAAGTGATTCAGTTATGAACATAGATACCTTCTTTTCAAAATATTCTTTTCCATTATGGTTTACCATAGGATATTGAATATAGTTCCTGGTGCCATGCGGTACGACCTTGTTGTTTATCCATTCTATATAGAATAGTCCAGCTATTAATTGATTGTTTAGTTGCTGCTGTAGTTTGCAATGAAAGCACTGACTCTGTTGAACGGAGGCAGTGCACAGAGGAAGGCAATAGGAGCAGGAGCCTTAGAATCAGCGTTGGGTCCAACCTTGGCCCGGCTGTCTGCTCACTGCATGAGCTTGAACCAATTATTCTCTTTTCTGAACTGAATCCTCTTATCCTAAACCGCTGGCAAGGTACACCTCCTGGGTTGTAGTAAGGGTGCAGTGGGACGATACATAAAATTCCTGCCGCAGAAAGTTCTCAGTCAATGTGTTTTCCTACTTTGTACGAACTAGAAAGCGAACATTGGAAAAACTAAGAGATCTCTATTTTGTCATTGGTATAAACTTAGTCATTATGAGTCATTTTGACAGAGTATAAACTCTGTGAGTCAGCTATTTATTCCCCACATGTTTCCCTGAAAGATTTTGCTGTTAATCTATTTGTTTGACTGGTAGAAAACACTGTTTGGATTCGTTCACTCATTCAACAAATATTTATTGGGCATTGGCTATGTCGTGGGGACTCATGTACTTGACTACTAATTCTACAACTGCCCTGCAAGGTAGCTGTTATCATTTGACTGACAAGGCAAGTGAGGCCTGGAGGGGCTCAGTGTTTTACCCAGGGTCACACGGCTGGCAGGGGATAGATGAAGGATTGAACTCAGTTTTCTGATTCCTCCTTGTGCATTCCTTTTATGCCCAGCTCCTGCCCCTTCTAAGAACAATCCCGTCTCGGGCCGACTGTAATCGTCAGCACCTTGTCAGCTGCAGATATCCAGTCTAATTGGCCTAAGTGAGCAGTGATTGTAATGGGACAGCCACATCCAGGGCTCAGTGTCACCGAGACCCTGCCTCTTTCCACCTGTGGTTCTGTCCTTCTCTGGGTGGGCAGGCTCCTTATTAGTGGGGGCAAAATGGACACCACAACTCTGGCTGACACCTTTTCAGCTTACCAGTGAGGGGAAAGAGGGCCTTGTTCCTAGCAATTCCACCCAAAGTCCTGGGCTCATGTTCATGGCTCTTATTGGCCTGGCACGGGTCAGGCACCCACTCTAATCCCTGCAACTGGGCAGTGGAATATGTGACTGGCCAGCCTTGGGTGTTGTGTCCACATGGACCTGGTGTGGAAAGGATGATTCCTCAAAGGAAAATCAGGGTGTTCCTACTAGCAGAGGGAGAAGTGGATGCAAGGTAGGGAAACCTATGGCTGCCCACCTTATGCTGCTTGACTACCACTCAAGTCTGGCCCCAAATAAAGGGAGATGTGGTGAGCAGTCCCTGCCCTCCACAACACCAGCAGAGGACAGGAAAACCTCAGGGTCTTCCAGTGCCCATGTCAGAGGGGACCCAAGGTTATAGACCAGAGTCAAGACTCTATAAGATTTTAACTTCTTGTATTTATTATTTTCATCTCTCCATCAGCAGTGGGGATGCTCTGCGTAATCTGAATTACTCATCGGACAAGTGAATCAAGGGAAATGACTAGTAATAGTGATACTGTAATTTTGCAGCTACTTGCCACGTCAGCTGACATAGGCTGCCCCAAATCTCCCCAGAGCCGCTTCACATGTGCTAAGCCCAGACCACTCATGTTTCTCTACTTTAAACCCTTTCGGATGTCTGTTTCTTGTGTGGTCACTAGGCAGTGACGCTGGACCATGGCTCCTCTTGCCAGGTACCCTCTGAGGCACTGCTGTCCAGCTTAGGGGCCACCTCCTGGCACTCCTGAGGCTGTAAGTCCCTGGATCTGGGTTTATTCTCTTCAGTTCTCACTGCCTCGGCCAGGCTGGGTTCTAGGTAGAAAAAGGAAGAACATTACTTTTGCTGTAACGGGCTCTGTGTAATGGAACTTTCTATTATTACTATGATGGAAATATTCTTTTTTTAAATCAAAAAAACTTTTAAAAAATTTTATTTAATTTATTTTTGGCTGCGTTGGATCTTCGCTGCTGCGCGTGGGCTTTCTCTAGTTGCGGCGAGCGGGGGCTACTCTTTGTTGTGGTGCGCGGGCTTCTCATTGCGGCGGCTTCTCTTGTTGCGGAGCATTGACTCTAGGCACGTGGGCTTCAGTAGTTGCAGCATGAGGGTTCAGTAGTTGTGGCTCGCGGGCTCTAGAGTGCAGGCTCAGTAATTGTGGTGCATGGGCTTAGTTGCTCCGCGGCATGTGGGATCTTCCTGGACCAGGGCTCAAACCCCTGTCCCCTGCGTTGGCAGGTGGATTCTTAACCACTGCGCCACCAGGGAAGTCCCAGAAATATTCTTTATGTGCATCGTCCCATATGGTAGACACTAGCCACTTGTGACTAGTGAGCATTTGAAACGTGGCTAGTGCAACCACGGCATTGAATTTTCAAATTAAGTTAAATTAAATTACATTTAAAGTAAATTGCCACACATGACTAGTGGCTACTATATTGACAGTGTAGCTCCAAAGGATTCAGACTTGTCCCGAGGAATAGAACTAGTGTCCTGACGCTCTCCCGTCCTCTCCGTCTCCCCTCTCTGTCACTCCTTTGCCTCCTCCATGTATCTGTGCTCCTGACGCCTCCTTGGCATTCTTCCGGCCTCTTCTCCGTTTGTAAGCCAGTTCATGTAAATTGGTGCTTGGAGGGCTACCAGCCCCATCATCAAGATGGAGACAGAGGTCACCCGAGACACACCCCTACCCTTGGAAGGGAAAAGGGCTCGAGAGTCGGTCTTCAGTTGTAGCAAAGACAGGTGGGGCAGGGAATTCCCTCCCCAATCCTGCAATGAACTTGGGTGGGTGTGGACAGACCCCAAAGGAGAGTGGGACAGTAACAGCTAAAGAGATAGGGGAGGAAGCCAACTTGGACCCTAGTGAGGAGAACCCTGAGATCGCTGGGAGCAGCCTTGGCTCAGGAAGTGCCCCCGGGCTTAGTTAGAGAAAAGGCTAAGGCAATTGTAATCAATTCTGGTTGACTTTTTTTTCTTGGCCAAACTGAGTGATGCCCCAGGCAACTGTTCCGAAAGAGGCAAGATTTCTGGTGGAGGAGTGACTTTGGATCCAGGTTCTAGCTCAATTTTTATAGCTCTAGAAAATATTGAATGTTTTGACATATATTTTTAAATACAGATAATTTCCATACTCTATAGTAATTAAGACTTTCAGTTGCAAGGAACCCGAGCTAGCATAACCTAAATGGGGAGATTTACTCTAAGGAAATAGAAATGCCATGCAGAACCTGAGAGAGAGAAGTGGCTGGGAGTCTAGAATTGTTAGGACCGTGGCTGGAGCATGTGGGGGCTCAAGGACTCTTCTCTGTTTGTCTTTTATCCCCACCTCTCCCTGCATTCATGCTTTCTTCTTTCTCAGCGGAGATACAATTGTATTGTATTGCCTGGATATTCCATGTCACAGGGGTAAAACACCAAGATAGTTTTTTGTTTTTCTTTTTTTTAAAGATTGATTGATTGATTGATTGATTGCTATGCTGGGTCTTCGTTTCTGTGCTAGGGCTTTCTCTAGTTGCGGCCAGCGGGGACCACTCTTCATCGCGGTGTGCGGGCCTCTCACTATCGTGGCCTCTCTTGTTGCGGAGCACAGGCTCCAGACGCGCAGGCTCAATAGTTGTGGCTCATGGGCCCAGTTGCTCCGCGGCATGTGGGATTTTCGCAGACCAGGGCTCGAACCCGTGTCCCCTGCATTAGCAGGCAGATTCTCAACCACCGCGCCACCAGGGAAGCCCACCAAGATAGTTTTTAAACAACCAACTGAGATGATGAAAATAGTCTGAAAATTAGATGTGATGGTGAAATCTCTTTTTGTGTTTATTTAAGCTAATCGTGTGTGGTCTATTCTAAGAAACGTGATGAAATATTTAAGCAGGTTTAATGAAAGCTATTCCTTCCCGTCAATATCCTTCCACTCAGGGAAAATGTGTGCAAGTGTGGCTATACGCAGAGCCAGCACATAGAAGGCACCCAGATCAACCAAAATGAGAAATGGAATTACAAGAAACACACCAAGGAATTTCCCACTGATGCTTTTGGGGATATTCAATTTGAGACTCTGGGGAAGAAAGGGAAGGTAAGCAATGCTTTCCTACTTGAACTAGCTAATCCATATGCGAACATGGTGTGGGCTACCTTGAGTTACCTTGAATTGTCTAATAGTATGCGTGGAGGTGGGAGAGATGGGTAGTCAATCCAAAAATGATTGCAGAAAAAGATAAATCTTGTGAAAATCAAAAGCTGTGATTAGATTATGTGCCATGGCAGCACTCCACGGGTGATGACTGGCTTGTCACCCAGGGTCCTTTCTCCAGGCACAGGGCAGGCTCATGTGACATCCACGTTGGCCCTCACTGCTACAAAAGGCCTGACAAATGCACTTGTGAATCATCCGGTTTAGTTTGGTGTGTGACATTCTTGAGAATAAATGTGGCCTTGAATAAGGTGACATTTTCCTCTACACAGTCACACTGCAGGCTCTTACACAGGATTCTACAAAGATGTTTAATGATTATGTCCAATGAAAAAAAAAAAAAAGCACAACATGAGAGTTGTGAGTTAAGTTTTATTTGGGGCAAAATGAGGACTATAGCCCAGGAGACAGCGTCTCAGATGGCTCTGAGGAACTGCTCCAAAGGGGGCGGGGGCAGTGTTATCTATGATTTTAGTGAAGGGGGGACGTGCAGTCAAGCACACATTTTGGCAGAGCTTTCTTGCTCGTCACAAGGAGCAGATGTCTCCGTTAACGGTTTTAGTGCTTTTCCAGATACGAGGAGATGCAAGAATTTGGGCTCATAAAATCTCCTGAAAAATATCTAACTATCTGAAGGCCTGTTCTGTCAGTTTTTCCCAGAGCACAGAGGGCCTCATTCCTGATCTCCACCCTGACCTCCTTTCAGGGTGTGCTGAAGGTCAGCGACTGCAGTGGCTGTTGACTTCATCCTTGTAGAGGCAGATGGCAATGCCAGTTTTCAGTTGGCAATTATTAACAGTCTCCTTAAACCCTCCTGTGTCCTCTGTGCCAGTGACACAACCATCCTCGGGCAGCTGGAAGCTGGGCCTTGACTCCTCACCTCCCCAGGCCCTGCCGTTGCAGCCCTGGAAGGTGACCCGGCTCTGTCCACTCTGTCTGTTCCGAAGGCCTCTGTCCCAGGACGGGCCACCACTATCTCACCTCCCTGCATCTCTCCCTACCTGTCTTGTCCCATAGTCAACACTACCACTGGAGGACTCGCTAACATGTAAATCCCATCCGGCTTCTACTCTGCTTAGAACGCCTCACACGTGCTCCACTTCCTTTAGGATAAAGTCCCAAGTTCTCCAGCCGGCATGGGGGGGGGGGCGGTCCCTGCAGGGGCACCCACACCTGCCCCCACTCCACTGCCTTCCTTCCACTTCCCCAAGGGGACGCTCCTCGGCTGCAACGCGCTCCCCTCTCCCCCTCCCCAAGGAGCAGGTAAACCGGGCTAAGCCCCACCATCAGGAGAACACCTGCGATACTGATGCTTCCCCTCTTCCCCACAGTATATCCGACTGTCCTGCGACACGGACGCGGAGACCCTCTACGAGCTGCTGACCCAGCACTGGCACCTGAAAACGCCCAACCTGGTCATCTCGGTGACCGGCGGCGCCAAAAACTTCGCCCTGAAGCCGCGCATGCGCAAGATCTTCAGCCGCCTGATCTACATCGCGCAGTCGAAAGGTGCGTCGGTCCCCGTTGCGTCCACGCGGCTGCAGCCACAGGACCGTCCATGCGGCGGCGGGGACCTTGCGCCCGCGGGTTTGTCCATCCAGGCTGCGCAGCGTCTTCAGAGACGGAACGAGATTCTCCTTTGCAATCATGCGCAGACTCCAGATGCTCTAGAACTGTATGATTAATCATTATCTTAATTAAAAGCAAGATCCTTCAATGAAGGGACAGACCGGGAGCTCTGGCCGATGGTGAGGGGGTAGGTGGAGGGTGGGGACACAGTAGCTCTTTAAAATCAGCGTCAAGGAGCTTCCTTGTGGGTAATTTTATGTTTCTTTTAATCTAAAATTTTCATTTTGTTATTTTTACGTGTGAACTTTTACCCAGAGTGTTCTGGCGAATCAAAAAGGAAAGTTTCATTCGTTTGCTCTTTGGTGTGTTTTGGAAATAGTGTTAGCGCCTGGCAGGTTGTAAGCACCAGGTAACTGTCTGATGGCGATCAAAACAAATAACAGTGGCTTTGTTATTTGAAGTATTCAGCTTATTTTTTTCTTTTTAACTTTTTATTATGAAAAATGGCAGACCTACAGGAGAGTTGGAAGAATAATACAAGGAGTATCTGTACCCCCTTCACTTAGGCTCACCAATTGTTAACATTTTCCCATATTAATCTTCTCTCTCTCTGTAAATATCCAAATATTATGATTTTTAAAAAATCACCTGAGAGTAAATTTCAGGTATCATAACCCTTAGTGCCTAACTATGTGAGCGTCCCTGAAGGACAGGGGTGTTCTCTCAGATAACCCGATACAACTATCAAACCTGAGAAAGTTAACCTTGACCAACACTGTTACCTAACAAACAGTCCTTGGTTTAGTTTTGCTAATTATCCTAACAATGTCTTCAGAGAAAAAAAATTTCTTTTCTCCGTCTGGATTCCGATCCATTTAGCTTTTCATATCATAGGAAACTGAAAACCTTTCTTTCGTCTGGAACTACTCTTTAGCTTTTTTCAGTCTTTCAGGACATTTCTGAAGAGTATAGGCAAATTGTTTTTGCAGCCTTACTTCCATCTGAGTTTAACTAGAATGTAAAACTCTAATTTCAAGATTAGATTCCATGTATCAAAGCCTAACCTTTATTTTATTAATTTATCTAAGGCTAACATTTTAAAACTTCTTTATTAAGAATATTAGTTGACAGAACTAAGGAAGCATGTCTTGTTTTAGATACGTTTTTCCTTAATGTCAAGAAGAAACTGTGGCACCCCTCCCCCATTTATTCTTAATTTCCTGACCAGTCAGAGGGGACCACACAGTAGGTAGTTACTTTGTTATGAAACCCAGCAACTCAACTTCCTTACTACTAGATCTGAACATACATAATTCATTCATTCAGCAAATGCTTCTTAAATGCCTGCTATGTGTCAGGAATTGTTTTAGGTGCTGGGAATAGAGTAGAACAAAGCAGACAAAAGTCCCCGGGGTTGGGACATCTACTTAGATGAAGTGAGGGGCCAGAGCAGGGAGGTTACTTGTCTCCTTGTGGAGAGCTACTGTGCCTCCCATTGCCTCATTTGAAAGGGGGATGTTGACAACTGAAATCTGTCTGCAGGAAGGAGGCTGGCTGCCAAGGGGTCTGGAGTTCACCTCCAGTGAGAGCTGGCTGAAGGAATTGGGTCTGAAACTTCTAAGAACTACATCACATTTACCTTAAAATATTGGAAGGACTTTTATGTGGGAGAGGACTAAATTAGTTCCTCATCAGGAAGACTGTAGCAAAATTAGAGAATGGAGACAAAAATGAACAAAAGGACTTTCTAACAGCTGGGGGAGGGGGCTGCTTCGGGACTCCTGAGGCTTCCGTTACCAGAGCTAATCACGGGAGGCTGGTGACCCAGCCTCAGGCTGGATTCCTGCGTGGGTAGCATATTAGCCTAGGGGCATTTCCAACTTTAGATTCTATTATTATGTGAGATGATAATATTTTGTAGGTATTATTTACTTCAATTCTGAAAACAAAAACAAAACTGTGCAACACCTTTGACACTGCAAAAATCATCAAATAAAAACCTTAAAATACCAGTGTGCAAAGCTGTGCAATTGTGAAGTTAAATCGTAGGCACCAGGGTCAGGCCAGGAAGATCACCAGGATCCCTGAGGGGGCTCCAGGAGCAGACCGCTCCGCTTTCCATGATGACATTGCTGAACTTGCTCAAAGGCTCAGGCCAGGCATTCATTACCCATTAAAAGATCTACCCGAGAGGCTGGTTAAAGAGGCAGGTTCTCTGGTCCCACCTCCCAGAGAGTCTGATGATGCGGGTCTAGAGTGCGGTCCAGGATCCATATTGTTTTTAAACCAGCATCTCTTAGAAACTTGGAGATCTTCTTCTCCTTCCTTTCTATACAGTCAGAGGTCAAGCCCAGTCCAAAGTGTGGCCAGTAATGCCGCGTCCTAGCACTCACGGGTGGGGCTTCTTTAGGGGTCGAGCAAAGGATGGGAAACTTATGCAGAGCCATCTGAGCGTTTGTTCTTCTCTCTTGTCGGCAGGTGCCTGGATTCTCACTGGAGGCACCCATTATGGGCTGATGAAGTACATTGGAGAGGTAGTGAGAGATAACACCATCAGCAGGAATTCAGAGGAGAACATAGTGGCCATTGGCATCGCGGCTTGGGGCATGGTCTCCAACCGGGAACCCCTCATCAGGAATTGTGATGTCGAGGTATGGGCTGGACATGAGGGCGTCTGCGGGGTCACGGGGGAGAAAGACCACGGCACAGGGCTCTGGCCTGAATGCTGAGGCTCTGGGATGGAGTCAGCTCATAAGGAAGTCGGCCTTACAAGGTTCCTTTGGAACCTCAGGAATTAAAAACAAGGATGACATAATCAAAGAACTCCTGGGAAGGAGTTACCAGTGGATGTGTTTTGTTCATTAAGATTTGTTCCCAGCAAAACCTGTTAGAGTCAGTTCTTTAGTTTTTTATTCGCTGGTATTAAGTGCAAGGACAAAGTATCTATTTAATTGCCTCTTTTCATGGTCCCATAACTATGTGCTCCTCAAGGGCTAGGACTCCATCTTATTCATTTTCTAATCCCTAGACGCTGTCTTAGGTCTTGGCATATGATGGATTACAGACAAATATATGTGTGTGTGTATCAATGTCTACCTCTACCTTATCCAGACACACACACATACAAATGTATGTGTCTGGATACACACACACACACACACTTTCCTGAATGCTATCAGTTTCAATGAATTTATACTAAAGAGCACAGGGCAATGGAACAAGAAATGGATTAGAATCTGATTCTTACATGCCACCGGTCATTTACGTGACAATAGCAAGTGATGCAACCATTATGAGCCTTCATTTCTTCATATTTAAAATGATGGCCTGTACTATAAGACCTCTAAGACCCTTCTGCACTTAGGAATCTGGGAAGAGCATCAGTGTAGTTGAACCCAAAGGGTTACCCTTAATATGAACCTGTGAAAATGTCATCATGCGTTTTGGCCAACAAATAAACCTCAAAGACAAGTCTCTCTGTGCCTTTCAGGGATATTTTTCAGCCCAGTACATTATGGATGACTTCAAGAGAGACCCTCTGTACATCCTAGACAACAATCACACCCACCTGCTGCTCGTGGACAACGGCTGCCATGGACACCCCGCAGTCGAGGCAAAGCTCCGGGATCAGCTGGAGAAGTACATCTCCGAGCGCACTATTCAAGGTCAGTGTTGAGGAGGTGGGGCCTTAGACAAACATCCTAACAAAAGCAGCAGCAGCAGCACCAACAATAGCTCCCAATTATTGAGTAAAGAATGGTGAACTCACCCAATTCGATGTTCTATTGCCAAAGAAGGGCTGTTACATCTCTTCTTTAATATACTAGAGGTGCTCCTGCCTAGGTAACTCTGATATGTACCCTTCAACGTGCTGGAACACTGACAAATGCTGTCTCGTCCTCCCCTGGTCTGTCCCACCCAGTATAGAGAACCTGCTGTCCATTCTGCTCGACAACATTTAAGAACAAAGTAAAATTCGCAATGGCAAATTTGCGCTGACAAAGCAATGTGGTTAGCTAGGATAGAGGCGATAAAAACCAACCCACTAGCTTAACTGTTAGATGGTTTACTTCTTTGGTTATTGGCTACTTCTATATACTAGAACTACCTAACACACTGGTTTCAAGGGGAGAATGCAGCAGTTGAGTGAAAGCCTTTATTTGCTATGGCAAGTGATAAGTAACTCTCTCTCTTCCTATTGCTGAGATGTGTCCTGTTGTGGAACCAGATTACTTCGTGATCTAGTGATAGACTCCATCACAGGGACTTGTTGGAGATAATCACAACCTTTTTCCTTTCTCAATGGGACGCATACAAAGGAAGACATTTATATATGCAATACTCTCACTGGAAAGAACACATAGTTATGCAAATTTTTCACCCACTCAAGAAAGCATAGGATTATGCAAATGAGTGAAAGTGTAATTATTCTAAAGATAAACTTGAACCTGGCCTAATGTATATTAGCAAAAGTCAGTCATTCATAGACTTTGGCATTTTAAGTATCAGTAGCAGATTGCAACGTGACCTGTGTCATGCTGCTACTGGTTTGGAGCACAGAGATGCACCCGTTGTGATCAGCTGGGAGATGGTCAAGGCTGTGAGATCTGCAGCCATCACCCCACACCCTGGGCTCACGGGGTCCACCACTTCCTTGAGGTAGGTGAATATTTCTCATGTGCCCAAAATAAGTTTTACGTTTTATATTTTACAGATTCCAACTACGGTGGCAAGATCCCCATTGTGTGTTTTGCCCAGGGAGGTGGGAAAGAGACTTTGAAAGTGAGTCTTGGTTTGGTTTTCTAGAAGATCAGTCAACAAGCTTACTCAACAAATTTGCATTTTCAGGGCTTTGGGGTTCACCTAATCTAACACGACTAATTTCTTTTCTACAGCAAGTAGGTAGCATTTTCCCAGTCACACAGTGTTGCCCTAACAGGCTTAAGTTGTTTCCTCAGCTGAGAAAATTTAGGAAGAGAGTTTGTAGCAACATGAATAGTCTGTGCACTTACTGCTCTCTTTGGCCATCAACCTGCCAAAGGGAAGGCTTGACGTGAACTCACAGGACTTAGTGACCATAACCAGCGCATATGTTGGAAAACCATGGCCACCCCATGATCATATACACCTGGAGTTACATGAAATTTCTGGCAGAGTTATTTGGAATCATAATCTAATGCTTCTCTTTGTTTATTATTTTCTATAACAGTGATTCATTCATCCATCATTCATCAACATGCATTCATTCATCAACAGGTATTTATTAAGCACCTAAAGACTTTTCAGAGAGACATTAAAATAGAGATTTTTTTTCAGTGTGAAACAGTCAGTATGGAAATGCTTGAAGAAGCAGTCACATTACAGAGGAAGAGAGATGGAGAAAAAGTAATTGAAGATGGTTACGTTTATTATCTCTCAGATTTTAGATTTAGAATTATGGTTTCCAGCAACCTGCTCCTGGCCTAGAGTACTGCATTTTTATAGCATTTCCCACAAGTTCTGTTCAGCCAATTCACAACCCACAGAACCCACAGGAGAGAGGAGAGAGGGAGGAGAAACTGCCTGCTGAACACTGCATCCCTTCATCCTTCACCTCACTCTCTTATCATCCCCACTTCCGCCCCAGCACAGCCCCGACACCCACCTGTAGCACAGGTAGTGAGGTGAAGATGGATCTCACCCTGATTTGATGAAGGCACCGCACCCTTTATGGCCAACGTCTTCTCTGAGGAAGACATCACTCCTGGCTAAAGGAAGGGGCTTCACAGTTTCTTCTGTACCCACGTGTACATCACTTTGTTTTGTTGTCAAGTGATGAAAAATTTTCATACCTGGTTCTCCTCTGCTGGTCTCTGTGATTTTTATCAAGGAAATAAAAATGTGGTAGGTGTGTTTATCCAGAAAGCAAATATATTTTTCTTTTCTTTCAATGGAAGGAGCAAGGGAAATTATTTGAGGAGGGAAATATGTGAGTCAACATAACAAAAAATGTATGGCTGCTGCTGTGAAGGTATTTTCATACCTTAAAAGTACGAATGTTGTAAACCTCCATCAGAAAAACTATCAACAGCAATGCTGAGTACCATCTTAAGAGCTGTCGCTCAAATCTACGATGTCAGTATTTGGAATGATCGATTTTGTATAGAGGCATATTTTAAAGCACTTATTGATGGAAAACTTGCCATTCACATGTGTCCTCATTATGGAATTTGGTATTAACATAGGATGTAAGACAACTGGCTTACATTTCTGATGCTTAAAGTGGTTGCAAACACTTGGTTTGCTTCTGATTGAAAATAACCCCCCCCCCCGCCGCCACTGCCCAGCCAAACGATGAAGTGCAGAGATGTGTCGATGTGATTTGTTAACCAGCTTGATAAGAACCTCCATCCTGAGCTGGGTTCTGTTGATCATCTGGTCAACTCTTATCTCCCTTCTCCCAGGCCATCAGCACCTCCATCAAAAGTAAAATTCCCTGTGTGGTGGTGGAAGGCTCCGGGCAGATTGCCGATGTGATCGCCAGCCTGGTGGAGGCGGAGGATGCCCTGACGTCATCCATCATCAAGGAGAAGTTGGTGCGCTTCTTACCCCGCACGGTGTCCCGGCTGCCTGAGGAGGAGATCGAGAGTTGGATCAAATGGGTGAGTTGTAGGGAGCAAGTTCCTGGGAAGGGAGAGCGCCTTCAGTGCCCAACTCCACTAGCAGCTGAGGGTCTTTATACTTTCTCAGTGACTTCGAAACTGCACTCTGGCCCAAACCAGGTTTTTTTGCTGGAAATTGAAGCTCACGTAAGTTAAATGACTTGCCCTGTTTCCATACCTCATAAGGGGTAGCAGATGGGGCTTAAATTCCAGTCTGTCTGTTTGCAAAGCTGATAGTCCTTCTTTTACACCCTGTCAACAAGCATTGAGCTTCTGTGTTTTGTAGGTTATCAGCAGCGGGGAGGAAAAAATCCCTGTGATGCTGTTTTAGAAATGCAGATTCTAAATTGAATCTATGTCTAGTGGAGAAGCTGTTACTACAGAATAATTGCCTTTCTAAGTTAACTGACCTGTGATTAATTCAGAATCTCTCACCTTTCCTATTGGATCATATAAGAAATATGTACTAATCGAAATATCTCATGCTTCTTATTGCTAAGCCTGTAAAGCATTTTAACATAGTGCTATGCTTTCTCACCTTTCTCTCTTGTTTCCTGACTGGTGTTGACTTGAAATGACTTTCATTCTGTTGACTGTTCAGTTTGTGATAAAGCTCACATTAATATCAGTAGGTATGTTCACATCAGCTCATTCAAAAATGGCCTTTGCTGTTTGGATATTCTTAGGAGCATGTGCTGCCACTTGGAAATTTTCCCATAAAGGAAATGACAGGCTGTAGACAACAAGAGTTACTTTAATCATGCAGCCCATTTCATCATTAGAGTGAAAGGTTGAATTTAGTATAAATAATTTTAAAAGTTCTTTAATTAGCTTGGTATTTCAGCAGTATTTAGTTGTGGAAGAGCCTCAAAGTGTCAAGTTTGGCAAACTGAAATCCTGGAGTAGTGAAGATTATCTGGCTCATGGTAGCCTTTGTCATTATTTTTTTCTTTTACTGAAGTATAGTTGATTTACAATATTGTGTTAGTTTCAGGTATACAGCAAAGTGATTCAGATACATATATATATATTCAGTCATATGTATGTATATATATATATATAACTTTCTTTTCCAGATTCTTTTTCATTATAGATTATTACAAGATATTGAATATAGTTCCTATGCTATACGGTAAATCCTTGTTGTTTATTTTATATAGAGTAGTGTGTATTGGCCTTTGTCGTTATTTAAAGCAAGCCCGGATAAATCAAATTCTTGTAAATAATGAGAAAAATCAACCCCGCCTTCTACGCTGACAGGTACTCTGTACGAAATTAACACACAGTGAGACCCAATTGGTTTTGTTTAATTTCACATGAGTAAGCAGTTGGGCGATAATCCCGGTAAGGTACAGCAGGGTCGAAGTGACCAGGAAACAACTCCTTTCTGGATTAAGCCTCATTACTAAGACTCAGGATTAAAAAATGCACATGCATCTTCTGTCTGTAGCTGAGAGTCAGTGTTGGTACTGAACGATGCCCTGCCCAACAAATGCGTATATGATGTTCCTACTTGAGATACTGCATTTTGCAGATTTTACTGAAAAAGGTGAACCTGATGGTTTTACATGAAAGTTTTTGCTGGGATTTTCTTGTATCTTGGCCAAGTCCAGTTGAGAGACAGACACAAGAATTAGGTAAATGAGAGATCAAAATATCAGCTTCGTTGGTGATGAAGGCCAAGTTGAAAGATGTGGCTTAGGGGTGCAGTCACCATGGGCCTCCTTTTGCTGAGCCCCAGAAAGAGACAAATGAACCCACCCAGACAGAGGCAGCCCTGGATGACTGCTGGCCCCCATCTGCCTAGCCCTAGCCTAGGCATGTGGCTGACAACAGACACCAGAGCACTAGCACCCTGCAAGGAGCAGATCCCAATGGAGAAGCAGGACAGGACTGGCTGAGCAAGGCCAAAGTCATCAACTGGCTGTGTCAGTCCCCTACCCGGAGTAGCAGTAAGCGAAGGGCTGGGGGATACCTAGGGACCTGATTTGGATGGAGGTCCCTCTGCATGAAAATATGTGGGTGAGGAAAATATGTATCACCCAAAGTAGTTATCTTCAATTCTCCATGTATTCAGACCTAAACAGTTTGAGTCATTCCAAACACATCAGGGGAGCAATCCCAAAGCGTAGATATCAACCTAAGACCTTGTGTGTTGAGCAATGTCCTCAAGGTAACTTCCTGTGATGGATGGAAGAAATTTGGTGGTCCGTTCAAGGATGCCCACAGAGGAAGGAATAGACCACTCTTAATTCACCTACCAAAGATGGCCCTGGGTCCATTCTAGTGACTTTTCTCTTACTCCTTCTGTGAGTTGGCTTGTTTAGTCCAGACCAGGTCACGTCCAGAGGGCCATGCCACCTTACGGGTCCCCACATCCTTTATGAAAGGTTTTGATTTCTGCTTCAAGAAAACTGATACAGGAAAGTCGTCTGAAGCAGGCTAAATGTCGGACACATTTCACTTCCTGTGGTTATATTATTCTTTCTGGGATTCACATCTAATTCATATTCATATGCTAATGATTTATCATAATTATAATCAAGTCAACCAGAAGACATACAACAATAATAAAAATTAGTCTGGCATTTTGATTATGCACTTGTATGGGGTTTTGCAGTTGGGAGAAATTTCCCAACAGACCAAGCCCAAAAGTGGAATTATTAATTAATGAATGTATACATTCAATCAAATTTGTTTTTTGAATTTTTGAATTTTGTTTTATTTACTTTTTTATACAGCCGGTTCTTATTAGTTATCTATTTTATACATATTAGTGTATATATGTCAATCCTAATCTCCCAGTTCATCACACCACCACCCCCACCCTGCCACTTTCCCCCCTTGGTGTCCATACGTTTGTTCTCTACATCTGTGTCTCTATTTCTGCCCTGCAAACTGGTTCATCTGTACCATTTTTCTAGGTTCCACATATATGTGTTAATATACAATATTTGTTTTTCTCTTTCTGACTTACTTCACTATGTATGACAGTCTCTAGATCCATCCACGTCTCTACAAATGACCCAATTTCTTTCCCTTTTATGGCTGAGTAATATTCCATTGTATATATGTGCCACATCTTCTTTATCCATTCGTCTGTTGATGGGCATTTAGGTTGCTTCCATGACCTGGCTATTGTAAATAGTGCTGCAATGAACATTGGGGTGCATGTGTCTTTTTCAATTATGGTTTTCTCTGGGTATATGCCCAGTAGTGGGATTGCTGGGTCATATGATAATGCTATTTTTAGTTTTTTAAGGAACCTCCATACTGTTCTCCATAGTGGCTGTATCAATTTACATTCCCACCAACAGTGCAAGAGGGTTCCCTTTTCTCCACACCCTCTCCAGCATTTGTTGTTTGTAGATTTTCTGATGATGCCCATTCTAACTGGTGTGAGGTGATACCTCATTGTAGTTTTGATTTGCATTTCTCTAATAATTAGTGATGTTGAGCAGCTTTTCATGTGCTTCTTGGCCATCTGTATGTCTTCTTTGGAGAAATGTCTATTTAGGTCTTCTGCCCATTTTTGGATTGGGTTGTTTGTTTTTTTAATATTGAGCTGCATGAGCTGTTTATATATTTTGGAGATTAATCCTTTGTCTGTTGATTCACTTGCAAATATTTTCTCCCATTCTGAGGGTTGTCTTTTTGTCTTGTTTGTAGTTTCCTTCGCTGTGCAAAAGCTTTTAAGTTTCATTCAGTCATGTTTGTTTATTTTTGTTTTTATTTCCATTACTCTAGGGGGTGGATCAAAAAAGATTTTGCTGTGAGTCATGTCAAAGAGTGTTCTTCCTATGTTTTCCTCTAAGAGTTTTGTAGTGTCCTGTCTTACATTTAGGTCTCTAATCCATTTTGAGTTTATTTTTGTGTATAGTGTTGGAGAGTGTTCTAATTTCATTCTTTTACATGTAGCTGTCCAGTTTTCCCAGCACCACTTATTGAAGGGACTGTCTTTTCTCCATTGTATATCCTTGCCTCCTTTGTCATAGACTAGTTGACCTTAGGTGCGTGGGTTTATCTCTGGGCTTTCTATCCTGTTTCATTGATCTATATTTCTGTTTTTGTGCCAGTACCATGTTGTCTTGATTACTGTAGCTTTGTAGTATAGTCTGAAGTCAGGGAGTCTGATTCCTCCAGCTGCGTTTTTTCCCTCAAGACTGCTTTGGCTATTCGGGGTCTTCTGTGTCTCCATACAAATTGTGCAAGTTTTTGGTCTAGTTCTGTAAAAAATGCCACTGGTAATTTGATAGGGATTGCATTGAATCTGTAGATTGCTTTGGGTAGTATAGTCATTTTCACAATATTGATTCTTCCAATCCAAGAACATGGTATATTTCTCCAACTGTTTGTTTCACCTTTGATTTCTTTCATCAGTGTCTTATAGTTTCCTGAGTACAGGTCTTTTACCTCCTTAGGTAGATTTATTCCTAGGTATTTTATTCTTTTTGTTGCAGTGGTGAATGGGATTGTTTCCTTAATTTCTCTTTCTGATCTTTTGTTGCTAGTGTATAGGAATGCAAGAGATTTCTGTGCATTAATTTTGTATCGTGCAACTTTACCAGATTCATTGATTAGCTCTAGTAGTTTTCTGGTGGCATCTTTAGGATTCTCTATGTATAGTATCATGTCATCTGCAAACAGTGACAGTTTTACTTATTTTCCAATTTGTATTCCTTTTATTTCTTTTTCTCCTCTGATTGCCGTGGCTACGACTTCCAAAACTGTGTTGAATAATAGTGGTGAGAGTGGACATCCTTGTCTTTTTCCTGATCTTAGAGGAAATGCCTTCAGTTTTTCACCATTGAGAATGATGTTTGCTGTGGGTTTGTTGTATATGGCCTTTATTATGTTGAGGTAGGTTCCCTCTATGCCCACTTTCTGGAGAGTGTTTATCATAAATGCGTGTTGAATTTTGTCGAAAGCTTTTTCTGCATCTATTGAGATGATCAAATGGTTTTTATTCTTCAGTTTGTTAATATGGTGTATCACATTGATTGATTTGCGTATATTGAAGAATCCTTGCATCCCTGGGATAAATACCACTTTATCATGGTGTATGATCCTTTTAATGTGTTGTTGGATTCTGTTTGCTAGTATTTTGTTGAGGATTTTTGCACCTATATTCATCAGTGATATTGGTCTGTAATTTTCTTTTTTTGTAGTATCTTTGTCTGGTTTTGGTATCAGGGTGATGGTGGCCTCATAGAATGAGTTTGGGAGTGTTCCTTCCTCTGCAAATTTTTGGAAGAGTTTGAGAAGGATGGGTGTTAGCTCTTCTCTAAATGTTTGATAGAATTCACCTGTGAAGCCATCTGGTCCTCGACTTTGTTGGAAGATTTTTAATCATAGTTTCAATTCCATTACTTGTGATTGGTCTGTTCACGTTTTCTATTTCTTCCTGGTTCAGTCTTGGAAGGTTATACCTTTCTAAGAATTTGTCCATTTCTTCCAGGTTGTCCATTTTATTGGCATAGAGTTACCCGTAGTAGTCTCTTAGGATGCTTTGTATTTCTGCGGTGTCCATTGTAACTTCTCCTTTTTCTTTTCTTCTCCTTTTTTTTAATTGATTTAAGTCCTCTCCCTCCTTTTCTTGATGAGTCTGGCAAAGGTTTATCAATTTTGTTTATCTTCTCAAAGAACCAGCTTTTAGTTTTATTGATCTTTGCTATTGTTTTCTTTGTTTCTATTTCATTTATTTCTGCTTTGATCTTTATGATTTCTTTCCTTCTACTAACGTTGGGTTTTGTTTGTTCTTCTTTCTCTAGTTCCTTTAGGTGTAAGGTTAGATTGTTTACTTGAGATTTTTCTTGTTTCTTGAGGTAGGCTTGTATTGCTATAAAATTCCATCTTAGAACTGCTTTTGCTGCATCCCATAGGTCTTGGATTGTCGTGTTTTCATTGTAATTTGTCTCTAGGTATTTTTTGATTTCCTCTTTGATTTCTTCAGTGATCTGTTGGTTATTTAGTAACATATTGTTTAGCCTCCATGTGTTTGTGTTTTTTATGTTTTTTTCCATAATTGATTTCTAATCTCATAGCGTTGTGGTGGGAAAATATGCTTGTTATGATTTCAATTTTCTTAAATTTACCAAGGCTTGATTTGTGACCCAAGATGTGATCTATTCTGGAGAATATTCCATGCGCACTTGAGAAGAAAGTGTAATCTGCTGTTTTTGGATGGAATGTCCTATAAATATCAATAAATCTATCTGGTCAGTTATGTCATTTAAAGCTTGTGTTTCCTTATTTATTTTCATTTTGGATGATCTGTCCATTGGTGTAAGTGACGTGTTAAAGTCCCCCACTATTATTGTGTTACTGTTGATTTCCTCTTTTATAGCTGTTAGCAGTTGCCTTATGTATTGAGGTGCTCCTATGTTGGGTGCATATATATTTATAATTGTTATATCTTCTTCTTGGATTGATCCCTTGATCATTATGTAGTGTCCTTCCTTGTCTCTTGTAACATTCTTTATTTTAAAGTCTATTTTATCTTATATGAGTATTGCTATTCCAGCTTTCTTTTGATTTCCATTTGCATGGAATATCTTTTTCCATCCCCTCACTTTCAGTCTGTATGTGTTCCTAGGTCTGAAGTGGGTCTCTTATAGACAGCATATATATGGGTCTTATTTTTGTATCCATTCAGCAAGCCTGTGTCTTTTGGTTGGAGCATTTAATCCATTCATGTTTAAGGTAATTATCGATATGTATGTTCCTGTTACCATTTTCGTAATTGTTTGGGGTTTGGTTTTGTAGGTCCTTTTCTTCTCTTGTGTTTCCCACTTAGAGAAGTTCCTTTAGCATTTGTTGTAGAGCTGGTTTGGTGGTGCTGAATTCTCTTAGCTTTTGCTTGTCTGTAAAGCTTTTGATTTCTCCATCAAAATGAATGAGATCCTTGCTGGGTAGAGTAATCTTGGCTGTAGGTTCTTCACTTTCATCACTTTAGATATATCATGCCACTCCCTTGTGGCCTGTAGAGTTTCTGCTGAGAAATCAGCTGTTAACCTTATAGAAGTTCCCTTGTATGTTATTTGTCATTTTTCCCTTGTTGCTTTCAATAATTTTTCTTTGTCTTTAAGTTTTGCCAATTTGATTACTATGTGTCTCGGCATGTTTCTCCTTGGGTTTATCCTGCCTGGGACTCTCTGTGCTTCCTGGACTTGGGTGGCTATTTCCTTTCCCATGTTAGGGAAGTTTTCGACTATAATCTCTTTAAATATTTTCTCGGGTCCTTTCTCTCTCTCTTTTCCTTCTGAGACCTCTATAATGTGAATGTGGTTGCATTTAATATTGTCCCAGAAGTCTCTTAGGCTGTCTTCATTTCTTTTCATTCTTTTTTCTTTATTCTATTCTGCAGCAGTGCATTCCACCATTCTGTCTTCCAGGTCACTTATCCGTTCTTCTGCCTCAGTTATTCTGCTATTGATTCCTTCTAGTGTATTTTTCATTCAGTTATTGTATTGTTCATCTCTTTGTTTGTTCTTTAATTCTTCTAGGTGTTTGTTCTTTAATCCTTCTAGGTCTTTGTTAAACATTTCTTGCATCTTCTTGATCTTTGCCTCCATTCTTTTTCTGAGGTCCTGGATCATCTTCACTATCATTATTCTGATTTCTTTTTCTGGAAGGTTGCCTATCTCCACTTCATTTAGTTGTTTTTATGGGGTTTTATCTTGTTCCTTCATCTGGCACAAAGTCCTCTGCCTTTTCATTTTGTCTGTCTTTCTGTGAATGTGGTTTTCCTTCCACAGGCTGCAGAATTGTAGTTCTTCTTGCTTCTGCTGTCTGCACTCTGGTGGATAAGGCTATCTAAGAGGCTTGTGCAAGCTTCCTGATGGGAGGGACTGGTGGTGGGTAGAGCTGGGTGTTACTCTGGTGGGCAGAGCTCAGTAAAACTTTAATCCGCTTGTCTGCTTGTCTGGGTGGTGCTGGGTTCCCTCCCTGTTGTTGTTTGGCCTCAGGCAACCCAGCACTGGAGCCTATCTGCTCGTTGGTGGGGCTAACGGTGGACTCTGGGAGGGCTCACGCCAAGGAGTACTTCCCAGAACTTCTGCTTCCAGTGTCCTTGTCCCCATGGTGAGCCACAGCCACCCCCTTCCCTCCACAGGAGACCCTCCAACACTAGCAGGTAGGTCTGGTTCAGTCTCCTATGGGGTCACTGCTCCTTCCCCTGGGTCCCGATGCGCACACTGCTTTGTGTGTGCCCTCCAAGAGTGGAGTCTCTGTTTCCCCCAGTCCTGCCGAAGTCCTGCAGTCAAATCCCACTAGCCCTCAAAGTCTGACTCTCTAGGAATTCCTCCTCCCATTGCTGGGCCCCCAGGTTGGGAAGCCTGACATGGGACTCAGAACCTTCACTCCAGTGGGTGGACTTCTGTGGTATAAGTGTTCTCCAGTTTTTGAGTCATCCACCCAGCAGTTATGGGATTTGATTTTATTGTGATTGCGCCCCTCCTACCATCTCATTGTGGCTTCTCCTTTGTTTTTGGTTGTGGGGTATCTTTTTTGGTGAGTTCCAGTGTTTTCCTGTCGATGACTGTTCAGCAGTTAGTTGTGATTCTGGTGCTCTCGTGAGAGGGAGTGAGCGCACGTCCTTCTACTCTGCCACCTTGAACCAATCTCCGATCAAATATTAATTGAGCAACCTCCCAGGGTAATTGTGGGTGACCTCACTGATCATGTGGACAAAGAGCCCCCAAACCTGACCTCATGGTTTCTCATCCTCGTCAAGAGACCCTGTATTCTTCCCCACTGGGACCAGGCCCTCCTCCCTTAGCAGTGCTCTCATAGTTATTCCGCTGTAACTACTCCCCACCTTCTCAAGAACTTGACCCTTCAGGGTCTCCCAGTCTATCAGCCAACCAAGGTATCATTCATTCATTCATTCATTTCAAACACTTGGATTTGTTTAGTTGTTATTTATTGAGCACATACTGTATGCCTGGTACTGGAATAGGCATTTCAGAAAGAATAGTATACGCAACAGGGAGTGCTTGTCCTCAGAGAGAACACAGAAATTGAAAAAAATTCATGTTGAGTGATTACAATACAATGTATTGTATAGTTTCAAACCAGAAAGGGTGTTCTGAAGAAAGGTAGCATGGATACACAGGGCTTGAGCCAAGGGAGCCTGGCCTGGTGTGGAAGGCCTTTCAAGGGAAGGCTTCTCAGGGGACGTGGCGTGGGAGCCATGTCTGACTAATGGGTGGGGTTCAAGGGTGAGGGCTGGGGTTGTTTGGTGCAAAGTTCCTGAGATGTGAGGTAAGCATGGCTACTGAGGAGTTGGAAGATGGCAATGAGGGTGGATACTGTGGGTGGAAACTGGAGGACTTTTGAGGGTTTTGTTCTTGTTCAGGTGTAGTGGGAAGTCACTGAAGGGTTTGAGGCAGGGTGAGGTGTGATCCAAGTGTATTCAGTTAAGGTCACACCGGCTGCAGTGGAGGGTTAGGATCTGAGGAGGTGAGAGTACGTGGGTGGGGAGGGGGGGGGATGAGATAGGCGCCCCTGCAGCATCTCTGGGTCCCATCAGTTTGCTCTGTATCCATATTCACCTTCTCCTTCTTCCTTTTTATTTTGAAGAAAAAGATGTCTCACCCCCTCTGTGCTGCTTACCCCCACATGTGCCCCAGAATCTTGGGACCTAGACCCCTCCCTTCCTGTCATTTCTTGTTGGACCCCTTTCCTCTGCCTGAACAAAGGCTGCCGGCGTAATGAGAGGGACCTTCCCCTCCTGCTGTCAGCCCCTCCTCCTCTCTCCATCAAACCCACCGTGACTTGTGTTTTCCTGCTGTTTTCATTTATTTCCTCGTCACCCTCAGATGTCCTTTGAACTAGGGTCTCTGACACTATTTTTCCCAGGAAACTGCAGCCTTGAGGTCACCTCCTAAAGTCCAAATCCAAGGGCTTTTCTTTTTTCTTTTTTTTTTTAAATTGAACTATAGCTGGGTGACAGTATTGTGTTAGTGTCAGGTGTACAGCAAAGTGATTCAATTATATACACACACACACACACACACACATCTTCTTTATCCATTCATCTGTTGATGGGCACCTGGGTTGCTTTCATGTCTTGGCTACTGTAAGTAGTGCTACCATGAACATTGGGGTGCATATATCTTTTTGAATTAAGAGTTTTCGTCTTTTCTGGATATATGCAAGGGCCCTTTTTAGTCCACATCTTCACCCTTCCAGCCTGACCTGAGGCTTCCCTCTCCACCCAGCTGAAACTCTCTGTAGTTTCAGGCCCTCATTTCCAGATGTTGCCAGGAAAACCCACCACCATCTTGAACGCAGTCTAACCACAGCCAGACTCGTTTCCTCCTCCAGAAGGAGCTCTTCCTTGCCAAGCTCCCACCAAGCTCGCCAATGCCTGAATCCTTGGAATCAAGGGCTCTGCCTCTCCCCCAGCTCTTGAATCTTAAAAAGTGTCTTAAAATTAAACTTTACAGAAAAATCACAAAGGATAATATAGTGAATTCCTCGTCTCTTTAGTCAGTCACCAAGTTGTCTTGGCTTTTGTTCACACTGAAATTTCCTTCCTATAATCTAAGCCCTACGTCCACACTCGGATGATTTCTGTGGTCTTCTGTTGTCTTTTCCGCATTTATTCACTCATTCAACAACTGAGCACCTACCATGTGTTACACACACACACACACACACACACACACACACACACACTCATCCCTAGTCAATGAGTCTCTCAGCTTTTTTTTTTAATTAATTTTTATTGGAGTATAGTTGATTTACAATGTTGTGTTGGTTTCTGCTATACAGCAAAGTGAATCAGTTATATATATACATAAATTCACTCTTTTTTAGATTCTATTCCCATATAGATCATTATAGATTACTGAGTAGAGTTTCCTGTGCTATACAGTAAGTTCTTATTAGTTATCTATTTTTATGTATAGTAGTGTGTATATGCCAATCCCAATTTACCTTTCCTGCCCCCCCTTTCCCCCTTGGTAACCCTAATTTTGTTTTCTACATCTATGACTCTATTTCTGTTTTGTAAATAGGTTCATTTGTACCATTATTTTTTAGATTCCACATATAAGCGATATCATATGATATTTGTCTTTCTCTGTCTGACTTCACTCAGTATGACAATCTCTAGGTCCATCCATGTCACTGCAAATGGCATTATTTTGTTCCTTTTTTATGGCTGAGTAATATTCCATCGTATATATACACCACATCTTCTTTATCCATTCTTCCATCGATGGACATTTAGGTTGCTTCCATGTCCTGGCTATTGTAAATAGTGCTGCAATTAACATTGGGGTGCATGTATCTTTTCGAAGTATGGTTTTCTCTGGATATATGCCCAGCAGTGGGATGCCTGGATCATATGGTAGCTCTATTTTTAGTTTTTTAAGAAACTTCCATACCATTCTCCATAGTGGCTGTACCAATTTACATTCCCACCAACAATGTAGGAGGGTTCCTCTCTCAGCTTTTTGATAGGGACTTGTTGATATATGTACCCTTGTAAAGCCAGTACTTTATTCTCATTGTGGTCAAGCACTCACTATTCCAATTTAGAAATTAGATGCTGTGGGTACAGGCGCTGTAGAAGAGGGAAGGAGATTTGGAACATTCCTATAGGTGGTCTTTAAAAAAAATGGAATAAAATATTCCTCACCAAAAGAGAGTCTATGCTCCTTGTGCCTGAAATCAGTTGGCTGACAACTCTGCTCTTTAAATCTTGCCAGCTCAAAGAAATTCTCGAAAGTTCTCACCTATTAACCGTTATTAAAATAGAAGAAGCTGGGGATGAAATTGTGAGCAATGCTATCTCCTATGCATTGTACAAAGGTGAGTAAAATTAGCTCCTGTAGAAGTTTCAGCTTTGTGTTGCTTTCTGTGGCTTTTAATGGCTTCCATTTATTTTTTAAAACAGCTTTACTGAAATATAATCTTGCACTTAATTTTGATTATCATATATTAGAAGTTGGAATAACTACTATTGATCTGCTGAGTTAAATCTCCTTGGTTGTATATATTTAACAGAACAAGAATTTTTATGACATCAAAATATCAGTTAAATATGATCACAGTACTTTCCAAAGAGCTGTCTCTAACAGTGGTTTAGAATCTTTATCTGAGTCTCAGACACTTTGAGAATATGATAAAAGCTATGGACCTTTGTCCTAGGATTCCACATCTGTGTACACACGTGCACACACACATAGATAATTTTACGTTCAGTTTCAGGGGTTAATGCATCTCCTATGCTTATGAATGAACCTCAGTTTTAAAATCCTCATGTGTGAACTTTGCTGTCTGAGAATCCCATCAAGGTGGAATTACCTGAAGTAAATAGACCCCTGGCAAAGACCACGTAGAGTTGAGCCATCTGATTAATATACTTAAGGCATGCAGAGCAGGGCAAGGCACAAGAGAAGTGCACTTTAAGCATTAGCTATTTATTAGAATCATTCTTACTGTGCTTGTCAGAAATTTGGTTGTAAGGATATTTATTAAAATGGGACTATATCTGTAGAGATACATAGGTACAGAAATTATTAGCTCTGAAAAAGACAAGTGGAATATTGTTATAATAGAGCTCATTATGTCATAGATTTAGATATAGTAAAAGTCAGATGTGGTCCTGGAAATGTGCCATTTATGGAATCTGAATCTATGGAAAAATATCAATGTACCATAGTTACACTGTTAGGATATGAAATGGAAAGATATTATCACCTAAACTGATCCACATTACATACTTTGGGACATATAGCATATGGATAAGATTGAGTGAAAATAAACTGTCAGTGAAATGACAGCTCTGAGTGTCTGATTCTAAGAGAACATGCTTAGAATCTCCTTTGATAAATGGCTCTGATAATTGGCCATATGGAATGGTTCTGACTCTCTTGTTTCTGGGTGTTTGGTGAGTTGATTTTTTTCCCTGTCCTCTTACAGCCTTTAGCACCAATGAACAAGATAAGGACAACTGGAATGGGCAGCTGAAGCTTCTGCTGGAGTGGAACCAGCTGGACCTAGCCAGTGATGAGATTTTCACCAATGACCGCCGGTGGGAGGTACATAGGAGGCCCTCCTGGGTTATCCCAGTGGCAGGTCTGGTCCATTTCTGACAGGGTCTTTGCTCTTGAATATTGTAAAGGATTGTTCTGTCCTGGTACATCGGTGTTGCCAAGGCTCACTTTCCTCATCTGTAGTAGGGGATAATAACATTGACTTAGTAGGTTGCTTGCAAAGAGATAATAAAAACAAATACACTAATGTAAGGTAACATCAATCCACCATTACCATCCAAAATTTATACCTCTTCCGCCATGATGTGAGAGGCGATTCTCCATCGAGGTTTTGAGGTGCAGATTTCCTCCTGGGAGTTGATGGACAGAAATGTGGGGAAACTAAGTGCAGGATGATTGAAAGGGGTTTATCAGAAGTAACTCAACTGAAAATCCAGACAGCGGTACTCATTTTGTGCCCTGCCCCACCTTCTTAGCCAAGTTCTCATAAGAGAATTGTTAGCAGTGAGACGCATAAGAGAAAAATAGAACAAGTTGATTAAAGACATACAATGAATATCTTAGAGTTAGAAAATCAGGACTCCCCCAGGCAAACGAGTACCTCCAATATGGAAGTTGTATGTCCAGAAAATCTGTACTTTTTTCCAGTAGAATGACTTTTCTCACTTTGAATTTGATGAGAGTTGTAAGACTGCATTTTCCAGCAGCATCCTCTTGGGTACAACTAAAGTGAGATCCGCCTTAGGAGCTCTGTTTTGTAGGAACAACTATAAACCATCACACTTGGATCTGAAAGGTGGAGGCTTCTTTGTTTTAAGCTCTTCAGTCGCTGGTGGGCAGTGAAAACACTTTTAGGCCTATCGTTGTATAATCAAAGATGAAGACTTCATTTATCCTTACATGTGATCAATTTTAATAATAGAATCCAAATAAAGTCATGGCTTATGGGTTTTTAAATTATTCATTCCTTTAGCAAACATTATCTTCAGTTTTTGCAGTATAATGAACCCTATCTCACATGGCAAGTCTTTAGTTAGTTGAGGGAAAACAGAACTGTATGTAAATCTAGGTAATTGATTCAGAAATGAACCCCTGTGTGTGAAATGTTCTATTTAAGTGACATCAGATGGTACAAATAAACATAAACTCAGGCATGCATTGAATAGTACATTTAATTTTATTAACTCAGCTAAAGATAGTTGAGTGAAGGACATAATGGTTTAGAGTATGGACCCTGGAGCCAGCCCATCTGCATGACTTACCTCTGCAAGTTACTTAACCTTCCTCAGTTTCCTTGTACAGTGGTGAATTGGGGTCAGTTCATACTGGTTTTAGCAAGAGCTGACTGCTAAAATTTTTAGGGATTTTTGAGTCGGTTGTTAAATACAGTCATTAAAAATCAAATACTATACTCTTAGAACTAAATAAATTTTATTAAAAACAAAGGCAATAAATAATCAAACTCGTCCCTTTCTAACTATTTTACTACATTTACTCTGATCTATACTCTGGAGGTTATGTCAATTGTATCTGCATTCTGGAAACACCGTACTTGCTACTCTGTGTTGGGTCCCAATTGTGCATTCAATGATGTCACATGGTAGCCGAAGACTGGCCATGTTGGGAGCATTTACACTGTAGCAATGGTCAAATACTACAAATCAGGGCTTATTATTTTCTTCCAGAGTGTTGGTTGTAAAGTATTTACCAGCACACCACTGCTCATCTGAAAACAGAGATGGTAATAATAGTGGTAGCTACCTCATTGGATTGTTATGATGATTAAATCAGATAATATTTCTAAAGTGCTTAGAACACTGGCACATATTAAGCCGTATATAAGTCTTTGTTTAAAAATAACTAAAGATCTTTGCATAACCTTTTGTAGTGCACAAAGCAGCTTCACCGTGCTAGTTCACTTGGCCGTCATGCCAACCATCACAGGGATTATCTCATTTTGCTGGTTAATAAGCCAGGGCTCAATGGGTACCACAGGAGGGCCATTCTGATGGTTTTTTGAGGGCCTGCTCTGAACTTGAATCTCCCAAGGCATCTTGACCTGTGTTATCTCATTTCATCCCCACAAGCACCTATTTTACAGACGAGCAAACTGAGGTTGAGACACAGTCTTGTTCGAGGTCGCACATAAGGTAATGGTAGAACCAAGGTTTGGGAACAAACGTGTGTCTGACTGCAAAGCTGTTCTCTTCCCCGTACGCCAGTGGTTCTCAAAGGGTGGTCCCTGGACCCGGGGCAGCATGAGAATAACCTGGGAACTTGTTAGCAGTGCAGATTATCAGGGCAGCCACCTCCTTTTGTCCCTATCCCACCTGGAGCCACAGTGTGGGGACTCAAGGGACCCTTGGCAGTTGCCTCTGCGGGCAATGTGTGATCCCGGAGAGACCAACATCAGACAGAAACAGAAACCGCTAATGCTGCCCTTGGCAGGGGATATTCCCCTGAATCAGGGCTCAGACAAGTAAAGTGAGGACAGTGGGCTGGGTGAGCAGCAGCGAGGCTATTTGGGGGGCTCAGGGCTACAGTGCCCAGGCTCCTGGAGCTGCCCCAACTGGCTCCAACTGACGGTTCTCTGTGTCATCAGAGCTTCTGGTATTTACTTGTGAATCTGGATTTTAATGCTGGCAATGTGGATTTTTATGAACTGTCTAATTTTTAATGTTGGCAACAGAATCAAATTGTAAGAAATAGTATGGAGGACAATCAGAACATATCTGAGAGCTGGTGTGGCCCGTGGACCACGGGTTTGTGTCTGAAGTACACATTAATTATCTTTATTAAGATTCTTAATAAGCTTCTATGGGATAAGGATTATCAGGAGCCCAGACAGTAGAGGTAAAGATAAATAATAACCAGGTATCACTGTCAAGTGTTCCAGTGACTCATGGTTATATAACATGACCAGGCCTTTGCCTCATGGCATGGGAAGGGCAGTGGGGCAACCCCCTGGCACAGAAGGAAGAGTTGGCTGGTGGTTGGCTCACAGTTGGTGTCCAGTGTAGACCTCAGAGAAATGGTGCGAGCTGTACCATGAGCCCCCTGCCCCCTAATGGAGCGAGTGCTTCCTTTATGCCGGACACTGGGATCAATTCTTGATCAACATCATCCCTTTTTTTAATGTAATTTTTTTTTTTAGATTTTTATTTGACGTGGACCATTTTTAAAGTCTTTATTGAATTTGTTCCAATACTGCTTCTGTTTTATGTTTTGGTCTTTTGGCCACGAGGCATGTGGGATCATATCTCCACAACCAGGGATCAAACACGCACCCCCTGTATTGGAAGGCAAAGTCTTAACCACTGGACCACCAGGGAAGTCCCTCAACATCATCCTTATGTGGGTGTCATTATCTCCACTTTACAATAGCAAGGGACCAGTTCCCATCCAAGCTCATATCTGGCTGATTTCAAAGATTCCACCTCGCTGCTTCCCCCATCTCAGTGTTTGAGCTGTAATCTAATATTGTGTTACAACTGAAAAGATAAGTTTTATTTACCTCATGATTGAAAATTCGATGTGGCTGAGAAAGAAGATGCCTTGTTTTCTTGATTGGATTTAGGCTGTACGTTCTCTCTCTGCTCTTTCTCCTCAGTCTGCTGACCTTCAGGAAGTCATGTTTATGGCTCTCATAAAGGACAGACCCAATTTTGTCCGCCTCTTTCTGGAGAATGGCTTGAACCTGCAGAAGTTCCTCACCAATGACGTCCTCACCGAGCTCTTCTCCAATCACTTCAGCATGCTGGTGTATCGGAACCTGCAGATTGCCAAGAATTCCTATAATGACACCCTCCTCACGTTCGTCTGGAAACTGGTTGCTAACTTCCGAAGAGGCTTCCGGAAGGAAGACAGGAATAGCAGGGATGAGATAGACATAGAGCTCCATGTGTGTACTGTCACAGTTGTCTGCTTGAATTCTTTGCTCTCTTGAGTCTTCCCTCAAAAAATCTCTCTACTTCCATCTTTCCTACTCCCTACCTCATTGCTGTCATGTAGTTAACATGTTGGGGTTGTTATTTTTTCCTACTGCCTTTATTTAAGCTAGCAAGTCCTAGCGAGGTAACAAGTGGTGCATTTTCTTGCTTTATTCTTTGTGCTATCTTTACAACTAGTTATTGCAGTATTTCCTAATTGCAAAGCTTGGTGTGACACACTTTCTGAAGGCATCTAGCAGGGAACGGGGACAAATGACTGGCTGCCTGATCATGTCTTAGCCTTTTGGACATGATCTACCTAAAATAGTTCTCTGCTACCTATGCAAAGAACTGGAGAACTGCCGAGTTTCCTTTTGTGAATAAAAGGGGCAGTGAATCTCTGTAAAGAGATAATCCAGGTTTCCATTTGAGAAGGTGTTGTGGATGTACCACTTATATTCTCTCAAGATTTCCTATTTTAAGGACAGGCAGGCCCAGTTTCTAGCACCTGCAACTCTTTGCTGAAGGTCTGCTCTGGTCAGAGCCCAGTGACTGCCAGAAGTTGGTGTATAAATACCTCAGCAACCCCCCTGCTCAGAGGAGATAATTCTGAGACCTGTGTCCTACACTGGCTCCAAGGGTTGCCTAGTGGGATTAATCTCTGGTTATTTACCATGACAACTTGTTGGTCCTTTCTTTTCCAATCTCATTTCCTCAATTTCCTAGTGGTTTTCCTGGAATCATGTCCAAAATAAACTACTTGTCTCAAATGCTTGATTGTTTCTGGGAAAACTCAAACTAGGTCATTATCTTTTATAGTTTTAGAATTTTATTATATGTGTGTTGCAAAAATCTAAATGAGCTAGGTGTTTGAAGGAATTGGAAATGTTTAAAAAGCTGTTTGATGCTATTTATGTTAAAACTCTCCACAGTATCCATAACTGTGCCAGAAACATTTTGGATCTTGGTAAAACCTGTAGGGAAGATTAAAAGGAATATATACATAGAGTTGTTTTCTATCTGAAAAGGTTCCCTTGGAAGATATTGGAGCATGAATAGGAGCTGGGATTCTTAGTTGATGTATTAGGAATTGTAACTTTGAATAACACTGCAAAGAAATAACTTTAGTTTTACGTTGTGATAGTTGAACTTCAACTATTGGAAAGTTAGAATTTAGTTAGAACGATTTTTCTAGATGAGAAAGAGATTTCTATGATGAGAAGGAACTGCTTTCTCTTCAGCCTGTCAGAAGTCATTCAGTTTTTAAATTGCTGTCAGCCCATTTTTTCACCCTTTATACCTTTCCATCTACTTGTACGTTGTCTTTTATGATAGATCAAAGATTCTGTTGAAACTCACATCACTGTTCTGTGAAAATGGATTCAGACACCAAGTTACAGAGCCCTCCAAACATGGGGCACTCTCCTAGGGCATCCTGACCCTGTTTTCATTCTTATACTAGTGTGTCTGCCAAAGTGATTCTCCATCTGCATGTGCTGACCCCCTGCTCTAATCCCTCCCAGGACGTGTCTCCTATTACTCGGCACCCCCTGCAGGCACTCTTCATCTGGGCCATCCTTCAGAACAAGAAGGAACTTTCCAAAGTCATTTGGGAGCAGGTAAATGTCCAAGTCTGCGGCAGATGTATGCTTGGTTGTGATTGCTCTGACCCTTTCAAACCTCACATACCTAATCTAAAATGTCCTCAGTAAAATGGAATATTTGATGTCGGTGGACATGGTTGTGCCTGTTTCCATGTGAACAGGGGTGTGTTTGGGAGGGGAGGTCCCTGGAAAGTTCTGGGCTTGGTGGGTAATCCAGGAGGCACCTGCTTCTTAGGTTTGTGTGGATGTGTGATTGTCTTCCAAGTGGAGGAGGTTTTAAAGTTTAATTTAAAATTAATTTCTAACTTTCTTGCATTATAGGCAGGAAGTAGGGCCTGTGCAAAGCCTGCTTTGGGAAATGATTGAGATTTTTCTTTGTGATTCCACACATAAGGATTTTTATAAATGATTTATGAACAGTTGAAAAGAGGCTGCATTCTCTGTTTTTAGAGCCTAAGATTAGGTATTGAATATTGATTCACACACACACTCTCACTAACTACAGTTGTCAGTCTTCATGTCCTTGACCACTTTCCCCCTCTGAGCTGTTACAGCATGATGGTGGGTCATCAGGCTTCCCATTGCCATGTCCAACTATCAGCTTCTCCTGCATTTATCTTTTTTTTTATTGGAGTATAATTGCTTTACAATGTTGTGTTAGTTTCTGCTGTACAATGAAGTGAATCAGCTATATGCATACCTATATCCCCTCCCTCTTAGACCCCCCCCCCCCCCCCCCCCCGCCATCTAGGTCATCACAGAGCACTGAGCTGAGCTCCTTGTGCTATACAGCAGGTTCCCACTAGCTATCTATTTTACACATGGTAGTGTATTTATGTCAAACCTAATCTCCCAGTTTGTCCCACCCTCCCGTCCCACCCCTGTGTCCACATGTCTGTTCTCTATGTCTGTGTCCCTATTCCTGCCCTACAAATAGGTTCATCTGCACCATTTTTTCTAGATTCCACATATATGCATATACAATATTTGTTTTTTTCTTTCTGGCTTACATCACTCTGTATGACCGACTCTATAGGTCCATCCACATCTCTAAAAGTGATCCAGTTTCATTCCTTTTTATAGCTGAGTAATATTCCACTGTATATATGTACCACATCTTCTTTATCCATTCATCTATCATTGGACATTTAGGTTGTTTCCATGTCCTGGCTATTGTAAATAGTGCTGCAATGAACATTGGGGTACATGTGTCCTTTTGAATTATGGTTTTCTCAGGGTATATGCCCAGTAGTGAGATTTCTGTGTCATATGGCAGTTCTATTTTTAGTTTGTTAAGGAACCTCCATACTGTTCTCCATAGTGGCTGTTTCAATTTACATTCCCACCAACAGTGCAAAAGGGTTCCCTTTTCTCCACGCCCTCTCCAGCATTTATGATTTGTAGATTTTTTGGTGACGGCCATTCTGACTGGTGTGAGGTGATACCTCATTGTAGTTTTGATTTGCATTTTTCTAATAATTAGTGATGCATTTATCTTGATATTTTCTTTTTGTATGTTAATTCCATGTTCAAGACTGTGAGTATATTCAGGTTCAAGACTCTTGGTGCACATGGCAAATTTTACTGGGAATCATTATGAACAGTTCAGATTTTTACCTTTTCCTGCTTTTGCCATCAATCTGTGCTTGTCTGACTTTGATGTTGACTCGACTGCAAGGGATTACGAATTAACTGTGACATTCTCACCCCTCTGGAAGACCAAGGGCTGTACTCTGGCAGCCCTGGGAGCCAGCAAGCTTCTGAAGACTCTGGCCAAGGTGAAGAATGACATCAATGCTGCAGGGGAGTCTGAGGAGTTGGCAAACGAGTACGAGACCCGAGCAGTGGGTAAGCCTCTGGGAATGGGAGCCGTGGCCGGCACAGCCACGCCAGGTGGCATTTACTGACTTTTCCAAGAATGAAGGTGGTAAAATATAGGCTCTCTCATCCCACAGCTGCCCAGGGCCACACCCAGGCCAGGTCTAAGTAACTCAGCACCATAGGGAAGCCTTGGGGTGTTTTGTTTGGGGGATGCTATTCAGAAACCTTGACACGTGTGAGGTTTTACCTGACGTGCAAGCTAACAGGTTAGCCTGCCAGCTTCCTATACATATACTGACCGACGACCCCAGACCCCTGGATTAGGGACACAGATGGTTTATTACTAATGGCAAAGGTAGCAGCCAGAGCAGCATCTTGGGTTGGTCCCCGTGCCTCGATTCCCCACGAGGTCACGTGAATAAGGGCTGGTGTTGCTGGTCCCACATCTCCCCAAACTTAGGAGACTCAGAGCTTCTATAACACAAGGCAACAGGCGAGCTGCCCAGCTCCCCCCCAGGGCGATGTTTCTCATCACCTGGAACGGAAGAGGGCAGAGGCCCCGCTGAGTGTGACGCTCCTGAAACGTCTGTCCTCTGTTCGCTGTTCACCTGCCCTTGAACACAGCTTGCCGTTGCCCCTGCTCAGCGGGGCCCGGACCAGTTGCCTCGCAGCAACAGAGAATTTTAGGCCAGCTCAGTTTCCTTCTTTCCACTGGGGAGTTTTAAGTTTGCAAGGTGGCACGTTGCAAAACGCAGGCATGTTTGTCTGTTGTCTGATCTAATGAAGAAATGTTCATGCATTTAACCTCTCTGTGTTGGGGAAAAGGTGTCTGATTATTTCTTCTACCATATTAAAAATTTCAAGGTATTACGTTGTTTTTGGATTGACTTCAGCTAGGCAATGGCTCCGAGCATTTCGACTTTTAAAAGATTTTCTCTGAGGAGCTACACACCAATCTGTTTGTCATAAGGTCTCAAAATATAAGCACACCCTCAATGCAATAGGCCAGTGTGTTTTCTTTTTTTAATTTTTTTTTTTAAAATTTTTATTTATTTTATTTTTGGCTGCGTTGGGTCTTCGTTGCTGCGTGCGGGCTTTTCTCTGGTTGCAGCGAGCAGAGGCTACTCTTCGTTGCGGTGCGCAGGCTTCTCATTGCGGTATCTTCTCTTGTTGTGGAGCATGGGCTCTAGGCACACGGGCTTCAGTAGTTGTGGCACATGGGTTCAGTAGTTGTGGCTCACGGGCTCTAGGCGTGCAGGCTCAGTAATTGTGGCACATGGGCTTAGTTGCTCCGTGGCATGTGGGATCTTCCCAGACCAGGGCTCGAATCCGTGTCCCCTGCATTGGCAGGCAGATTCTTAACCACTGCACCACCAGGGAAGCCCTGGGCCAGTGTTTTTTATTACGTCATTTTGGCTTTTTTTTTTGCACTGTGCCTTAACTGCAAAGAACCTCACCAAGAAAGCACAGAAGGTAAATGAGATGGAGGGGGGCTCAGGGTCTGGATCCCCTCCCCAGTGGCTGAACCCCACCAAAGAGGGCATTCCCCACGTTCACTGCAGCTCAATTCAGTGGGCATTTCTGGACACCTGCTGCCAGGGGGCGCTGTGCTGTGTGCACGGTGCCCAAAGCAGGTCCCTTTGTTCAGTGGAGAATCATATTGTACTGGTGTTCTCTTTGCCTTTTATAATCCAGGAAGCTCGCAGCCAGGCTTTTGTGGAAGTCAGGGCGTGGCTGGTGGGCCCGGGGGCGGGAAAGTTCTGTGTATTGGCGAGCCCTGCCTCCCGTTTCCCTCTCTCTGGGGACACTGTCACTTAGAGCTGTTCACGGAGTGTTACAGCAGCGACGAGGACTTGGCGGAACAGCTCCTGGTCTATTCCTGTGAAGCTTGGGGCGGAAGCAGCTGTTTGGAGCTGGCGGTGGAGGCCACGGACCAGCATTTCATCGCTCAGCCCGGGGTCCAGGTAAACAACATGCAGTCACCAAACATCATACCCAGAAATGGGCCTTTCCATCAGCTGGGTCTCTGGATCCAGTGTATCTCTAACTAGGTGTAGGGATGGGCCAGGTTACATGAACTCTCTGAGCCTTAGTTTCCTTATCTGTAAAATGGGCATAATAGGGGGTAAAGGAAGGGTTGCTGTGAGGATTCAATGAGATAATATGTGAGTGGGGCCAGCCCTTTATGGTAGCTGTTACTGTTAGAACTATTACTAGTAGTAATGGCAGCAGAGAAACTAGTATGAAGTGGGTTCAGCCAGTGTAGACGTTTTCTGCCCCAAGTTACATTAACAGCAGTTTGCACCTGGTATCTCAGGTTTCGGAGGGGAGATTTTTTCCACCCACCATCCCAGCTGGAGGGGTCTGGTGTGAAGGGGAGGAAGACGGGGAAGAGATGGATGGACTGACACTTGTCTGCATAGCCCTTGTACACGCGATCACACTTCATCTTCACAGCATGCGTGCAGGTCGACATCATCCCATTTTACTGAGGAGGACTCAGGAGCTCAGAGAGGTTCTGGAGCGTTCCCCAGGTTGCTGCTAGGAAGTGGCAGGGCTGGGATTTGATCCCATGATGATTGCCCGCCTTACGGACTTTCCATCATACCATGCAGCCAATAACTGGCACAGTGTTTACAAAAGAATCCGTTTGCTATTGCAGCCAAGTGGATTCAGTGAGTGTGGCCATGGATGACAAGGGACACACAGGGGGCCTTGCTGTTGTTCTGGTTTAGCCACTGCGTCGTAGTGGGCTGGAGGGAGGCCAGTGCTGGGGTCAGGGTTGCCTGGGAGACCCAGCCGGCTGCCACGGCTGCCTCGCTCTGCTCATGGCTCTGCTCACAGCTTCTTAGCCCCCAGACCCCCTCTTGCCGGTGTTCCAGAGCTTTGGGCCCTGGGGAGGTTGACTCACGCTCCCGTCCAAGTTCACCAGGCCTGACGGTTTCCACCAGATGCCGGTTCAGCGATGTTTATGGAAAGTCTCCCTGCCCGGCCCGCGGGACCAGGGAGTGTGGTTGCTCTGGGCAGGCTGACATGTGGGGTCAGATGTTGCTGGTGGCCATGGAACCCGAGCTAGCGCGGGAGCTTTCTGTGACCGAGGGCCTCGTGGTGCCGCTCGGCGATGGCCTGGTGGGCTCATCACTCCGGCAAGATCCGGACAGGGAGGAAGACCGGACCTTACTTGTCTCGGTGTGCCCCGCAGAAGCGGACTGCCACACAAGGATTTGACTGCAAGTGGTTTATGCTGGACGTGAGTCCAGGAGGTGCATGAGGGGAGTGGAGGCCGAGAGGCCGGGGAGAGAAGGGAAGGAAGCAGACACAGGTGTGCTAAGGAGAAGTTGCCTTCTGCGGGCTCCTGGGAGCTTCGTGCTGCCTGCCCTAGTGTTGACCATCCAAGCATCTACCCACCAACTGCAGTTTGTGGTTCCCTGGGGGCTGCCCCTCAAGAGCCAAGTACATGCCCGGCCCCAGAAGCCCAGGCAGAGCGGGGCAGGGCTCTCGGGGGAAGCCGTCCTCTCCTGGAGGGATGCGCCGGGGTATGGTTGGGGCACCCGGGTCCCAGCCCTACAGACTGTGCTGGGAAGGCCTCAGGTCCCCCCCCTGCTCTACCACGGAGACACACCGGTCCTTTCTGATTCACATGATATTTTTGTTCTTGTGGGGTTTTTTTTTGGCCGTGCTGTGCGGCTTGCGGGATCCTAGTTCCCTGACCAGGGATTGAACCCAGGCCCTTGGTAGTGAAAGTGCGGAGTCCTAACCACCGGATCACCAGGAAATACCCAATACGATCTTTTCTGAGAGCCGCGGGGTTCTTCCGTGTGACCCAGCATATGCCCACCCCTTCTGTGTTGACTTTCGGTGCTGCTGTCAGAGACAGAGCGAGTTTCTAATTCCTGCCTTTGTGGGAGGCCCTGTTCCACCTTTCAGGGGCTGATACGGTCTGGGGAAAGCTTTTCCATGCCTTTTTAGCTCAAATGGGTGTTGAGACACCAGTGGTCTCTCTCTTGCCGACTTCCTTTCAGTTTCCTGACAGGTGTCACCTGTCTGCCTCCAGAAATGAATCCTTGGGGCCCCGCAGGTAGCACTGGATGTCATGTGAATTTGTGATCTTTCAGGGAAAAGGAGCTACAGAGGTGCTTGTTTAAACTTACACAGTAAGAATTAGAGTTGGTTAAAATTCATAGGTTTAGTGAATTTGGGCTCATACACCTCTGTTTTAAAGTTCACAGAACCCAACGTAGAAAAGGACTGAAAATCAAACAGAATTTTATATGGTTGAATCATAGCCCCTTAAAATCCAGGTAACTAATATAAAAGAATAAGGATCTCAATTCAGAGAGTTATTTATTTTGGAGAGGTTTGAGGGCTGGGAAGAAAGGTCACACACCATCCAGCATGTCATTGCATTAATAAGGACCTGTGTCCTTTGTCTCTGTTTCCTGTAGAATTTTCTTTCCAAGCAATGGTACGGAGAGATTTCCCGAGACACCAAGAACTGGAAGATTATCCTGTGTCTGTTTATTATACCCTTGGTTGGCTGTGGCTTTGTATCATTTAGGTATGAAACCAAGGCACATAATCGTGTGTGTGAGTGTGTGTATACATACATCTGTGTGTGTACAAGCATCTGTGCGTGTGTACATACATCTGTGTGTGTGTACTTGTATCTGTGTGTGTGTACATTTATCTGTGTGTGTGTACATGTATCTGTGTGTGTGTGCTCTTGTGCAAAGGATCATAAGGCCTGGAAATTACGATGTTCACTCTAGTCCCTGCACTTTAGGTCTGGGATCTCCGTGGGTTTCCCCCAAGTTTGATTTCAAAGAGGTAGAAGTAGGGTCATGTCTTCAATATCTGAGGCAGAATTTGGATCTATTAAGCATGAAATGCCGAGGCTGAATTTTGGCTGGGTCAGACTTAGAACACAATTTGGACACCACCTGTCCCTGGCCCAGCTGTGGGTCTGTGTTCATCTGTGTTCAGAAGGAGAGGTGTAGCCCACGCAGTGATGTTGGCCAGGACGGTGACCCTGCTGTCACCTCTCGGTGCAGGAAGAAGCCCCTCGACAAGCACAGGAAGCTCCTGTGGCACTACGTAGCCTTCTTCACCTCCCCATTTGTGGTCTTCTCCTGGAACGTGGTCTTCTACATCGCCTTCCTCCTGCTTTTTGCCTACGTGCTGCTCATGGATTTCCACCCCGTGCCGCAACCCCCGGAGCTGGTCCTCTACGCGCTGGTCTTTGTCCTGTTCTGTGACGAAGTGAGACAGGTAGGTCAGCCCCGACGTGGGGTGCCCCCTCCTTTTCTCAGGGAGCGGCATCTTCCTAATGCCAAAGGGGAGCAGAAGTTGCTCCTCAAGTTCCAAAGTCATTATTGCCCCCAAATAAATGTTCTCATTTGGTGGCCACCCATGAACAGGAAGATGCTCTTCCATGAGATCTCCAAGCCCAAGCTTTGCTCTCTAATTAACGTTAATTGGTGGAGATGAATTACTCGGGAATGTGTTCAAAGAGCAGGTTGACCTTGGACTTTTAAATCCACTCCCATCGGGCTTCCCTGGTGGCGCAGTGGTTGAGAATCTGCCTGCCAATGCAGGGGACACGGGTTCGAGCCCTGCTCTGGGAAGATCCCACATGCTGCGGATCGGCTGGGCCTGTGAGCCACAATTATTGAGCCTGCGCGTCTGGAGCCTGTGCTCCGCAACAAGAGAGGCCATGATAGTGAGAAGCCTGCGCACTGCGATGAAGAGTGGCCCCCGCTTGCCACAACTAGAGAAAGCCCTCGCACAGAAATGAAGACCCAACACACCCATAAAAAAAAAAACAAAAAAAACTCCCTCCCAGGTTCATATAAAAAAAAAAAACAACCCACTCCCATCATCAGGAGCCATTTGTGATCCTGTCATTACCGCCACTGGCATAGGCAGCACCATGAGTGGCAGGGGAATTGGAAGGACTTTCCGGCTAAGGGCATCTCAATGCCCAGCGCGTCAGATTGACAATGTCGGAAATTCATATTCGTCCTTGTGAATCTCAGGGAGCTCATGCCATTTATTCATGGTGTTTTCTCTAGTTTCTTGGGATCTGCATTGTTTGGCATCCTCTTCCCACCCTTAATCCGAACTTAGCCCGGGCCTGGCACGTAGCAGGTGCTCAGTTAATAATTGCTGAATGAATAAATGTTGATGGTGAAGGTCAGTGCTGTCCTTAAACCATCATGAAAAGTCATCCCAGAAAATCCTTTTAAAATGGTAGTTTACAAAATATTTGAGAACTGCTGTTGCTGTCACTCTTGTCCCATATGAGCCCAAACCCAAAAACATATCCATTCAACATGTATGGCCTAGGTGCTTACAGTGTACAAGGTACTGTGCCAAGTGATACCAGATATTTGGAGGGGCAAAGGATGCTGTTCTTGACCCCACAGAGTTGCTGCCTGGAATAGGATTCCTAAATTGTTTCGACTATCATGCTAACTCTAATAGATTCTGGTTTTTTTTTGGTGGCTTCTAGGAGCCCTGGGTTGAGAAAGATTCTGAGCCTCTATTTTCAGCAGGAGAACATCTTAATGAATTAGAAGTGTCTGCCATGGCACGAGGGGTGGCAGGAGTCCTGGTACCAGTGCCCTGGATCTGCCTTTGCTTGCCTAGAAGGTGGGAGGTGCAGACGCTGGCTGGAGATGGAGTACAGGTGGAAGTGTGTTGAGCATGCAAGATTATCAGGCTTTCTGTCTACCAGCAAATCTACCCCGGGACCTGGTCCTGCTGACGTGCAGAGGGTTTCTGTGACTTCAGATCAGCCTCAGGGGTGCCCCAGGCACTGGCTCAAGTGCTCACAGTTCAGTCCAGGGCACTTCTGTATTAGCTCGCTAGGGCTAGGGCTAGAGCTGCCATGATGAAGCACACCAGCTGGGCGGCTTAAACAACACAAGTTCATCATCTCACTGTTCTGAAGGCCAGAAGTCTGAGATCAAGCTGTGGGCAAGGTTGGTTCCTTCTGAGGATGTGAGGGAAAACCTGTTCCAGGCCCATCCCCAGTTTCTGGAGATTTGCTGGCCATCTCTGCTGTTCCTTGGCTGTAGATGCATTGCTCAATCCCTCATGCTCACACTGCATTCTCCCTGTGTGCATGTCTCTGTCCAAGTCTCCCCTTGTCATAAGGACACTAATCACATTGGATCAGGGACCCATCCTGCTCCAGTATGACCTCATCTTAACTAATTACATCTGCAAGGACCCTACTTCCAAACAAGGTCACATCCTGAGGTGCTGGGGGGTAGGACTTCAATGTATGAATTTGGAGGGGGCACAATTCAACCCACAGCCCCTTCCATATAGTCTCAGAGGCCTTCTTTTACTTGCTAGTTCTCTCTTTTTTTTGACTTCTGTGTATCAGCAGCCAGGGTGTGAAAATATCCTGCTGGAGAGAAGCAGAGAAAGATGGAAGGAGAGTCAGCATTTAAAATGGGAATGGGCCCTGGCCATTGTGAGAAAGTTAACCAAGAACTTTTAAATTAGGAACCTCCCGAGTTACGTTGTCATGGGAGCTGGCGCTGCACAGGGTCGCACGTGTTCCCTCCTAGACCGGTCGGGTGCTGGGGCCCTGACTCCCTTCCTTTGCTGTGCTCACGGGCGTGGTTGACCACCTTTCAAAGGCACATCAAAGAGAAAGTTTGGCTTTTGCAGAGGAAGAGGATGAAAGGGTGAGTTTGGAGGGGTTTGTCTGGCTGCAGGGGGAAAGCCCTGCGTCTCCTCCTGTTTGAGACACCAGCAGACCTCTCATCCTCTGTGGACGGGGAGGCCCAGTGGGGCAGATAAGTCATGAGCACAAATAAGTGGAGAGAGAGAGAGAGAGAAAGGGAAAAACCAGCAGGAATTGCAAATAGCATGGTAGTAACTTACTTAATTTCTTTGATCTTCTGGTTCCCCATCCTTAAATGGGCATCTTTCCTACTGCACGCAGTTATTTTCTTCAGCTTATTGAGATATTATTGACATATAGCACTGTATACTTTCAAGGTATACAGCATAATGACTTGATCTACATATAAACCATGAAGTTACTGAGGGGAATAAGAGGACGGGGTGTCCTACCTGCAAGACTTGCCCATCTCATCTGGCACCAGCTCCACCGGGGAGTTCCAGCTCCTCACACATACTCTGCTCTTGCTCAGAATTGGGTGGCATGGAAATGACTTCATGCAGATGTTTGTTTCTTTTTTTTTTTTTATAAATTAATTAATTTATTTTTGGCTGCATTGGGTCTTTGTTGCTGCACATGAGCTTTCTCTAGTTGCGGCAAGTGGGGGGCTAGTCTTTGCTGCGGTGCGTAGGCTTATCATTGCAGTGGCTTCTCTTGTTGCGGAGCACGGGCTCTAGGCACGCGGGCTTCAGTAGTTTTAGCATGAGGGCTCAGTAGTCATGGCTCGCGGGCTCTAGAGCACAGGCTCAGTAGTTGTGGCACACGGGCTTAGTTGCTACGTGGCATGTGGGATCTTCCCGGACCAGGGCTTGAACCCGTGTCCCTTGCATTGGCAGGCAGATTCTCAACCACTGCGCCACCAGGGAAGCCCGTAAAAGTTATTTTTGAAGGGGCAGTTTTTTTTTAACATCGTTATTGGGGTATAACTGCTTTACAATGGTGTGTTAGTTTCTACTGTATAACAAAGTGAATCAGCTATATGTATACATACATCCCCATATCCCCTCCCTCTTGAGCCTCCCTCCCACCCTCCCTATCCCACCCCTCTAGCTGGACACAAAGCACCGAGCTGATCTCCCTGTGCTATGCGGCTGCTTCCCACTAGCTATCTATTTTACGTTTGGTAGTGTATATATGTCCATGCCACTCTCTCACTTCGTCCCAGCTTACCCTTCCCCTTCCCCGTGTCCTCAAGTCCATTATCTACGTCTGCGTCAGGGGCAATTTGAATTCAGCAGTCCTGCATATTAAGGTGATGGTGAGGGACGTGCCTGTGCTTAAGGTCAGGAGCGTGGGGTCAAGGCCACCCCTGCCGACTGAGAGCAGCTCTGACTGTGTGGTCTGTGAGCCCCATCTTCACAACACAGCCTTGCCGATTCCTGTCATTACAGGACTCTGACACTTGGCGTCGCTGTTTCCCTTTCGGGTCTGCAGACTCAGGCCTTTGGAATGCTTCGTGTGGTTGGTTTCCTCAATCAGTTCTGCCGGCCTGGTACCGTCTTAATTAACCTAATTCACACTTGTTAGCGAAAAGCAAAACCAGGCAGGATGTTACCAGCTTCAGATAGTGTCTGGGTGTCAAATGCATGCTTGTCAGTGTCTCCCTGTGTCCCCTTGCCCAGGAGACAGAGGTTGCTATGTTAATTGGAATTTTTAACCAAGGCAATCAATAAGTGCAAACATGGTTGCTAAATAACTCTTAGGTCTATTAAACAGACTGTGAATGTTTATTTAAAATGAGGTAAGTCCCAGCGTCCCTTCATGGAGAGCACATTCAGTCTTGAGGCCCTTGAATCCCCAAATCCTGACAGATAGGATGAAATATGCTGCCGGTATTTTATGAATATAGCCAATCGCTGGCGTTCCATTCAGAAAAGAGGCGGCTATTCCTTTTTAAAAATGTCTTCTTACTGCAACGGTGCCTCCCAGCCCCAGACTTAATCTACTTACGGTTCTTCCCGTCATGTGGCCCGAGGCTGAGCCAGGCTGGGGCTGCCCCGTGGCCCTGTGCCTACCTGCCTCTCAGGCCAGGGTTTCATAGAGGGAAGCAGGTGGCAGGCAGAGCCTGTCCCAACTACCCTCGCCTTGCAAATGGCTCTTGGTGGGTGGTGATCAGTTTCACTGGGCCCACCCAAATGGACAGTTAGGGATTCTGACTCGATTTCTGAGCCCACGCGTTCAGCCATCCCACAAGGGAACACGGTCAAATTGGGCTGCTCACACCTGGGGGATTTTAATATTTCCTTGGTACTTGATTTCATAACGCCCTCACCCCTTTGTCCACTAAAGTTGCTGTTTGCATTTATAAATGAGTGAAAAGAAGTACTTGTTGAGAAACCGATGATGTTTCTTGAATCTCTTCCAAGTCTAAGATTGTGGGATCTCTGTGGGGGGGGGGTCTAAAGAAGCAGGGTGATGCTGGAGAGAGGAAACCACGTTTCAGAACCCTAAGACCCATCACTTGCTGGCTTTCTGCCTAAGGGCAAGTTCCTTTGTTTCTTTTTCTTAGGCCTTGGTTTCAGGTGCAGAATAGGAAATAAGATATCTTAATAGCAGGTGGACCCATGTTGACGGTTCATTTAGTAGATTTGAAAAGTGCCAAGTACCTTTGATGACACATCTTTGCTGTTGTTTTCCTGCCTTGCACAAGTCTGGTGGTTTCCTTATCTGAGCTCACTTGGACCTTTGATCTTACCTCCCCTCCGACCCTTATCACGTTTCATTTTAAACATGTTTAACGTCTGTCTCTGCTGTGGGCCAGTAGGTTCCTTGAGTGTCGACATCACACCCAATCCGATGATGTCTCTGTGTCCCAGGAGCCCAGGACAGGTGTTTGCAACCCCGTGGATTCTCAGTAAATATGTTTTGAGTGGATGGACGAATGAAAGGGTTAGATGACCACCCTGGAATCCCTCAAATCCAGCGTAGGGATTGCCAGAGAGGCTGTCCAGATGCAGCCTTCTAATGGATACTCTTATCCCTCTTTAAGTGTTTTCCTGACATGCTTTCTTCTGAGAAATCATGACCGATATATACAAATCATGATGGAAGGATCACTGAGGCACACTCTTCCTGTCGGTCATTTCTGTGACCACGTCTGTCCTCCTAGCTGCCACACATAGCACCTGTGTGGAAAAAAAAAAAAAGTTTTTAAAACTTTTAAAAAAGTTTCTTTAATAAGATGTTTTATTGCCATGTGCCAGAAAATTTTTACAGTAAACACACAATCTGTAATGATGGCAGTATGGATAACACCCTCTAGAGTTGTGCAGTGCACAGCCTAGCCTACACCACTGTACGTGGCAGCCATGGGGAGGGGGGTTCCACCTTTGCCCACACAGGTTGTACTCACTCCCTGCAGGTTTCTCTTTAGAAAACAGTTAGGATCCACGAGTCTTTTTTTCTTGACTTTGTTAACAACACATGAATAACAGCACAGCAAGCATGCAACCTACTTTCCAATCCCCCTGGAACAGCACAGGGCAGTTGCAGGGCATACTTGGCACATCATGGGCTCAAAAAGGGTATGGAAAGAAATTTGTGAGCAAGAATAAATCTGGAAGCAATTGATATTTCCAAGCTGCTGTGTCCTCTCTCTGTCGCTCTCTGTGCTGCAGTGGTACATGAATGGGGTGAATTATTTTACTGACCTGTGGAACATCATGGATACGCTTGGGCTCTTTTACTTCATAGCAGGGATTGTATTTCGGTAAGTAGTCCTCACCACGTTTTCAAGTTTCAGGTGTTTTTGGATTCTCTTGGGTGGAAAGGCGGAGGAAAGACGTTTCAAGCCCAAGATAAGAGAGAGAGGATGAACTGTGGTCCTGTTATTTTATGAATATAGCCTATCTCTGGAATTCCATTCAGAAAAGAGGTTGCTATTCCTTTTAAAAAATGTTTTCTTACTGCAACGGTGCCTCCGAGCCCCAGAATTGGTCTACTGACGGTTCTTCCCATCACGTGGCCCGAGGCTGAGCCAGGCTGGGGCTGTCCTATCTCCATGTGCCATCCCCGCCCCCATTTAGAGATTATTACAAACGCCCATTGTCTCTGCCTCTTAGAGACACAGCTTGGTTGGCATAAAGCTGGGTCTCCTCTCTTCACCCCTCCTGGTGATCTGTAATTGAAAAAGGGTTCTTCATGGTTTTTCTCTTTGTGCTTATAGAATTTGGGGAGAGAATTAGAAATCGAGGAGAGAATGATGAAGGTGTTAAATATAGCACAGTGTTTTCGTTTGGGGCCACATAATCTTCTAACACACACTTAACTTCAACTTAAATGCTGGTTCTGGAGCCTGCCCTCCCAGCTACAAGAGTCCCTCAATCCCTGGGCCACAGCGTGTGATTAGAAAAACCAGGTGAAAAGTACGGTTGAAGGCAAAAAGCAACATGACTCCACATGATAGGGAAATTGGGGTGCATAAAAAACCTTGGCCCACCTTGTCCAGCCCTGCTCCTTTCCGGCCTGCCTTTCCCAAATAGCTTCAAGGTGAAGCTCGTGGTCTATTGGAGCAGAGAAGCCTGACTATTAATATTCACACCTACCCAGAATGAGATGCTTTACAGTGAGTGCTCACTCTACAATATGAACGGGGTAAGAACTCAATTTCCTCCTCCAAAAAACCTACCTTTCTGCTTGGGTTAAAGGCCCAGCATTATTTTTTTTTTAAGTTTTTATTTTATATTGGAATATAGCTGATTAACAATGTTGTGATAGTTTCAGGCGCCCAGCAAACCGACTCAGCCATCCATATACATGTATCCATTCTCCCCCAGACTCCCCTCCCATCCAGGCTGCCACATAACATTGAGCAGAGTTCCCTGTGCTATACAGTAGGTCCTTTTTGGTTATTAAAGGCCGAGCATTTGAATCACGGTTGGATGTGATTTCTAGAGCATTCCAGTTAGAAAGCACATATGGCTTTCAATGAACACGCCAGCAGGAGGTTAGCTAATTAAATGATCTGCTGCAAACGAGGTAAGTTTCATTGGGGGGAACCTGGCAGGGTCAAGTCCCAAATGGTCGGGGTCATTGTAGAGGCCTGTGAGCCAGGAAGTTAGCGATGTCGAGATTGGGTCCTGCAGGAGTATTTGGGATGAAGGACTAAAGTGTCCTGCCTCTCCTGGAGTCCACGAGGGCAGTAGACGTGGCCTTTGGTTTTCAGTGGCTGATGGGCCGGTGATGTCCCTGGTCTATTTCCGCTTACTCTCAGTTCCCAGGCTTTTGGCTGTTTCTTCACATTTGGTTATTTTTAAAAGCAAAACTTTGATTGTAAATCAACTGTACTTCAATAAAATGTAAAAAAATTAGCAAATAAAATCCAGAAATAAATAAAAATGATAAAAAAGCAAAACTCTGAAATATTTTGTCAGCATCTCACAGCTTCTTTCCTCTTCTTTCCACAGGCTTTACCCTTCTAACAAAACCTCGCTGTACTCCGGACGAGTGATTTTTTGCCTGGATTACATTATATTCACGCTAAGGTTGATTCACATTTTCACGGTCAGCAGGAATTTAGGACCCAAGATTATAATGTTGCAGAGGATGGTAAGAATGAAGAATATTTGTAGTTAGTTGTCCTTCTTCCAGCTGCACCCAGCGTTCCTTTCATTGTTGAGAGGAGGATTTTGTGCATAGAGTGATGGCTGCATTTCACAATCAGTAGGGTTTACTTTCTTGATGTGTTTTCATCAGGGGCCCCTTCCAGATTAAAATTTAACAAAAGATCATTGTTAGGAGCAAACAGCATGACTCAGTGTGTTGCTAAGAAAGATCTCTAGATTTTATATGTTTCCAAGTGCTTTCACTTGAGTCTTAACAACTCACTAGGAGCTTAGGCGGGAGAGGGACTTTTATACCCATTTTACAGATGCGGACAGTCAGGTTCAAGAAGGTTAATATGTTTGTCTGGAGACATGCAGTGAGCTAGAAGCATAGCGTCGAGTGGAACTTTCATCTTACAACCATGCGATACAGACGTCGGGAAAGCACTACCAGCCCCGTTCCACGGGGACAAATAACAGAAAGACACACACTGACGATGCTGCTTCTCTCAGCTTGTTTTCCACGTGACCCAAACCTCCCGTGTTTCTGTCTTTAAATCAGATGGGCGTTTGGATGAGCTCATCTGGAGGTTCCTTTCCAATACTGAGCTTCTTCGAGTTTGTGGTTTTAATTCAAAGCATATCTGGGGCATCAAGTCACCATGAAGTCATGCTATGTGTGCAAAACATTAAAAAAGATAAAACGGTGCATTCTTGTCTAAAAAGGAGAGCTTTTATTTTCCTTAAGAAAAAAAAAAAACTAAGGCAAGAGCTTAGGGGTCTGCAGAACGTGGGCTGGAGAGGAGGAGGGGGCGTCCAGAGTTGGATCCCTCTCCTACTCCCAGGCTGGTCTCATTCAGAAAGTCTCTGCTGCTGAGCTGGTTTGGGGACCTGCAAGCAAAGATGCATCCGTCAGTTTTAGTGCTGGGAAGGAGATGCCCCGAGACCCAAGGGTGATGATGGCCATTTTTAAAAATTAATGATCAAACGCTGGGCACCTTAGGTTCCAGGGTCCCGGAGCCTCTGTCCTTCTCCGTGGTCAGCGGAGCGGACAGGCCGCCCTGGTGCAGTCCTGACTCCCCTCTCCTGTCCTCCCGTGACAGCTGATCGACGTGTTCTTCTTCCTGTTCCTCTTTGCCGTGTGGATGGTGGCCTTCGGCGTGGCCAGGCAAGGGATCCTCAGGCAGAACGAGCGCCGCTGGAAGTGGATCTTCCGCTCGGTCATCTATGAGCCCTACCTGGCCATGTTCGGCCAAGTGCCCAGCGACGTGGATAGTAAGCCTGACGTGGCCTGGGCGGGGGGCAGCTGGGAGGCGGCAGATGCTTCTAGAACCCGCCTCCGAGGCTCCGCACTCTGACCCTGGGGACTGTCTTAGGAGCAGGCGGCTGGCATCTGGCCAGCACGAGGCAGCGGGCACTAACCCTCAAGGCCATTCCTTTCTCCTGAGCAGGATCTTACGTCCACCTTGTGAGCTGGTCCCCAACATGTCAGCCTGCAAGTTTTAAACCTTTTTAAAAAGAGTGTTTCTCATATTTCCAACAGCAGCGTGGCCGATGAGAGCAAGGAACCTCACTTGTTTAGAAACGAGTGTCGCGAGTCCGTCCTGTACAGCAGAGTGACGGCGTGCTCATTTAGTTCAAAAAGTGCAATATTGAAAAATTTTGCGCCGGAACCTGGAATTTAAACTTCCAGCATTAGCCTTCTGCCAGCTATCTTCGGAGGCAGGTTAATGGTGGCAGGGATGGCATTGATTTGGCCACACCCAGTTGACATAAGGGCATGTGTCGGGCATGTGCAAACTGGTGTGTGTGTTGGATAAACTGTCTAAAGCAGCTCTGGGATGCTGACAGTAGCCTGGGCTTGTCACGTTCGGTCCTGCCACGGGAAAACTGCCCCGATGTGTGCCTGGCCTTATGCTCTCATTTCTCAGCTGCTTGGTGTTTTCTCAATTATCTCCGTGGCCTCGTGTGGTCCTTCTGGCCTCTTCTGCTGCAGCCTCTTCCAAGACCTTAGGAACAGCTCTTTTCCGTGCAACGATGGGAAGGCACCTTGTTATTATTATTTCCCGTCTGCACACTGTACTTGCCATTTTACAGAAAAGTGAGTGTGTGTTGTCCTCACAGCAATCTCACGTGTCGGTGGTTTTAGTCTTGTGAGGGACCGCTCACAGTAACTAACCTAAAGAGCCAGTGGCAGCTGGGGTTCAAATCCTGGTCCAGCCACGTGTGTGCTGTGCGCCCTGGGACGCAGCTTGGCGTCTCTGCCTCTCAGTTCCGTGGCAGGTAAAATGGGTGTAGCACCGTCTTTTCTGCCGGGCGTCTCACCGACCGGCAGGACTGAACTCAAACTCGCAGGCTCGGATGAAGATCTGTAGCCCAGAGCGACTCCCAGAGGGCCAGACACTCACATCCATTGCCTTCTCTGAGATTCTCAGACACACCTCTCCATCCTCCCTTCCAGACTCAGACCTTCTGCAAGTCCCCATTCTAGGATCTGTCACCACCGGTCGCACAGATGTGCAAAGCAGAAGCCTCAATGTCACGTCCTTGACGCCTCCTATGACTTCCTCCCCCACCTCCAGTTCATCAGCTAGTTTTGTTGATTTTATCCCCTAAATGTCTTTGAAACCCAGCCACTTTTTACCATCCCCACCACCACTACCCTAAGCCATCCTCAGCGCCTGCCCGCATGGCTCTTAGTCATAACCTCCTCACATCTCCCTCTGGCTCCTTGTGATCTGTGCTGCAGCCAGAGTGATCCTTGAATGAAGAGAATCTGATGTGTCACACCTCTGCGTCAAGCAGTCTAACGGCTATCTGTTGCTTTTAGTATAAAGATAAAAAAGTTAACATGCTAACTGCATATCCTATTCTCTCATTTCAACAGACCTTTCCAGTCCCCCTACCACAGGGCCTTTGCATGTGCTGTTCCCTCTCCAGATGCTCTGGGCACCCCATCTCTCCCCATTCATTTAGCTGGCTCCTACTCATCCTTCTGTCCTCAGTTCAGAGACGCTTCCTTCCTGTGGAACCGTTCTCAGATGAGATGCCTCAGTTTGTGCCCACGGAGTACACTGTACGCGTCCTTCTTAGCACTTCTCAGGGGCTGAAATGTTCAACTTGTGTGGTCAATCATCTGCCTATTCTTCCAAAGAGGTTGGAAGCTCCCTGGGGGCAAAGACCATGTTTACCTTGCCTTCCTTTTTATCTTCCATCCTAGTGAAGTCCTGGCTCACAGTAGCTGCTCAATAAATACTTAAAATTTTTTTATTGAAGTCTAGTTGATTTACAATGTTGTGCTAGTTTCAGGTGTACAGTAAAGTGAATCAGTTATACATATATTCACTCTTTTTTAGATTGGTCATTACACAGTATTGAGTAGAGTTCTCTGGGCTATACAGTAAGTCCTTATTAGTTAACTATTTTATATATAGTAGTGTGTGTATGTCAGTCCTAAGGTATCCCCCCATTTCCCCCTGGTAACCATAAGTTTGCTTTCTACATCTGTGACTTTATTTCTGTTTTGTAAATAAGTTCATTTGTACCATTATTTTTCGGTTCCATATATAAGCAATATCATATGATATTTGTCTTTCTCTTTTTAACTTACTTCACTCAGTATGACAATCTCTAGGTCCATCCATATTGCTGCAAATGGCATTATTTCAATGCACTGTTATTCAGTCAATAAATACTTAATGAGTAGGTGAACGCATGGTTCTGAGGCTTACACCATGATTCTGAGGCTTACCCATGATAGAGTGCCTTGGAACAATGCCCAACACATTGCATGATCATCATACCTTTGTGGTGCTTTAGCACTGCCCGCTCCAGAGGGTCCTCACATTGCCTGTCTGTTGCTGTATCCTCAGGTACCACGTACGACTTCTCCCACTGCACCTTCACTGGGAATGAGTCCAAGCCCCTGTGCGTGGAGCTGGACGAGCACAAGCTGCCCCGCTTCCCCGAGTGGGTCACCATCCCCCTGGTGTGCATCTACATGCTCTCCACCAACATCCTGTTGGTCAACCTGCTGGTCGCCATGTTCGGGTATGTGCTTGGCCATGCACCGGCTGGGGGTCCACGCCGTGCCGGGCCCCGTGCCAGGCGGGGCTGGGGGAATCGGGAGTGAAGCAGCAAAGGTCCACCCTTGAGGAGCTTATGATAGAGGTCTTATGATAGGAGATTGGTGGTCTGGGGTGGGGAGAGGCCTTGAAGGGACTATATTAAGATATAACGAGTCCTATAAGCAGTAACGTAAGTTTTTGGACCCCGAAGACAGGTGCCTGTAACCCCCTCCAGCACGTTCAGACTGCATGTTTAGTGTCCATTGAGCAACCTCCCCCGAGCGCCGAGATGCTGGCCTGACAATGACTGTGGCTCAGCTCGGCTCCCAGGTTCTCATTTTCTGTGGACTCTGTGGGATGGATTCTAGGGCTTAAGGGACTCAGCTTTTAGTTAGCTGCTGCTTTAAAATATTTAGTTTAAGTACAAATCAAGAGAGCAGAGTCAGGAGAGCAACTCTCCTTTGGGGCTCATGTCTAATGAGGTTGGCCTGAGAACATGATGGTGACTCTGAAACATTTTTTTTGCTTTTGGCCATTCCCTTTAATCCATTTAGAAAATCATGTTTATCTTGCCCCTTTGTCTTTCTTAGGAGCGTTTCAAAGAACCCCATGTGGTGGGTACCTTAATTTTATGCTGTTGTTGTGAAGTAGGGGGTTATTCTGGGTACATGAAGCCTGGCATAGACAGGCAAGCAGTTTAGAAACAAAATACAAATTAAAAAAAATTATTAAACTTTGGAGTGAAAGAAAAACCATAGTTGAAACCAGAAACTGAGAAACTATGAAGGACAAGAAAAACACATTTAATTTCGTTAAACAGGATGCCTCAGATGAAGTCATGTCATAAATGATAGACTGGGGGCAATGTTTGCCTAAGGTGAACAAAGGCTTCTCATTCTTACTATAGAAAGAGCTCCTGCAAATCGGTGAGAGAAAGATGAGCCAGTGGAAAATGGGCAGAGGAATGCAATTCAGAGAAATTCAAATGGCCACTAACTGTAGGGGAAGGGGCTCAACCTCATGGGTGGGAAAGGTCAGCTGAAACCAACAACGAGGTGCTGGTTTAGGATCCATCAGGTGAAGAGACATCACAAGAAATGCTGGAGGTGATGCTGGGAAATGGGCACTGCTCTGGGAATGTGAATTGTCTCCCACTTTTGGGAAAGTGACCTGAAAATAGCTATTAAAAAATATGCAAACCTTTGGCCCAACTCCTTCATGTCTGGGAATCTTTCCTAAAGATATCTAGGCAAAAAACGTTTATTAGATCATTGTTTGATGCCTATCAGTAAGGGGATGGTAAAACAAAGCATGTCGTATCCATACCACGGAACATTATGCAGCCCTTAAAAAGAAAAGCTGAGATCTATATTTATTGACTTGGAAGGAAGACATTTTGGTAAATATAAGAAGCTCAGTGCAGGCTTATTTTTATGGCATAATCTTATTTTCTGACAGTAAAAAACAAGAAATCTTTAAAAGGCAAGTATATATTTCACTCAACACAATGATCACATATTACTTCCATAATTTAGGAAAAAAAATCAGAAGATAGTCATCACATAGAGTCCTGAGGGGCACCAGGATTGTAGATGAGGGTCATCTTTCTTTGTCGGTCAGTGGCCTCCCTTTGAGGGAGGCTGGGTGGGGGGTACCTGTGCCTTTGGGGACACCACGCATCCAAGGGGCTGAGCCGTGAGTGGTCATCTGGTCTTCAGGTGTACAGTGATGTCCTCCTCTAGACCAGCTTCTACACTGTGGCCACAGTGGTGTTTCTAAAATGTCACTTCTCTGCTTAAAATTCTGGAAAGATTTCAGTATTTCCCCATAGTGTTCAGGGTAAATTTCAGCCTCCTCAGCTTCCTCCAAGGCCATCGACCTGGGCTTTGAAAACACCTTCAGGCTTCACCCCTGCTACCTGTCCATCCCTAAACAGGGTGATCTGTCGTGCCTGACACTTTTGCAAATGTCACCCCTCTGTCGGCATGACCCGTTCTATCTTGACCGTCTCCTCCCCATTCCTCTTGCCCTCTAAGGAGTCCAGCAGCATCCTTCGCCCGAGTGGTCCTCGTGCCCTCCCCACTGTGCAGAGAGACCCCGTGGGCCCCCTTCACAGCGACAGCTTCCTCTTCTTCCAGACCGTAAGCTCTGGAGAGTGGAGATCGTGTCTGTCTCAGCACCTGGACCTTCCTGCGTTTGTTCCATGAATGAAAAGAACAGGATTCTTTCTGCTTTTAGTTCATTATTCAGTTTTAGTTAGGAGAATAGCTTCCTGGTCTGTTATTCACCGAGTAGCGTCAATGGTGAATGTCAGACCGGTGAGGGGTTCATCACATAGATGGATAACGTCTGTTCTGTGCCAGGTGCCTGGGCCATGGAGATCATGTGGCCCTTTGTCCCACTCAGCCTTAAAGAGGGAATATGCACCCCCCCACCCCAACTCCATCACCACCCCTAAAGGGGGGTCTGGGAGGGACTCAGGAATCCAGACGCCTATACTGCTTACGGGAAGCTGGACCATGTCAGGCTGCCAGAGGTCCCCAAGTCTGAGCTTGCAGAGAGAAGTGGTAGAGACGGGTGGTTATGTATCCACGTGAGGGCAGAGAAGGGAGGACCGATTCCCAAACTCGAAGCAAGAGTGGGGAGGGAATGAGATGATTTGGGGTCTTATTTTATAGTGATAACCTATCCTATCAACCTTTACATTGAACATCGGGTAGTCCCTGTAAAAACCGACCACTAATATAATATCTACAAAAATTAAACAGAAGGGCTGACAGCTCCCAATGCGATGGCCTTTGAGCTGCACGAATTCAGTAGATCTCAGGAAGCAGAGTGGAATAATGCTTAGAGCTCTCCCGAGTCTGTGTGCTGTGAACTGTTCACCAAAGCCATTCCTGAGGACCATGTCAGTTTGTAATTCATTATCCCCATGAGAATCATAAAATGATAGAATTTGGAGCTGAGAGGGACAGGAGTCCGGCCTGTGATTTTCAGGTTGAGGAAGGGAAAGTTGGGCAGCTCAGCATCTGTGGCCCTGGCCGCACTGCCGTCCGTCTTGCCTGTGTCCATTCGAGGCTTGAACTTGGGTCTCTTCCCTGCGAGGCCCTAGCCATTGGGCCACACCCCACTGTTGCTTCATTCAGTGTGTAAGTGTGACCACTGGGGAACTTCCCTTCCCTTGGGGGATCCTTAGATTCATCTTGGGCTAAGGCAGAGGGCTTTTTTCTGTTAATACCTGTCTGAGCAGCTAGAGCAGCCCCCTTGCCATCCTTGAGCTAACTCGTCAGGACACTGTTTCTGATGGTTGTGATGGATATGCTGGGTTCACTCCAAGCCGACAGCTCCGGGCTGTGACCTCTGTCTGGCACCGCATCAGAATATTCATGTAAGAGCTTAACTATGCACGATGGCAGCCTTTTGAACTGTAACATAAATGTACACTTGGGAATTTTAAAGTAATATTGGAATGCTCTCTAGATGGTATTCAGCAGGGAAAGGAAATGGGTGTAAACATCTGCGATTATTCCACATTAAAATTATCGATCGCAGGCCCTATGTGGCTTATCAGAGGCACGAAGTGATCTTAAGGTCAGTAGATGACTCGGGGTCGTCTTAACACGGAGACGTTAATGCTTTCAGGCACCGTGTCCTGAAGATAAATTCACCCAAGGCATTTCTGCTGGAAAGGACTCATCAGACATGCCCCGTCTAAGATAATTTCTAAGAATAAAATATTTTTCTAATCTTAGGAATAATATATGTTCATTATGAATATGTAGAAAAGTAGACAAAAGAAAATATCTCCTGGTACAGATTAAACGTTCGGGTGACTTCACCAGTCCCAGGCAGGCTACTGAAATGGGATGAAAAGAAGAAAAAGGGAGCAGATAATTGTAACAATAACAATAGCTAATATTGATACTTTTCTGTGCTAGGCACATCCAAGTGCTTTACATGTGCAGTCTCATTGAACTAGTCATCATTTTTGTTTAGGTGTGGCTTTATAATCATTCATAAATGAGGAGTTGGAGGCAGAGAGAGGTTAAAGTCTCTGCTATCTGAGCGGAAGATGGGCACATAGACAGTCATATAAGATGATGTGAAAAGATACAGTACGATACGAGTGGCACGAGAAACCTATTCACAGAGGACTCTGGTGCAGAGTCGGGGTTATTAATTGTGACCCATCTTGGGGTTGGGCAGCAGCAAATGGAGGAGACATCTGCTCAGAGGACCCTGTGAGCATTGGTTGGAGAGGGAGAGAAGCAGAGGAGATAAAGCTGTTCTGGGGAGAACTAGAGACTGCGGATGGGGGCAGGTCGGCAGGGGCTGGGTTATGGAGTGTCTCTCATGCCGTGTTAAAGAATTTGGATTTTCCCCTGCAGGTGAAGGGAGATTTCATGGGTCTTCACACAGGCAACGGCACGATCTTAGTTGTGTTACTTTGACAGAAACATGCTCAAAGTTAGCATTTCAAAAGTCAGCGCAGTGAAATCACTGGCTGTCTGTTACTGTTAGCGTTGATGGTTTTTCGGTGCTGCAGAGCAGGAGGGGAACCAGGACGTGTGGAACGTTTTAACGTGCCCGCTGGGGCACCGAGTGGGTGCAAAAAGTCAGGGTCATCAGGGTTCACTGGATATTGCTGCAGCGTCTGGGAAGGAATGGCAGATGGAAAAATGTATGAAATCTGTGAAAAGCTTGGAAGAGGGGTTTACCTGATTGCAGTCTAGCTGGCAAGTTTCTCGTATTTCAGTTTCTTCTAAAATTCTGCCGTTGTCTTAGCATCTCCTTTTTCTTTGTGGATTTTTTGCAGACTTTTCATTCTGTTCTGTTAATCAGTCTTTCTATTTTGGTTTTTACTACCAAATGGCTTTAATTACTGATTTTAAAAAACCATTTTAACATCTGTTGTATGAGTGCCCTTCATTATTCTTACTCAAAACTTTCCTGGCTTTTCTTGTATATTTAATCATGTGGCTCATCTTCTGCAATCCTTTTTTCTTTCCTCTTCCAAAAAATTTCTTTAATGAATTTTATTGTGGTGATGTAAACTTTGTAGAGCCATTTAGGGGAAGCTGACATCTTTTAAAAATGCCAGAAAAAATGGCGTGATTCTCCATTTATTCAAATACATATAGTTTCCCAGTAAACTTTTATGGCTGTATTCACATAGATATGGCCGATTGTTTGTTACATTTTTTTTTCTAGCCATTTGTGGTTGTGAGTGAGATATTTTTTCTATTATGGTTTTTCAATAACTACTTTTTGATATGCAGGAAGGCTATGAAGTATTGCTTACTTATTTTGGAACACATCTCCTTACTGAATTCTTTTTTTTTTCCCCCTCTCTTTTCCTTTTATCATATCATGGAAGTTTCCTCCTATTTCTTATTTATTAAGCTCCTTCCTTCTTCTTCTTTATTTCTTCTAATCAGAAATGGATGTTGCATGTTGCCAGAAGACTTTCTAGAAACAGTTTAAATGGTATTTGTCCTTTTGATCTATGATGTATTATGAAAATGATGAATTATATAAATGACCTTAATATTGAGTCATCCTTTTGTTCTTTGGTCAGGCATATTACTCTTTTAACGTACTGCTGAATTTCATCCACGTACAAGGCTATCTGAATCCTAAACATTTATCTCTTGGTAACATTTTCACTGTCAGTGGGTGTCTGAGAGTTTGTCTCTCCTGCTTCCTCTTCCTCTCGTGCTTATCTGAGGTGTTCAGCTGCTCTTAGGGGACAGAGCTCCCACCAGCTGGGTAGCTGAGGGCACAAGATATCACAGGAGATGTCAGGTCAAGGGGGACCTTGCAGAGTTCCTCTCAGGGGAGACGCTAGATGGCCAGTGGTTGGCAGGGGCAGTGAGAGCCATCAGAGTTGGGTGGGCGAGAGCCTGAACACGAGAGTTGGCCCGTGAGCCGCTCTGGACATTTGGGTTCGCTGAGGGGGGTGAGGCTGCAGTGGTACCAGAGCTCAGCCTGTCTGCTCTAGAAACGGAAAACCATGTCTAAAAAACATTAAAATTATTTGAGCAAAGCAGTTGGAAGCAGTGCCCAATTATCAGCCTTGCCTGGGGAACCCTCATGTCTTGTTGGCCGAGTCTGGATCTGACTCTAGAGAAAAAGAACAATTTGGAAGGTTTGGGGTTGGATTTCGCCTCCAGGTCACGTTTTGCCCATTCCTGCTGCTCTCTGGGGAAGGTGGACGTAAGTAAATAAACCTCAGCATGACCAGCCCCGGAAATGTGTTATTTATGCAAAGTGGCTTTTGGGTATTAATGTCCAGTAATCAACCAGTTCACCCACACCCCCCGGGGATGCGGATAAGGGCTTTTACCGTTTGCCCAGGAAAGGAGCTCTGCTCACTGGATGCACGTGGACCCAGAGGTGCAGAGGAGCCAGAGGTTCCAGCAGGAGGCTCCTTGGAACCTGCTGGGTTGTCCTGAGGAGCACACGGGGCAGTGATGGGAGGCGGAGTTCTTCAAAATAAAGAATGATACAAACACCACCCCCTGTTGTGGGCACTGGCCTAAGTGCATTCCAGACCAGGGCTTGGCGGCTTTTTCTGTAAGGGCCGGCCAAGGTCTTGGCTTTGGCCAGATGTGCAGAAAGAAGCAGTGCTCGGCGACCCCGCACCCATCCCTGCCTCTTTGCTCGTGGGCCCTACAGAACAGGTTGGGTGTTAGATTTGGCCCCTGGGTCACAGTTTACCAATTCCTTTTCTAGATGACCTGGAAGACTTAAAATGTTTTTCACTGCCTCTGAGTAACCAGTTAAGCTAAAATGCGAATCTCTTCCCATTAGGACCCTGCTTGACCACAGTTCCACTCGAAGCTCCCAAGGAAGGGAGGGAGAAGCCACCTTCCCCAGCTCTAAGCATCTGAGTGTTCCTCCCTTCAAGAGGAGCTATTAATTCCTTTTGGATAAAACCTCAGCAAACAACATTCGATGCCTTAAAATGAATGCAATTTGGGTGTCTGCTGAGTTGTAGGGGGCAGTCAGTAGGATCCATTTTTGGCTAAACACGTTAAGATTTTAAGATGCTCCTAGGGGCCCATTTGAATGGTGATACTTGTTCTGGAGCAAAGTATGTAGTAAAACGTGATCCCTGGCAGGTTCTTCGCCTGGACTTCATTAACCTGGGCGTGCCTGCCGTCCTCTCTTATTGCAGTGACAGAAGCCTGCAGTGTCCTTTGCAGGCACAGAATCAGCAGGGACTGGCGAGGACAAATAATGATGCTTGGTATTCCCCTTGGAGCAACCTGACCTACATTTGGAAGACACAGCAGGCTCACTGCCAGATTCAGTTTGCTGCAGTCTCATGCATCACAGTACTGTCTGCTTTTCACCCAGAAAATCTACCACATAGAGTTGACACTTGAATCAGTCAAGAAACCATTTTACATGCCTAGTAAAGGAGTTTACGTATAGTAGATACTCAACAAACATGAATTCCCTTTGCTTTAAAGACCACACTCAGTTGAAGAGGCACTTTCTGGGAAAGCCTGCCCTGACCAGACCCCAGGACCTGTTGTAGAGCTCAGAGGGGTCTGATTCATCAGTAAACGCCAAGATAAGCAGAACCAAGCTTATAAGCAAAGCCACAACCATGATCTGTGTAGGCTAGTTGCTCAAGTGTATGATTCTCACTTGGCTAAAGATATTTAACTCTTAGGTTGTAGTGCACTAAGGGGTAAGAGTGAGGTCTCACAACAAATGTATCCCATTTCTCTGCCTGCAAGGTTTGGCCTCTGAAGTTTTGGCCTCTGATGTTTTTACGCAGAATTTGGAGAATTTAATCTATCTGCAGTCAGGATTTGCTGTTAGGCAATTTTAAGGGGTTTGTTGCTGCTTCTCTGGCTCTTGAAGGAGTGATTTGGTGTTAGCAATAAAAGTATCTCAGATGATTGAACTTCAACAAATGGTAAAATGCTTCACAGTTATCTTTTACTAAGTAGTCCAACCCGATCCTTTTGAAATGGAGCACGGCTCAAAGCATTCACGCTCCACGTCATGAGGTGGCATCATGTAGCGACAGAGCAAATAGGCACTGGGCTGGATTTCGGGGTCCAAATTTTGGCTTCATCACCTGCCAGTCGGGGGACTCAGACAATTTACCTACCCCTGTTGTGCCTCAGTTTCTTGATCTGTTAATCACAGATGATAATAGCACTTAACGTGCTACAGAGAGCTGTTTGCAGACTAAATCAACTCATACAAGTAGACTGCTTAGAACAGTGTCTGGTATGTAACAAGTGTTAGCTACTTAACAATCTTGGTTTAATTTGTAACAGATAAGTCAGTGGTACAGTCAGACATTTTCCGGATAAATAGACGTTTTCCTAATTCTTTGTTATGGGATCTATTTCTCCCTGTGAATTGTGATTTACATAGTGAGATTGGGTTGTGAGTACAAGTTTGAGCCTCATTATTTTCACTCACATGTAAGCATTTGCCCAAAATATAAAAGTTAGTCATAAACATATTTTTTAACAGCAGCTGCATAGTGTAATCACATTGATTGGCCATAACTTGTGATATATTTTCTTAGTGTTGAACATTTTGGTTGTTCTGTGCTGCTGGGTGGAAAGTGGGAGCAGCTATTACTCAGAGTGCTGTGGCAGACATTGTGTGTGATATCCATTTCTATATTTTCTTTTCTCAGTATCTCCTTATTCTTAGGTTAGATTTCCAGAAGTAAAATCAATGGGTCAAATGGATAAATATTTTTAAGGCCCCTGATAAATATTAACAAACTGCTCTCCCAGATTGTTTATAATTAAACTCCCACAGTGATGTAGGCAACTTACTCCTTCGAGAGTCGCCACCTTGGGCCTCTCGGTATCAAACACAATACCAGACTAACTGAAAAAGGGAATCCTTGAAAGGTCTTGAAACACGCCCCTACCGTGTGGGCGCTTGGCGGGTCCTTCAGCCATGCCCTGCCTGCCCCCTCGCAGGCAGGAATCATTTTAAAGTTCATTGGACAATCTTTTGTGATTTAAAAAAAACAACAAAATAACAAAAGCCAGACCCAATTTTGGCCCAGCATGAACGGAAGGGTGCCTGAGTTGTTCAGGCCCCGATACCACCATAGATTCTTCTCTCCTGTGGCAGTGAGAGCTTGGTACCAATATCACCATATATTCGGCAATGAAATGGCCAGGCCTATGGAAAGCTGAGGCCTGACCTTCTCTCCCCTCCCGCCAGCTACACCGTGGGCACCGTCCAGGAGAACAACGACCAGGTCTGGAAGTTCCAGAGGTACTTCCTGGTGCAGGAATACTGCACCCGCCTCAACGTCCCCTTCCCCTTCGTGGTCTTCGCCTACTTCTACATGGTGGTCAAGAAATGCTTCCGGTGCTGCTGCAAAGAGAGGAGCACTGAGTCTTCCGCCTGCTGTGAGTGGCTCATCCGTTGTGCTGGGGCTTGAAGGCAGGGATTCATTTTGGGGAAGCGTGTCTGGTCCACATCTCAACAGGAAGGGTTAGTCGCGGTTATTTCAGCGCTCACAGGTGTCTGTCTGTAAAGTTCAGGCATCGAGCCCCCCAGTGACTTACTCGAGAGGAAGAGTAGATTTTTTTTTGAATTTACAGAGCACAATATTAATATTTTAGTAGACTTTACAATACTTGGGGCAGTTGTCCATGTCCACAGGTATTTTTTTCTTGTTTTTTCTTTTCTTTTTTTAACGGTAGTGTTATCATAGCTGTTTTATTTTAATTTTTATTGAAGTATGGTTGATTTACAATGTTTTGTTAATTACTGCTAGACAGCAAGGTGATTCAGTTATACATATATATGCATTGAAAGAGTAGATTAAGAAAGCCTTCTAGATCTGCCAGGACAGCCTTATTCCAGGGGGCTCACTTTGGGATGTACAGAATAATGATGTAAGTAGGATGCTGAGCCAACACGATTCACGGGATGGTGTCAAAATGTGACTTGGTTCTTGCTCTCCGTTGCTTCCGTGACATTTATTCTCTGGGAGATCTTAGCTTTGATTCCGGCAGGGGTCATGACTTTTCTGGTGGTTCTTAGAGAACTAGAAAAGCTTATGATGACTTTACTCGGTAAAACAGTCTCAATTTAGAAATTAGGACCTGCAGTCCAATAGATTAACCAGCCCATTCATCGTCATTCAGAGGGGAGACTCCCCGTACCCTGAACCCCCTCTCAGCCGGTGGAGCTGTCAGGAAGGATGGGCTGCTGGCTTTTCTCTCTTTCTTATTCCCTTCCCTCCTGCTCACTCACCAGCTGCTGTTCCTGACCTTCTCTGGGTTGGAGCACAGGGAGAAGGGAGGGGAAAGTGCAGAAATCCTGTTTAGAAACGGTGGCCCTGTCCTGGGCTGGCTCTGTGCTCCCCGGCCTGGTGCATGCTTAAAACTGACCCTCTGCTGTGTGGGCGCTTGGCGGGTCCCTCAGCCACGCCCTGCCTGCCCCCTCGCACCAACCACAGCTCCCGGGACTTGGCGATGCTCTCTCCGGGGGTCGCTGCCCCACAGGAGCCTCTGGTTTCCAGGGGTGCGCTCTGCACAGACTCTCCCTGCTGGGGACTCTGGAGGTTGTTCTCTCTCTCACGTGGTCACCCACCTCCTCAGCCCTGACAAACTCGGGGCAGACAGGTCCCCACCCAGCTCCTCTCCTTGCCCCTGCTGTGGGAGCTGGAACCTCTTACCCTTGACTCTCAGTCACACCTGGGTCCCCATCGTTTTGGCTGCAGGGAGCACACATCTGGCTCTCTTCCCCACGACCTGAGGTTTACTTAACGCCCCTTCCTAGAGCCACTGAGACGCACAGATCTCCCTCACCCACAAACTTGTTTCAACCAAATTCAGCACAAGGGAGGGAGAGGCCTATTTTCATTCATCTGGATGTCTGGATGCAAAGGAAAAGATGGAAAGGGCACTACTGGCTTGTACACTTTGTCTTCTAACCTCAGACTTGAGCTGGGGACTCCATCTCCCGGTGGGTGGATAGGGGTGCAGCCACAGGACTAATGTCTGCACGGCGACGGGGCCCAGGCACTTTGGGGTCCACACAGCTCTTTTCATTTCTTTTAAAAATCAGAAGAAAAAGAAAGAACTTTTAGGTGACAGAAAACCTATTGGTATATACTTGTCCTTATACCAACCCAGTCATATAATCTTTTTCATATTTTCTTGATCCGGGAAGGGGCCCACAATGGCAAAAGTGCCGAGGGCCTAGGGTGGCTGACTTGTCCTGGTTTGCCCAGAACGTCCCTGTCTTAGCACTGAGGGTCCTGCATTCTGGATGTCCACTTAGGGTGACCGACTTGTCTCAGTTTGCCAGGGACCATCCCTATTGTAAAATTACAAGTCCTGCATCTCAGGAACCCTGTCAGTTCAGGGGCTGCTGGTCACCCTAGCAGGGCCCACAAAAGTCATCAGTGTCCCCATGTGCTGACTAGGTAGGCAGAGTTAATGACTTAGGTTGGACCCAGCCCTGGTACCTGCGGGATTTCCATCCTCAGTCCCATTCTTGAGAAAAACAAACAGATCTGAGTCTCTAAGCAGATCTGTTGTGTCTTATTGTGAAACAACCCTTTGAAATCTGGTTCCCTAAAACTACCACCGTTTATCTGCCCAAGACTCCATGGGTCAGTCCTGCGCTGGTCTCTGCTCCTTGTGGTGTCCGGCTGCTGGCAGGTAGGCTGTGGGCTGGCTGGTCCCAATGTCCATGTGTGCTCACATGTGTGGGGTTGGCTGGGCTGTCATCAAGCAGCCTCAGTCTCCTCCAGCTCAGGTTCCCACAATTAGAGCCTAGACTCCCACAAAAAGCAGAAACTGCATAGCCTCTGAGGCCCTGGGCTCAGAAAGTCAGATGACATCACTTCTGCCACATTCTATTGGTCAAAGCAAGTCACAGGCCCGCCCACCTCAAGGGAGAGCAGCCTACACACGGGGTGGGCAGAATCTGTGGCCCTGTTTTGCCATTTATCACAAAAGGCATCCCCTGAACAAGCTGGATGAGCTGATCTCCGGAGAGTGCCTTCCCCCTGCCCCCACCCCCACCCCACCCCGCTCCCACGCTGGCCTATCAAGAGAAAACAAGGTTCTCACCGCCCTCCCCACCCAGGCATCACAGCTGAGCTGAGTCCTTGCCATTGGGGGCGGTGTGCATGCGGGCTTATCTCTCATTAACTCACCTGCCATATTAAACCTAGATCTGACACACTAGAAGTGAAAACATTTCTCTAGCCAGATTGATCTGACACACTAGAAATGAAAACATTTCTCAGTCCAGAATTATCTTTGATGCCTCGAACAGTTTAAAATGAAAATTTCTCAGCTATAATGGCTATAACTGTATTCACCATAGGGAAATGCTCAATATCTAGGCTGACCCTCTGTACATATACAGCCCTATTTGCTGTGCTTTTCTTGAGCCTCAAAAGCTTAGACAACTGAGCACGGATCTTTAAGAAACAGCTTCTTGATCTTTCTCAGTCCTTTGCTGCTTCTTCTTTGCCACTTTCTAAAATGATATATTTTCATGAGCAATTGGAATATCTGCTATGTTTTCCTTCCTTGAAATAACCTTTCGTGAGCACTTCCTTTCTGAGCAGGATCTGTGATAGATGTGGATGGTATAGAAAAGTAAAACTTGGTTCCAGAAAATGACCTTCAGCAATTGGGATAGAAGTGGGTGCCTCAATGTTTATGAACTATCCAGTTAGTCCTATCACTTAGATTCTAGACAACCACCAAGAACCAATGAAAAAATTCTCATGAAATGTCTAAATAGAGTGATAAAAAAGGAAAATCACTGAGTTCTTATAAATTCCAAAAGCAAGAGCCTACCAACCTCATTTCCTGCCACCGTTGTCTTTGGAAGATTTTTGTAAAACCCACCCCACATTTTCTGCAGATCTGGGTTTAAAAACAGAGGGAGTGCAGGGATGGATGGATACGGTGCGTGGGAAAGACAAGCAAAGCGTGAAGAGGGGCCTTCCCTACCTGAGCACATGAACGAGAAGTACTGTAAAAGTATTACAGGAGGCGTTCATTTCTTTACACACATTTACTCTCAGTTCTGTGGATACAGCTGTGAACACAGCCATGTGCCATGGCCTGGAGGGATGCCAGCCCTGGGACGAGACGGTTAGTGTCACAGGGAGCCTGCCAGGCAGGGAGTGAAAGGGACCTGGGGATCATTAATTCAACAAATATGCGTCAGGCGCCCACCATGCGGCAGCCAGGCACTGTGGAAATGGTGCTAGCGGCTAACCTTGCCCTCAAACAGGGCTCATAATCTCAGGAGAAGAAAGAAAATGAGAAAGCCTTAATAGAGAAGCGTAGGAAGCATGAATTTAGAGAATGTGCAGGGTGCCATGAGAGCCACATTGTGGACACTTACACCCCAGACTAGAGTGAGTCAGGGGAGACTTCCTGGAGGAAGGGGACATTGAAACTGAGACCTAGAGGATGAGTTGGAATTAGCCAGGCAAAGGCGTAGATGCCGGGAGGGGCCCAGAGAGTGAGGAGAGTTCAGAGAGAGAAGTTACAGAGGTCAGAGGACAGGCGGGAGGGGTCCGGGGGGCCAAGGGTTGCAGGGAGACTAATGAAAGACCCTGGTCCGTGTCCCACAGCCAGATTCTAGCTGCACACAGTCTCCTGCCTCCCGTCCTCTGCCTGCTGTGTCACAGTGTACATCCTGAGTCCCAGGGGAAGGAAAAAGTGCAGACAGAAGACACGATAGTGCAAGAAATGGTAACATAAATCATGAAACACTCTTTGCTGATTGAACTTATTTCCCTCGAGATGGAAGTGAACAAAGAAACTCCCAGGGCCAGTAGCAGACACCCTCAGATCACTATGTAAAATGATGCTTCTCAGATCCTGACATTCGTTCTCCTGACTTGGGGAAGAGCAGTCAATTCAGGGTTTGGAGAGTGGGGCAGGATCTTGAGATGTGGCCCCCGAATGGATCACTATGGGTAAAAAGAAAAGTCCCTGTTAAATAGCAAAAAACTGGGTGTTGGGGGCAATTTGGGAAAGGGATAATCTAAGGGAGAATCCAGTACAAACAGTGAAAGGAATACCGTTAAGCTGGTCTTGTCTCCAGCTTACTGATTTTTGTCAGGATGCGTTCGAGCTTGTCTGCTTTGTCTGTGCCTTGTTCCTGCTGTTTACTGTGGTGTGTCTCCCTGGGGCTGCTGGGTGTGTGTTTATGTGTTGCCCTCTGGTCTTTTCTTTATTGCACCTGATAAAATGGTCACTGACTACCATCATGGGATTCATGTTCTTCTGTATTGGGCCAATCATTCCTGTCCCTTTAGTGTATCCCCAATATTTTGATGATTCAGAAAGTAAAAATACAAATTTTACTAGCCTAGACACGATGATTGGTGGTAATTAAGAAAAATTTAACTTGCCAAGAACCATCATTTTTTGTGGGATTCCTTAACTACACAGAAAAATGGAGGAAAGATACTCAGGAATATGACCTTAAATATTAGTCATAACTTACTTCTGTGTTATCCCTGGAGCCATGATCTCCTAAAGTTTGGCTTTCAGAATGTAAATGTACCAACGACCCCCATCTCGTGTCTCAGTTTAAAGAATCCTCATCGTCAACTCTTTTAACAGCATTATTTCAAGACGTTAAATGTCACTTTGGGGAATGTCATTAGCTATCACACATATGTAAATGCCTTTCCTAATGAAGAAAGGTGTTTTGACAATTTGGATAAGTTGCTGTCTTTCCCCTCATCATTTTGCCATGGAGGACAAAGTGAGTCATTTCTAACTAAAAGAATGAAGAGTCTTTATATCTGGGATGGGAATTGAAAGTTGAGACCTGGAATTTGTACTCAAAGACCACACCCAAAGATCAGAGGTGCGTAATGAAGTGTCTCAGAACTATCTTTGAGTCCGTTTTGGAGCCGTGTCATGGATGAGTGTCTATAGAACCTGAGGGAGGGCTCAGGGGACCAATCCATGCCACAGATTTGGAGGCAAATGCAAAGTAAATTTAGGAAATGTATTGTTGACTAGAGGCTCTGGCAAAAAGTTTCATACTTCTTCCTGAATCGTTCCAGAGAACAAAAACAAATGATGGATAAAAGTTGTGGGGAGGAAGATTTGATGCAGTATAAAGGCAAAGCAATGTCTAACAATTAGTGCTATCTGGAAATGATGTGATACCCTGTGAGGCAGTGAATTCCCTATCACTAGTGGGATTCCAGTTGGGGGTGGGTAAGTAGAGGGGCCGTATGGGATGAAGGTCCACTCTCCAAAGGTACATTGTGTTCAGCCCAGGATCAATGGAACCAGGAAACTCGGTGTTATAGGTAAGGACAAATCAGTCCTCCAGATTCAGGATGGGTTGAGAAGGCAGAACGAAATGCATTACATTCCTCCCAAACTTATTTAGTGATTAAGTACAAGAAAGAACATAAAAATGAAAACAAATCCCACAACCTGGCCAGCAAGTGGATGAGAGCTTCAACTAGAGAAAGCGAACAGGTCAGAAATGAGACGTGTTAATCTGCACCTGTGTCCCTGATAGGCCCCTGGGAAAGTGATGCTCTCACAACAATCGGAGAAACAGACAGCGAGCCATGGATGCTCTCTTCTAACAGTTCTTAGTCTCAGGAAGGAATAAAGAAATAGGGAGAATGGGAGACCACAGGACAGGATCCTTTAGTCACTGGGCAGTGATGACAGAAGACAGGGAGCCAAGAGCCCCAGTTTACTCCCTGGAGACTTCTGGGGGGACCTGGTCACCACCTGCTCATTTGTTTCTCCTTAGGGATGCCTAATTCCGGAACCACAGCATCCTGTGGTTGTCGAATCCTCTCATGGTAATTCATTTCCTACCTTTACTTCGCATTTGCCTCCAGTGATAGGACAATCATGGGGTTTAAGCTTAAAATTGCTCTTCTTTAGAGGAAAATGCAAGATTTTTCAAATAACTTTCAGAAAAGGTAGAACCCAAACTTCCATTTTTGGTACTTTTTTGGTGACATCGTCAAGTAATAGTAAAAAATATGCTAGCCAGTCATTGCATTTTTATAAAATTTGCTGTTTTTCATGATTGAAAAAGTAATCCAAGCTCATTTATAAAATGTTCAAAAAACACAGAAAAGCACAACTAAGAAAGAGCAAGAGCAGATAACCCACCATCCAGAGATAAATGTTGATAACATATCGGTATTGATTCTATTATTCTTGTGTGGGTGTATAATTTGATTGCTCTGTGCATACACATTCAAAATCTAATTTGTTCATTTAACTAATAATCTCCCAGAGAACATCTCCCATAGCCATAAATATACATCTTTATGACAATTTTTAACTGTGGAATATTCCAGCCTATGGGTATACCATACTCAGTTTAACCAATCCCTTGTTAAACACGTAGATTGTTTCTCCTCTTTTGTTATTATATAACACTATAAGAAACAGTTTTATGTATTCATTTTTGAGCATATCAGTAATTTTTTCCTTTGAGTTCTTTCTAGAAGTGAAATTTCTAGATACAGTGTATGTACTTTTGATATGTCTGCCCCCCTTCCCATCCCTCATTCCCTGAGGCTGTAACAATTTACAGATTTCCCCATTATGTGGGAAACCTGTTTGTTTACATCTTCTCCAACAGAGGGTACAGTCATTATTTTAGACTCTGCTAATTTTCCAGTTTGGTTGTGACAATGCTATGTCATCGTTTCAATCAGCATTTCCTTGACAGTGAGAGAGGTTGGACATTTGGTCACTGGTCATTCTTGATCTTTAGCCACCTGAATTCAGGAACATCTATCCTTTCCATTGATTATTAAGTACTCCTATTGGGCTTCTACATACATTTAGTTTGAGGAAAAGACATTGGAGATGACTTTGCTAGGAAAAATCCACTTGAAAGAAATTCCGTTAGGAATTATTTTCTAAAGTGAATAACCACCATTTAAAAATAAATCTTTATTTGCTATATAGGAGTTGCTTCAATCCTGCCACTTTCATATGTCTTTGACTCCCAATTAATTCTTTTTATATCTAGGAAGATCTTAAAACAGTTCCTAAACTCTAACATGTAGATGAACACATTTAAAAGTAAACACTAGATACATTTATTCCAAGTGGACACCTGCATGAACATATGAGCTTTTCTTTCCCCGTGAATTCATATGGAGGATTGCTGTCCATTGCACTAGTACCTGAAATGCAGGTGACAGGTTGATTTGTTCCTTTGTTTGCTTGCCATCTGAAAGGTTAAGGCACTGTAAAAAAAAAAATTGAACTAAAAATCTTGCTGGAACATTCCCCAGGCTAATTTTGCAGCACACCGGGCTTAGGTGAGAGGAAAAAACTAAACATCAGAATTATCCTTGAGGTCTACACCCAGACTGCATATTTCAAGAGGGTAAGAATGATGTCCAGGGATGATTTTCCTCTCCTCCAAACTTTCTACCCCCGTGTTAGGTTGAGAATAGAAAATCCATCAGTAATTATCGAACTGAATGATCAGAGTAGTATTCTGATGTCATCAAAATGGAACAGGAGCACATAAGAAATATGAGAACCAAATTCACTAGTGAAATGATTTTGTTAAGTCACAAGACACACAGACAAGCTGTGGATGGATCTCTAGTTGGAATGAAGATTGCATTCCTATTTCATGCAAGCTCCCATTCCTCATTGTTAGCAAGAAATTCATTGATATTCCATTGTTCTGCTGCTCTCACTAGTAAGTAGCATTAGTCAGAACAGCCTGTGCAGAACGAATCTAATTCTCTTGGTTCCAGAGTATGGCAAAATGCCTAGCAGGTATTGATTTAGGAGGGAAAGGGGGCAAATGAAACAATCTGAATGTTTTTCTTTGTCTCATTATTCAAGGTTTCAAGAATGAAGACAACATGACTCTGGCGTGGGAGGGTGTCATGAAAGAAAATTACCTTGTCAAGATCAACACAAAAGCCAGCGACACATCAGAGGAGTATGCCAGTCATTTATTCCTGCTTTGCGAGCCTCCCCTTGTGTACAGGAGCTGGCAGAACACAGGCAGCTTATTTGAGCAAACTCTGTAAAGAGAATTTGCAGCAGAGAGGAATGGCACCAAAAGGTTATGGCTCAGGCAACTGAAGGTGACAAACGCAAAAGGGTGTGTCAGCCTTTCAGGAAGGGCAAAACCCACCCACCTGCCATCTGATTGTCCTTCTGATTGAAGGGCAGAAAGAGGGATTTGGAGCCTGCAGGGCAGGGCCGTGGGACCAGGTGACAAGAGCGTGGGTCCCTGTGCCACTGCTGCAGAGGTGGATTCTAGGAAGACCCGAGGATCATGGGGAACAGAAGTTACCTTGCAGAATCTGCACATGTATCTCTGTGAGGAAGAAGCAAGAGATTAGAAGATGGCAAAACCCTTTGGTTGATCTCTTACAGACAGTTGTCCCTGAGAAGTTCTGAACGCCCTTTATGAGTCGCATGGAGTTGTTGTGAACATCCCATAGAACTAACTAAGTCACTGACTCCCTAGATGGTCCATGAGGAATGTGGGATGCAGGGCATCCGGGAGCGTGCCCTTCGTATTTAAAGTGGGGTTAACAGGGTTAATGGTCAGAAGTCACTCTTACAGAGAGCTCCAAACAAACCTCAGAATTCAGTCTAACAAAGAAAGCATAAACGTAAGAACAACGAATCCCTTTGTTAGGTTCAACACAGCTATTGGGAGCAGGGGATGCGAGGCATGCTTTTTCTCTTTGAGTAACAAAGCAGATGCCCTCCATTCTCCTCCATCCCTAGACGCGGAGATCTTAGTTTTGGAAGGAAGGGACGGACCTTACAGGTCATCTTCCACCCCCCGCCCCCCCGCCCCCATCAACAAAGGTAGCATCTATTTGCTGTCCTTCCATCTGGGGTGAGGGTGGAATTCTGCTTCGCTTGGGTATTAGGAAGAAAGTAAAAGTGGTAAAAGCAGGTGACGTTGATTTAGTTGAAGATGAAAATGATCTGTATTTTGTTCTTTAAAAGACTGCGAAATGGAGCTAATAGCCCTTTTTGTTTCTCTCTCTCTCTCTGTTCTCGCTCTCTCTTTTCTTTAACTTCCTTGAAGAATGAGGCATCATTTTAGACAGCTGGATACAAAGGTATACTTCTGTTTATAGTTTGGGAATTATTTTTTTAAATCTCCATTATCTTTGAGCTTTCAGCTAGAAGCCAGTGTCCAAAAATAGATGAAGTTAATTGTTTAAAAAAAAATGGATGTGACCCTGTTCTATACTCAGCTTTCTTTATTCACTGCATAAAGTCGGGGTGCTGGAATGGAATTGCTTCTCCGATGCTCCCAGCCCCACGGGAATAGTTCTGAAGTCCCATTTCCACGACTGTCTCTGTCTAACCCAGGACCCCTCCTTTCTTTTTCTCTCAGGTGTAAGATGCTTGCAGTGACAGGGAACACCAGAAAGGCTCAGAAAAGCAGGTTGGGAGCCTAGAGACTCTATGCCAGTCTTTGCTGCCACTCTAATTTGTCATCCACTTCATTTGAATTGCGACTGCGCGAATACGCACGTGAACTAGACGTAGAGAGAGTATACCCACCTCCACCCTGAGCTGGGTAGCTGGAAATTATGATTTGGTTCAGCAGAAGTGACAATCGATTCATAAATGTCGGCTCCCTGTTAGGCTCTGAAGAGGAGGTGATATCCATGGCATTTTGGGGATGGCGTCCTGGGTGACAGAGTCACGTACCCCCCCCCCAGGGCTGTGTGGTTCCACGGCTTGACGATACCCCATCAGGGGTGGCAGGGTCTCCAGCACCCGATTCCTTGCCTATAGTAGAATCTCAAGGAACATTGAATAAATGAGCAAAAGGTGCTCTTCTCAGAGCTCTGAGATGATCATTTATTCGGTTCACAATTTCTCATATATGTATTTATGTGTTAGTTACCAGCAGCATTTAAGAGATCTGAGGCCGTGTTTCCATGGGCCTCCCTTCCTGAACTCTGGTCTTGTGCAGGACGGTGGGCTGATGCCTGGTACCTTCCTACTTACCCCCCCACCCCGCCCCCGCCTTAGCTCTTCACTTCCTTCCTCTCCTTCCCTCCCCTGGAGCTGCTTGCTCCATATATTGGACTCAACCACTCAGGATGACGGTACATTCTGTGCTGACAGTCGAATGTTTCCATCACAGTTTGCTTTAGTTCCCTATTGCTGTGCAACAAGCAACCCCACATTTTAGTGGCTTCAAACAACCATTTTATTTTACTCTTGCTTTTCTGGGTCAGGGGTTTGGGAAGGGCTCAGCTGGGCAGTTCTTCTGCTTCATGGGGTCTCAGCTGGGTTTACGGGGCTGGATTCAGCTGGCAGCAAGGCCAGGATCCGGCACCTCAGCGCTCCTCCTCATGGCCTCTCTCTTCCACGTGATCTCTGATCCGTGAGGCTTGGGGGTCTCAGGGCAGTTCCCCTTTTTCCATAGAGACTGGCTTCCAAGCGTGAAGAAACAGAAGCTGCCATTGCTCCTAAAGGCGAGACCTGGACCTGGCATGACATCATGTCCACCAGCATCCATTGATTAAAGCCGCCCCAGGCTGGCTGGGATCCAGGTGGGGGAGCAGTAGACCCCACCTGTTCACGTTCCACCTCGATGTGGGGGTGACACGTGGGCAGGGAGAAACGTGGCAACCATCTTTGGAGACACGCCATCACACAGGAGTATATCTTGTTACAGCTGCTCTCCTTCTGATGTTGTCCTGGTACTGAGTTTTAATTGAGGGGCTGGGAAGACTCCTATGTTCTTAGAGTTGAGTATCTGGACATAAACAATCATGCCAGGATGTATATCATGATTATAATCAGTGAAGAGGGGAAAGAAAAGTGCTGGATATTTTTAAAAATTAGAGAAAATTTTAAAAATGTTAGAATGCATGAAAGGAAGCGTAGGGGATAGTATTCTAACACTGAGCATGTATATTAGATGACTATAATATGTAATATAGAATATATATAAAGCCTTATAGGATTATTCACTTTCTCTACATCATATATTTATATTTAAATATATTGTCTGCTGCATCGGTACCTAAGCTACATAGCTCGTAATACTTACTGAGCACCTGCCATGTGCCAGGCATTGGGCTAAGTGCTGTCAAAGCAGACATGGGCCCCAAATTTCATGAATGGATCCCTTGTTAAGTGGTTTGGGTGTAGGAGCATTTTCCAGCTGAATTATGTAGGATTAAATAGCGATAACACTTTTCTTAGCCCTATCAGGCGTATGTTCCAGATTGCCCGTGTCTGCATTACCGGGGAGCAGTGTCAGCAGCTGTGAAGGCCCTAAGCCCAGAGATGCATGGAATGTTCTGGGCAGCTGGAGAGGGATGGCGTGGACCAGGGGAACACCGAGTAGGAAGAAAGGGGGAGGCTGGGTCGTCCTTGGCAGGAACTTGCTGGCCTCTTTAGGGTTGGATTTTATTCCCATGCAGGGCAAGCCTCTGGGGACACATCTGGGAACATTCCTTTCAAAGATCCCTCTGAGAGGTCAGAGTGGCCGCATAAGAGGGGCTTACACAGTTTGGTTTGGGGAATAGAGGTGCTAGGGACTTGTCTAAGTGTGTGTGTAGAGAAAATAGTCTATTTTTGTTTGTTGTGCTGAGTTGTTTTACTTGTGGGTTCGCTTAAGGTGGCTTTGGAGGGAGCCGATGGAAAGTACACTTGGGGCTGGGCTCAAGCTTCTGCAAGACTTGCCACTGCCCCTGCTCTGGGGCACGCAGAGCATAGGCAGGATGGCAGCAAGGGGATGGGGCAGAGCGGGACCTGGGTCGGAGGTCAGCTGGAGATCCAGGTACTGGAGCAGCTGAACTGACTCCCAGGGGCCAGGGAGGCCTCCCAGCCAGTGTGTGTCTGGGTGCGGCGGGGCGACCCTCTGGTGGGGACAGTGGACCTGAGCATGGCGGTTGTGAGCGTGGTGCCGAGGGGGTCACAGATGACTGGAGTCCCAGTTGGGGGCTGTCCACACACACGTGGGAGCCAGGGCTCTGTGGGGTCCTCAGAGGAGTGACTGCGGGTCCAGCCCCCCTGCATCTCCCTGGCTGTGGAGCTCCACCCCTTTGTTGGTTCCTGCAAGAAGTCCACCTACACCATGCCTTTTGCAGGTTTTAGTTGAATTTGGGCAGATCCCAGGGAAACCTCAAACCACACAACACTGAGACATGGGCCACCACCCACAGGATTTCACTGCCTCTCTCCCTGCTTCTCTCCTGCTCCCAGGCCCCTTCTCTCCTGCTCCCCTGCCCTCTCTCCCCTTTTTATTCCCTCCCCCTTCCTCTACCCCTTCTCTTCTGAACAACAAAAAGTCTCTCCTTTCTATCCAAGGAGAATTTTAGGGTTGGCCACTTGTTTCTTGAGCAAGCTCTTGGTGTCTTAAACCCTACTAAACATCATACTAAAGTCCTTTTACTGTCAACTAATACAGAAATCTCTCCAAAGCCCTTCCAGTGAAAAAAATTTTCTCCGTCTCATTCTTACACCAGAAAACAAAGTTATTCACATTGACCTTAAGTCTGTAAGTAGGAATCTTACTATGCCTTCTTTATTTTAGGCAGCCATTAGCCCTTATGGTTTCTTTTTGTCCTTTTTTAAAAAAGAGTTAAATGAAGAGGTTAATACTGGAAATAAGCCTAAGTTAAACAGAAAGCTTTCCTTGAGTGAGTGATATAGCAAGTTGGAAACCAACTGTACAGAGATTGTGTTATGTCTATAGCTTTTATTAAGTGTAAAAATATAGCTTGTAATTTAAAGTGATCTTCACGCATCTTGTGTAAAAACTTGTGAAATATGCATGTATTGAAAATAATTTTATCATGCTTTTTACTTAAATTGTTTTGCTACTTATACTGTTTGTGTGTGTGTGTGTGTGTGTGTGTGTGTGTGTGTGTGTGAGGGGAGACACTTTATTTGCAAAAACTTGATTAGTATTTTATCACATTATTTTCATTATATTATACTTTTATCAAAGCAAAACGTTATTGATACCTTATAATTTTATTAGTTACATATAACATTTTTATTTCTATATATTCTCTGTGTTGTAATCTATCTTTTCTATGTAGGAATCACTAGTGATTTTTATTTGAGTAAAGCTAATCCTAATTGGTGCTAATGATTATTTGCTTGTGATATGATTTCAGAAAGTTAGTAATGGACAGAATCTGAAATATCACCTGGAGTCTGCCATACTCCAGGCGTGAACCATACTTGCTATTTCATATATAGTACATCTATTTCATAGAAAAGCCATAGAGTCATAATTTAAAATTTAAAGTTGGAAAATTGATCTTAAGACCAGTTTTATTTTTTCCCCTTTCAAGCTTAATGATCTCAAGGGTCTTCTGAAAGAGATTGCTAATAAAATCAAATAAAACTGCATGGACTCTAATGGAGAAAAATCGAATTCTAGCAAGGTAAGTAATTTAATAGCTTTTTTTTTTTGGCTCTGAAAATTTACGTATTTTAAGACTAATTCAAAAATCATGATATTTTCTCAGTTACTTTCACATATGATCAGATTTGAAAATAAGGCATGGTGTAAAACATTCGAACAATATAGGTATATAGAAAAGAACAGGTAGAAGCCGCCCTCACATTACTTTCCCTATCTGCTCCCCTGCCTGAAGTTAACACTGCTAGCAGTAGATTACAGTATCCTTTTGGATCTTTAAAAAAAAAAAAACCAAAAACAAACTTCCAAACTCTACAGCTATTTTGGCATTAACTGAATCAAGGTCACACTATTCTAAGACTTGGTAATTTTTTTTTCTTACTTAACTCTAGATCATGGGTATCTTTACAGATCCATGCCTCAGACATGTACCTCATTCTCCTGATACATCATTTCTGTTTACTGCTATAAGGAATGTACAGATGTATGGGTTCTTTTGGTTAGTTTGTTTTAGATATTTGCTATCATTAAATGCATGTTGATCACATTTTACTACCAGAAATGTTTTAGTAAGGCTTTCAAGGTTTTTAGCAATAGCTCATTTGCACAATAAAAACGTAATTCAGTTAACAGACAAAATTGAAGCCAAGGCTTTGCTCCATATCTTACCATTTGCTTTAATTATGTTTTCCCGTTACCCGTCCAAATGCTGAAACAAAATGTTGTTAGGGACTTGCAAAGCTGGGAGAAAACAGCAGTGAGCGATCCATTTGATTAGAATTTTTTGAGAAAGTGAATGGTAAGGAATGGAAACAATTAAGCCTCCCTCCTTTCCTCCCTTCCCTTTTTGTGTTTACTGACTGCCTTCTAAGTGCTGGCAGTACTGTGTTCAGACCGTGATGAGGCTCAGACGCTGATATTTGCCTTTGCATAAATCCTCACGCTGCAGAATTTCTATTCACAGGGTGACTGTGTTATAGGGGTGACTGTGTTAGGGTCCTTTCAGTATATCTGGTAGCTCAATACTTTTCCTTGAGTTCTGACAATTATAGATCATGTTACAAGCCCTCTATCCTGGAAGACTTTGTAAGAGCAAGATTGATGCATATTGCATTTGCATATTTATTTGCATATTTATTTTCTGTGAAGGCAGGTATAGTCTCCCAAGCTGCTCAAGAAAACACACCTTGTATATTTAGGAAGAATGTATTTCAACTCTTCCATCATGGTGTTTCATGAACACAATATTATACTTTAAATTATAATTCAAGTTTTGAAGCACTTATTTTGTTTGATGAATGAACTGAAATATAGGAAAAACAATTAGGAAGAGATAAAACAATTTAAAATGATTTTTAAAACCCTTAGAGGTGTAATAATTAGAAAAGATTCAAAATGAGCTGTACGCATCCATCTCTTAAAGCTCTCATCTCGTCATCTCTCCTTCTTTTTCCAAAAGTGTTGACTATGAGGAAAATGAGCAGACAGACTGGTTTCTTAGCAACTTGATCTTTGCTTAAACTTAAATTGTTATTACTATATGGAGAGTTCATTAATTGGTGAATGAAGATGAATTGGGAGAAGGACGTTACTTCATGTGCAAGTGGGCATCTTTAGAAACAATGCATTTGGCATGTCCAATTTGTTGGTATACTTTTTACTTCTGGATATAAGATCCATTTTCTTTTTGTGATGTCATCTGTTTGGCATATCCTTAAGAGGTTCACTGAAAATGTAATTTTATAGGCAACCACCTACATGCTGCTAAAATATATATTTTTTTGATTTTTTAAATTGAAGTATGGTTGCTGTATGATATTATATAACATAGGTGTACAGTATGGTGATTTGCAATTTTTAAAGGTTGTACTCTATTTATAGTTATTATAAAATATTGGCTATATTCCCTGTGTTGTACAATATATCCTTGTAGCTTATTTTCTACCTAATAGTTTGTACCTTTAATCCCCTACCCCTATGTTGCCCTCCTCCCTTACCTCTCCCCACTGGTACATGTTGCTGAAATATTATTCTTGTACTGTCTCTCTGATACTTCTTTCTCTAGAGGGGTGAGGGTGTCTTTCCTGGGGGTGGAGGCAAAGAAAGAGAATGCCAGCCTAAGTGGGTGTGAGCTGGCACCAGTGGAAGTAGGGCAGGAGTGGACATCTGGGGACAGGTCTTTGCCAATTTGCCCATCTGGGCTTTCCATCTCAAATCATCCTTTGATCCAGTAACTTGGGACGGGACGTTTGCGTATATATTTTCTTTTCTGCCACACTAAATTTGAAAGGAAGTAAGAACCAGGGTGAGAGAAAGCTATTTGTTTTTGTTTTCTCATACCCTTATACCTTCCCTGAGAATGGGGGTGGGGGAGTACTTCCCTGAGGGCACTGGAAATTGTTTGATCCCTACATAATAATCCATTGATTCTTGTATTTGCTGCAGTTAAATTCTAGTTCATTTCGATAAATCATTGTAGTTCTTAACTTTCTTATCAACTCATCCTTTACTTATCAGAAATCGCTCAGCAACTAAAGCACTTGGAAACTTTCTGGGTCTTTGAGGTGAAGTCTTAACCATTCAACCAGAGTCATTCTGTTCACACTGGCAAACTGGGCAGAACTCACATCTTTAACAGAAAAAATGGCCTTGTAATTACTTCAATACCAAAAGGCAATCTCTCAATTTTTGGTAGTACATTTGGACCCGTTACCAGTATATTACCAATGTATTTTGAAGCACGTCGTATCCTGAGAATGAAAGTGGGAAATCATTCTTAACACAGGGCTCTTCCTTTGTTTTCACAGGTGGTATCAGACATCTAAATGGAAAAGATTCAAGGGATGCTGCTGAAGTTTTGTTCCCGCCTAAATGAGAATTGTTCAGGCCCCTGGGTGCACAGCGATGGTTTTAATCACCCCAGTGTGCTCAATCTGAGAATAAAATGTGTTCCTGATTTTACACGAAAGATGGATGTAAAGGAAGAACATCTCCTACAACTTGCTTCCCCTGAAGGCTGCCCTATTACTTTCTGAGTCTCAGTGGCCAGAACCTGCTGTTGATAGTTTAAACTGTACTGTGTCTTCCTGTTTCCTTCTCTCTTCCTCCTTTGACCCATGCATATTAGAGAATATCTCTCCTAGGAACTGGAACCTCGTCATGATTTTCCTCCTGTATTGTTATTTTGTTTATTTCTGATTGATTCTCCATTATTTTTTTTTTTGTATAGTGTGACTAATTAGCTGGCGTATTGTTAAAAGTCTCCCCAGTCAGGTCAGATTCTAAAAACATGCTGCAGCAAGAAGACTCTACTTTCTTCAGGAGAAACTATTTTCATTTCTCATTATGCTTTTATTCATTAAAGCAGGTGATAAGACAGCATCTTCCTGTCTCACACTCACCAGGAACTCCACTTGAAGGGAATATCCCCTTCCTAACAATGTGAAAAGGCACCTAAAAATGAAATCCTTAGAGGTGCATCTGATTTTGTTTTCACTGGGTGTTCCTCTTTCTCCTCCTATTTATTATTTTCCTATTAAAAATAATTCGTGGATATTATAGAAAATTCATGGGTATTATAGAAAACACAGACTACATGGAAAAGTAGAAAATATAGTCTCACTACCTAAAGGTAATCACTGCTAACAAGTCAGGATGTTTTTCCAAGTCTGTTTTTTTTCTATGCATGTTTTATTTCTCTTTTAAAATTTTACATAACGTCATCATACCACGTATACAATTGTATATACAATTTTTCAGTTAATATTTTATCAAAGATGTTTTCTTTATACTCATTATCTTCTTAAACTTTACATTAACAATTGCATGTTGTTCAGTCTCTAATGATTTCCACTATGTTGGTCATTGAAGGTGGTTTCTCATTGGCCAGTTGGATGAGCATCTTTGTGCCAGAATCTTTTTCCACAGTTGGGAAAATTTCCCATGGCTAGATTCCCAGGAATATGTATTGATTATCAAACTATTTACAAGGCTTTTTCATAAATGTTTAGCAAATAGGAATTATTAACTTGATATAAGATATGAGATACATGAACCTAGAACTCAAGATAAAATATTATATTTAATCCTTAGTTTAGGAAGAAACCAATATACTTGCTTCAGTATTATAGATGGTGAAGGCATTGGTATAGAATTGGAAAGATTATATTCTTGAACACTTGTAGTCCCAGCTTTGTCTGGAAGTGGTGTTATCTTTGCCCAAAAGAGATGCACTTGGAAGTATGTAAAGTCATTTAAATGTCCATGATTAGTTTTTCCACTTTGAATGGAATATACTCAGTGGCTAAGGAAGAAAATCTTAGAAGGAAGCTGTTAAATGATTATCGAATTAGAAAAACTACAAAAGCATGAACCAAAAAAGCTTTTTCTGTTTTGTCTGGGCAGTAGTTAAAATGACTACTCACAATATTCATGATGTTTGCAGGGAATGAACACAAATAAAAGGTGTCTTTTTACTTAGACCTCGTTAATGGTCTAACAGGGCATCTTATTCAGTAACAGGATTGATCAGTTCATGGTTTTGGATGCTGAAAGTAGATGGGATAAAATTAATGACAAATATTATCAACGAAAGGAATTTTCAAGTTTTCTCTGTTAGTGAGAGAATTTCACGTTTGTTTCACCATGGCAACTGCCTTTTCTGAAGCCACCAAGAAGAGGCTTGTGTTATCTCCACGGTGACTGGAAAAAACAAAGTATATGGCACTGAACGTATTGTGCAGAGAGTGACAACTGTCCTAACCTCTTACCTTCAATTCAAGTGGTGAATTTGAATAAAATCAGTAAATTAAATTGAAAACCTACCAGAAGACAAAACTTAGCATAACTATTGGCTGATACCCTTAATTGTGCTTGTCCCTATATTCACATTTCCACTGACTGTGTTTTTGTTAGTGTAAGAAATAGGCCATGTGCACATCAGTATCATGAGTAAAAGCAATTCTCCCATTGACACTGATGACAGAGAACTTGAACAATACTCGGCATTCACTTGTATTGGACAGGGAACTGCCCAGTGTTTGCAGCTCAGCTTGTCTGGCAGACGTTTTTGTAAGGTGACTCTCCATGATTTTTGTGTAGGCCAATTCATTGTTTTAGGTGTAGCTCATGAAAATAGCACATGTCTTGGATGCACCTCTCATCAAATGTGCTCTGTCTTGTACCTGGTACTAAAAGTGTCCCGTGCACGTGTACGTCACTGATAACCCTGCAGCTTGGTTTAAATGAGTGGGTTAATGAATCAACCAAGAGGAAATGTCATGGGTTGCCTTTGTCATTCTACTGAGAGTGAAAAAAATACAATTCCTTCCTTCATCCAGATGCATTTCTATGGGGATTTGATTCCCAGAGTTACATGAGCTGACTTCGCTAAGCAGATGACTAGAACATTCTGAGCGAATGCAAGCAGAAGAATGTCCCCTGTGGTTCTGGCTCTTGCCAGCAGGGCCGGATTTGGATCCCATGGTTAGGCACCCATCTGTAGCCCAAGGGTCTCCAGCTTCTGTGACTTGGAGCTAGCCCCCTATGTCACCAACCCTCAGACATGCATAGCAGTTTCTGAGATTACAGGGGTCTCCTGTGGCCTCAGGATCTGTCTTGGGGCCAACATGGTGTCTTTTGTCCACAGCCCCGTGTGGTGATGGAGCCTCAGGCCCAGACTGAGGTACATGGTTTCCTTGCTGAAGGCAGGGTCCTCCAAAGCCACCTTGGCTCCAGACAGAACTGAGGAAGTGTGTCTCCCTCCCGCCACCCCTTCCCCTTCTTGGTCCATGTGGGGGACTGAACTGTGTGGTTGTCATGGAGACGGCCTCTGCCCATGGCCTCCGTCTCAAAAGGAAAAGGCTTAGAAGTTGGGCCGTTGGTCGAGCTGGAGCTGGATATTGGAGACAAACGTCCCACTGCCCTTCCCGACCCCCCATCCCATGCGCGCCTTTATTCTCCTGAAGATGAAAATCGTGAGGGGAAAAGCAGCCTTCGGTGACCCACCCCATCCATCCATCAGACCTCAGCAGATGTTTCTGAACCATAGTTCATTTAGGATCAGGCGAGGGCTTTGGGACTGCACGCACACATTTATAGCCTCAATTTTTTACTCAAAGTTTTTTTCCCCCGGCAGAAGTCCTGTTTGACTAGGAGAAATTCCCCTCATTTTTTCATAATGTGCAATGTGTTGTCACTAAGTGTCCACTGTGAGCACTTCCTGGGGACCCAGAATAAAATAAGTAAAAAATAAAAATTAAAAAAAATCAAAACGGAGCAGGAGGCTCTGCCCTCCACTGTCTTACGATCCATTCGAGGACGTTGATTTAAGAAACAGGAACTTGACGCTACAGACAGCATGCCGAGCGCAAAGGCAGTGGGTTGCAGGCCCAGGAGAGACCTGCGTGGGTGGAAGGGTTCAAGAGGCACCTGCTTGTGCGGCAGAGGCAGGAGTTTGGCTTCCCCCGAATTCCTCCGTGTCTGTATCAGATAAGTGCCTTGAGAAGTTCCCTGGGGTAGAGAGTGAGGCCCAAGTGTCTAAAGCGGGTCACCAATGGATGTGCACACGCAGGGCTGAGGTGTCTGAAGTCGCTCGGGGGAAAACTGAGGCAGATTTATTGAGATGGGACACAGCAAAAAGGTGCAGGCTAGGAGGGGCGTGTTAAGGGGTGTGCAGGGCGCAGTTCTTGGGAGCCCCTCCCTGTGAGGGTACCAATGGTCAGGAAAGAAATATACAAACCGGGAAGCAATCACGGCAGCAGACAGGGCACACATGGTCATCTAGACTACGGACCACATCATGCCTGGGAGCCACCCTCGGGCTCCTGTCACACTGGACCACAGCAGTATCCTTCCAACACACGTCTCCATCATTGCCCTCATGTCTCCTCCCGATTCTCGGCACCGCCTGAGAGCTATCATCTTGATGCTCCCCACGGAACATCCTGCGCCCTGCTCATGAGTCTTCGGTGGGTCCCCATTTAATTTCTGCCCAAATCCCAAAAAGGGAGCTTATGACATGGGCAGCCTGCCCCTCATCCGCCTCTGCAGACACGTGATGTGACCTCCCTGCCTTGTCCCCAAACTCCATGTGGCTGTCCTGTTCTGAGCTGAATGCTGTGTCCTTTTCCCAGCCCGCTTCTTACCACTGGCTGCCCAGCATTCTGCATCCCAGGAAAGCCACACTGCTTATGTGGTCCTACCTTCCCCCTGGATTTTTTCACCTCTTTTGTCATGTGCCTTAATGGGTCTTCTAATGGGTAGCAGTGGAGTGCCATAGTTTGGAAATACAGGACACATTTACCTTGCTGTGAATCCCACAGCTTCACTGCTTGCTGGCTGTGTGACTTTGGGAAGGTTACTTAAACTCTCTGTGCCTCAATTTACTCATCTGTAAAATGACTCCTTCCCCTGAGAGGGGTGGGAGGATGAAATGAGATAACTGAAGAGGTGCTAAGGGCCTGGCTGGCACTTCCTAGCTGCTCAGTGAAGGTTAGCACTCTTTATTGTCACCACTCTTAGCTGCTCCTTTGTTCAAAATCTCTTCCACCTTTCTTGCTGGTGAACTCTTACTCTATCTTCAGGGCCCAACTTGGGAATCACCTTCTTCAGAAAGCCTGCCTTGATCCTCCGCTCCCAGAGCAGCTCTGTCCTAAGAGAGCTTCCCAACTCTTCTACCTCCTGGCTGTGCAGAAGATGAGAACATCTGTGGGTCACCTGCGTGCTAGAGAGGGACTTCTCGAGGCCACAGGCCCTGGCCAGCGCCATCCCCCTCCAGCAGCGCCGAGCTGGAGGATGGGCACCTCACTCACTGACCTCCTGCCTGGCCGGGCATCTGTGGTTAACAGTTCCCACCATGCTCTGTTTTGGGTCTCCCTGCCTCCCTCGCTGTGACATTCGGGAGGGAAGGGCTTTGTGTTCCCAGTTTGTTTGGCTCACTGCATCGAGATGACGCCTGGTCTATTGCTGGAGCTCCATCAGGCACCTGTGCGGTTGGATTGAATTAGTCACCACTCTCCACGTGCCCAGTGGCTTCCTCATTAGTGTTTCTCCTCTTCCCTTCTTGGCTGGTTCAAATATGACTCATCCCCAATTAAGCACCTTCCTGCCCTTTTCTTGCACCCCAGGCAGAGGTCACCAGTCCTTCCCCATGTGAGTTTGGAACCTGATTTATAGACTTGACTGCAGCCCTCGCAGCCTGTCCATAAGGTGTCATGGTCATCGTGTAGGGATCTGTCCTCCCACTGGATTAGAGCTCTTGTAGGACAAACACCAGGTCTTTTTCACCATTTCATTGATTTGTGCACTCAGACACATACACTGTGTGCCTTACCATGCTTGGATATCACCCTAACCCTGTCCCCGGGGATCTTACTGTCTGCAGGGAGTCCTGAGTCTTGGGTGATGACCGGGGCTGTAGTACAGGGGTCCAGGGGGCAGATACGAGGGGTTCCCAACCTAGCTCTGGGAGAGGGGGCAGGAGGGATCCCCAGAACCAGCAAAGCGATAAAGAGGGTTAATGCAGGACAGGTGGGGCTTGTTTGAGGCAGAGGGAACACATGCAGGAGGGGGAGAGTGGTTGAGAGCATAAACTTGAACCAGCTCGCCGGGGTTCATATCCTGACCCTGGAGTATACTTAGACCCCGACCCGCCGATGTTAGCCTTGTACCTGTGGGTCCCTTATTAACTTCCTTTAAGTTCTGAATCCTGTGTTCTCAGCACAATGTTTCACCATGTGGTGATCCTGTGAAATCTGCCCTCACGTGGCAGGAAAGTTTTTGCTGGGGAAGAATGAAAACGAGCAAACACCTCCAGGGAGCCAGCCTCGTACAGATAAAGAGGATGCGGGCTTCCTGCAGGGGTGCAGGGGACCGGTGTAGGGGGAACTAGGGCACATCCTCAACGCCTCCTTCCCACCCTCAACCCCAGGGTGAATTCTTCACACAGAGCAACACTTGTTTTTATTTTAAAAATAAGCCAAAAGGATATAGCTCCCAAATTAAGAGAGTTAGTATAATGTGTACACACACACACATATGTATATGTATATATATATACACGTAGTGATGAGGTGGGGGAACAGTGTTTGCAGTAATTTTGTGTGGATGGAAGTGAAACCTCATGTGCCATTTGCCTTTCTGCTTTTAAGTGAGTACAAAAGAACAAATACGTAGTGTTGCAGCTCTGCTGTGACTCCAGCTCAACGGAGCTAAATAGCGATGGTCTCTGTCCTTGTTTCCTCCTGCCCTTCATCCTCCCCCCAAGGCTCTTCCAGCCCCTTCCATCCTCTTTGTCTCCCTTCTTTCAGTTCAGCGCTGGCAGATGGCTCTGATGTCTACTTAATTTTTCTCAGAGATGGGTGAAGAATAGAAGCAAGGCTGCCCTTCTAGGCTGATGGAGAGGGCTTTTGCCTCCAAGTTCACCTCTCACATCCCCTGGTTCAACCTCCAGGCACAGACAACCCCCCCTGCAAAGTGAAAATCCCCTGGGCGCCCTCCCCTCGGCTTTGCCTTGAATCTGCTCAGCGGAAGCTGCAGCACTCTTTTATTATTCCAGAAATGGATTTTCTTTCAAACCCCACTGTCAGTTTCTTTCAGGCAGATCAGGCAATTTATGGATGCTTAAGGAGCCGTGTGCCTTCGGTGACCCAGAACTGAAGACACTCGGGAGTCCTGGCGCTGGTCGCAGCACCCCCGTGGGTTTCCCTTACAGCCCAGCTCCCCTGGGACAGCCCAGGCACAATCAGCACCCTCACTCCCTGCAGGCCTCCCCCCCACTCTCTACCCATCAAAGCCCCAGGCTGTGACCCCTGCTGTCCTTGGAGTGTCTGGAAGCAAGAGACTCGCATTCCAAGTGAGAGATGTTTCCAGATCAGGAGAATTATTTCCTCCCACTCCTGAGAGCACGCTGCGTTCCAGCTCCAGGATCCCGGGCTGTGTCCCTTCTTCATGAGCTTTCCTCTTTGGATCCTTCTGAAATGAAGTGACACAATTTCTCCCCCGATTAAAAAGAGAGGCTTTCGTATTCAGACTTGAGGTGCATTTGACTTGGATGCAAGCATTTTTGAGTTCAGAGAAGGGAGATAAACTCACTTTCATCAAGCACTCACTGCCTCTGTATCCAGCGTGCTCAGATTAATTATCAGAGAATGCGGACACCCGCAGGTGACATGCAGCCCTTAAACTTCCCTGCGCTTCAGCCTCCTTATTAGAAAAAGGCGAAGTTGAGCTAAACCCTTACCCAGGTTCTCCACTCTCTGAAACACCAGCATTTGCTGCTCCCTGGACAGGTGAGCAGAGTTCGGCTTTGGCCAGAACACTGATGAGCTTTCTCTTCTTGGTCATTTCGATTGCTTCGAACTTATTTCTGTAAGTGTGACAGGGACGAGAGGATAGAGATGAAATGCGGAGTGCTGGCAGTGTTCTGCCCTCTCACCATCCGCCCAGCCTTCAGAGGGTTCCTCAGGCCGCCTCCTGTGGGAGTGACCCCGGGGATGGGAAGATGAGGGGGCAGACACCAGGCAGGCCAGAAGAAGGGAGGAGGGAGGCCTGGACGTGAGAGAGCATTTACGGAGTGTGGAGGGACTTTGGGTCCTGGCCAGCCAGTGTGTGCATGTATGCATGTGCATGTGTGCGTGTGCAAGAGTGTGCATGTGCATGTGTGCATGTACGTGTGTGCATGTGTATGGGTGTGCATGTGCATGTGTGTGTATGGGTGTGCATGTGTATGTGTGCGTGTGTATGGGTGTGCATGTGCCTGTGTGTGTGAGTGTGCATGTGTATGGGTGTGCTGTGCATGTGCATGTGTGCGTGTGCATGTGTGCATGTACGTGTGTGTGCATGTGTATGGGTGTGCATGTGCCTGTGTGTGTATGGGTGTGCATGTGCATGTGTGCGTGTGCATGTGTGCATGTACGTGTGTGTGCATGTGTATGGGTGTGCATGTGCCTGTGTGTGTATGGGTGTGCATGTGTGCGTGTGTGCGTGTGCATGTGTGCATGTACGTGTGTGCATGTGTATGGGTGTGCATGTGCATGTGTGTATGGGTGTGCATGTGCCTGTGTGTGTGAGTGTGCATGTGTATGGGTGTGCATGTGCCTGTGTGTGTATGGGTGTGCATGTGCATGTGTGCATGTGCATGTGTGCATGTACGTGTGTGCATGTGTATGGGTGTGCATGTGCATGTGTGTATGGGTGTGCATGTGCCTGTGTGTGTGTGAGTGTGCATGTGTATGGGTGTGCTGTGCATGTGCATGTGTGCATGTGCATGTGTATGGGTGTGCACATGCATGTGTGCATGTACGTGTGTGTATGTGCATGTGTGCATGTGTATGGGAGTGCGTGTGCATGTGTGCATATGCATGTGTGTGCATGTGTGCATGCACACATGTGTTCGTGTGTATGGGTGTGCGTGTGCGGGTGTGCATGTGCATGTGTATGGGTGTTCATGTGCATGTGTGCGTGTGAATATGTGTGCACGCACATACAAACCATCTGGAACCCTCCTTGTTTTCCTCCGTCCCACCACTCTCTGCAGTGGTCACCTCAGACCACCGTGAAACCTCCGGCTCCCCCTCTACCTCCATCCCCTTCTTTGCTCTTGGCAAACAGCCTGACTTCCTACTCTCCCCACCCTCACTCCCATGGGCGCTCACTCAGCCCCCTCTTCCAGATTTGCAGACACCCCCGCCCACCGGGCCGGCTTTTCTCCTTCCTTCCCACTGCCCTCTTTCTTTTCCAAGTCGATTCCTTCCTCCTGCACTTTGGACTCCATCCCCCGTGCTTCTCAGGAACCTTCTAGGATTGGTTACTCCTCCTCCTCACTTTTCCCTTCTCACTGGAAGTATTTCCACTTGCTTCCACCTTTCCTATCCTCAGAATAGAGCACCCCTGCCCTCCGTCTTCCCCCGGGCCTCCTGTCTCCTCCCTCTCACAGTCTGAAATCTCACAGATGTTCCCGGACTTACGGCCTCCGTTTCCCTCCCTCTTGGGCATGGCTGAGCCTCCTCCAGCCGGCCCCACACCCCTCATCTCCCAAGAGTCATCACTGGGCTCCGTGTCTTCCATCCGGCAGCGTTTTCCTGTGACCTCTCTTCTTTTGGCTTTCTGGAACCGCAGTCTTGGTTTTCTCCCTGCCTCTGTCAGCACCTTCTCAGTGGCCTTTGAAACTTGCCCTGCTCTACTCCTCTTTTCACGTTGACTTTCCTAGGCTCCATCCGCGGCTCTCTCCTCATGTGCCCGGGTCCCCTCCTTCACACCCACAGCTTCAGCTACCATCCACATGACGCTGATTCCCAGGTGTACGGCTCCAGCCCGTACTTCCCACCTGAGCTCATACCTGCTCATCCCATTGCCTAGCTAGACTTTCTCCTTACCTTCACTAATGTTTCCTGCGATTGTGCCAGACAGAAATCCTAGCATCACCACTGATGCTCTCTTTCCTCCCACGTCATAGCCTGTCTTTGTACCCACTAAGTATCTTGAGTCTAACCACGTCCCTCCTTCTCCACTTAAATCTAACTTTGTCTCACCTTCCTACCCGCATCCAAGCCACTGTCTTCTCTGCCTGAACCGCAGTCATAGATTCTGACCCCTCCCGGATCACCTGGTCACCTCCTCGAAATTCTTCTCTGTATCGAGACCAAAGTGATCTCTTCAAAATGAAAACCTGCTCATGTGATGCTCTTGTTCAAAACCCTCAAATAGCTCCCCATTGCTCTTGAGATAATGACCCAGGTTGTTAGCAGAGACTGCAAGGCTAAAGCCTGCTCTGGTCCCATTTATCTTTCTACAGCATCGTCTGATACACGCTCCCTGAACTCTGACACTATTGAGAGGGAAGAGGGATGCTATTAATGATGAGTCTGTGACAACAAGCGTGAAACAGTCAACAGTCTTGGGAAAACTGTGTGATTTCCCCACTCAGGGCTGACATCCTCCCTCCAGCCCTGGGGCCTTTGCTCGTTCTGTCCCATCTGCCTGGGAGTCTCTTCCTTGCCTCGTCACACTTTTGTAGCTCCCACTATGATATATATAACTCTGTGGTGTCATTGAGCCCTCCTCTGAGGGTCTTCGTCACTGTTGCCATTTTGCATATATTTATGTGATCTTGGATGTATACTTACATTCCTGGCTGAAACTGTAATCTCCCTGTCGTCAGGAACCGCGTCTGGGTTTGCTCCCTGATGTATATCCAGCAAGCAGCTCAGTGCCTCGCACGTAACTGCTAAATGATGTTCAGTGGGTGAGTGAATGGATAAATCAGGTAATTGCTGGGAGACAGTTACCCATTGGTTTCTCTTCTTTCTGCCCCTCCGCCTTTGTTTCTGACTATTCAAGGATTATTGTATGGCAAACAGCCTTGGAGACAGAGATAATTTCTCCCTTCAGAACAAAGAACAGGCACACTAACTTTAATAAAGACAATGTCTTCCTCTGGAGAAAAGGGCAGGCAGCCCACAGTCCCTTAGAAAGACTCGGGCTCTCCAAATCAGTGTTCTTCTTCTGTAATGTGATTGACCACATGCGTAGGTATCACCTGGTTCTTTTCATGTTGTCTTGTGGGAATTGGGGCTCAGGTAACCAAAGCAAGAAATGCTGATACTTTGGCTACTGCTGTGACTGATGAATCCCTCGTCTCTGACACAGGGGTCTTGGGTCCTCTCCCAGCATCCACGCCAGTCACATGTTGGGTGAAATCTCAGACTTTTCCCAGGGCTTGACATTAACTAGAGTAATTCTATTTTGTCCTTTCTGTATGTTTCTTGGAGTTCAGTATCAACATGTGAACAAATGAAGCATGAATGCCTTGAGTACCATCCCTGTATCCCTTTTACACAAACGGCATCCCCGGGTGACACTGTGAAGTCAGCAATATTTTCCTCTCTTTCTTATATGTTCTCTTTTTCTCCTTCTGGTTTTGTAATTTTTTCCCTCCTAGGTCTTTGGTCGATATTCTCTTCCCTTTCAAGTGGTTAAACTAAATCCTCCTACACTGTTAGCCAAATTTTATAGAGGACTCTTAAAGAGGAAACACATTCAAGGTTTAGTAAAGTCTAGAAGAAAAAGCCTTGGATTAGAAGTTAGGAGGCAACTTTTAGATTCATTCGGGACGAACTAGTTATCCAAAATTGGACAAGTCATAAAACTTGTTTCCTCATCTGAGCTCACTCACCCATTCATTTAACAAATCAGCTACTGAATTATTTGAAATAAATGACAACATTGCTGCCTTTCAGCGGACTCACCCTCTAACGAGGGAGGCAGACAAGAGAACTTAAGATCCTAACACAGTGAACGATATGATAACAGAGGAAATTCTGGAGAGTCACTGCAGGGCCCAGGGGCTGGGCATGGGCACACGAGTGGTCAGAGTGAGCTGGGGCCTGAGCCGAGTCCCGTCGGCTAAGTGATTTGCCGTGAAGAAGGCCAGGAAGGGGGTTTTAGTCAAAGGAAGGAGAAAGTCCTCACAATTTCTGTTGAGTCTTTTCCTGACTTAACTTGCTTACCAGGCTCTGCCTGTACAAACCTCTTGTGGTGTCTCTAAGGGAGAGTCTTTATCATGTCGAGGGCCACGGCAAGTGCACTTAGTGGACGGCAGTATAAGAACGCTGTGAAGGGCCCAGCTCCACCGCCGGCATAACCCTACTAAATGGGCCTAGGATTCTTGTCTGCCAAAAGGGGGATCCCATTAGGATCCCACACGGGGTGACGGTGGGGATGTGATTGTTCAACACAGTCCTTGGTTCAAGGCAAACATCCAAGTGCCTGCATCAAAATGGGGGCGGGGGGATACTTTGGAAATCATTCATGTACTTTCTTTTTTGTCTCTTTGAGAACATGACCATTTCCCCAGTTGGCCCAGGATTCCCATCTGCCTGGGGTGAGAGGCGAGATTAGAAACATCTCAGAATCCAGCAGGGAGGCAGAGGGAATTCTTGGTTTCTCCCGTGCGTGATAGGATTAGACAGCAAGAGGTTAGCCCTGGAAGGCAGGACATTGTCTAGAGGTGGAATTACAAATTCTTTACTCTCCTGTTTTGAGTCTTCTCCCACCAACACCTTCCTCATAGTCTTTAGAAGGAAGACAAGGGCGATTCAGGGCATCTGGTGAGAAGGTGCAAGATGGTCATAATTATTTACATCTATGTGAGTCAATAAGAAGAGTTTAACAGGCTCCGTCACCTGGGGTTGGCTGCCCCGCCAGGAACCGGCAGGAACACAGAGATGTGCTGGCCCCAAAGAGCTCCTTCTCTTCCAATCCTTCAAACAAACATATGCTTAGAAAATGACTGTTCAGAAAATATCCATACCTTATCAAGTAGAAACAAAAAGTAATATTTCTTATTCATTTCAGAGAGGTACAAAGCAATCCCAAGAATTTGGAAGCATCACAGAAGCTTTTAGATAAATCTTTGGAGTGCGTTCAATGGTTGAGCCTGCAAACATGTCCACTGATTTACATTTTTTAAAGGGAAGTGTGTTATTTTAAAATTATCTGGATTCCTTCCAGTCTTATAGAAATGGTATTGTGCTTCCAAGGGGTTGGCACAGGGTTAGGTATGGTTAATGGACAGGTAAAAGTCTGCAAATCATCATTCAGTGGGGCTTACTGAGTTTGTTAGTTTTCTTTGCTCTTAAGGGGTGCTTATCTGTTGGTTGTGAAAATGGAAAGAGACAAAGGATCTGCTCCGGGTCTGAGTACCTGGAGTTGAGTGGCAAAGATGCCAGTAAGGCAAATCATCGCATTCATCCTTTTTCTGCAGAGGATGACATGTGGAATTGTTGTGCATTTAAAAGATAAAGAGATGATCGCTATTAAATATTTGAGGTATTTCCTCCTAGCCTTGACATTTTAAATTTAATTTCTTTCCTTTCCAAAATAATATTTGACATATTTTAAAAAGCCAGAAAGCTTCACTAGGCTTGTCATGAAAAATAGCCATCCCTGCCCTACCCCACCCTAAGCACTGAGGCAAACACTTACAAGCCTTTTGCCTATTTGTTCTGCTTTTTTGTTTTCATATTTCTAAATAATTGGCGTATACTGCTATTTCTTAATTCTTGTGACTTCATCTCGTGGAAGATGAGGACTCAGTTCTTTTCTTCCCTGTCCCCACCCTCACCTCCATGCAATAAACACCTCTCTGACCCTCCATCCTTCCAACTATTCTTGTTCAGTGTGTATGTGATTGTGACCATATAAATATCATTCACAGCAACACCGCATTTCCTTTTGTGGTTGTCACTAGTGCTCTGTGTCAAATATTGGGGTGACAAGTATTTGGGTTTCTACCTTCAGGGTACATGGCAAAACTTTTTTCCTGTTCCCTTGAACTTAGGTGGAATCATGAGACTGGATCTGGTTGATAGCTCCAGAGTGTGAATTGCCCGTGTGAAATTCTCCACGGATCGCTTTATATTCGTCGTTGCTAACTGCCATTGTTCAAGAAGATGGTTGCTCCATCAGACTGGGTCCTTTTGTTACTATGATGAGTAAAGCTCCTTTTCAACCAATACTGAGCATAAGCAAAAGATATTTTACTGTTTTAAGCTACCGTGATTTGGGGGATGTTTGCTACCACACTGTAGCAAAAGTTTTCTTAACGTATACATCTTTCTTGAACAAATGCTTGTTTTCCCTAGAAATAGCAGTGCCTCATTTAAAAAGTTTGCTTAAGTTTCTCTGTACGCATCAGAAATACACTAAAAGTATAAATCTCTTTCTTTGTCAAGGACTCTTAATTTCTTCTTTTCTTTGGGATTCTCCATTGAAGGGTTGCCTCCAGCCCCCCACACAATGGTCTTCCTGGAGATCCCCTTCATCTCAATACTGTGGAGCATAAAACCCCTGGTTCCTGCAACTCAAGATGGCAAAGATTATTCTTACTACTCCAATATCTATTCTCCTAGTTAATGGATTACATTTCCTAGCCTCCTTTGCAGCAGGTGGGCTCTGTAAATTAATTTTGGCCAAGGAGATGTAAGCCATAATGGATGTGACCTTTAGAAAGTGTTCTTAAAGAGAAGAGGCTCACCCTTTGTTGTCTTTTTCTTCATCATGCTGCATGGAATAGAATGTGATGGCTGGAGCTCCAGCAGCCATTTTTTAAAACTTTTTATTTTATATTGGAGTATAGCCGATTAACAGTGTTATGATAGTTTCAGGTACACAGCAAAGGGACTCAGTCATACATGCATGTGTATGTATCCATTCTCCCCCAAACTCCCCCAGCAGCCATACTGTATCATAATGACAAGGGCCTCTTGAAGGAGTCTAGGTCACTAATAATTAATTACAGAGCCACGAAACAAGCACTGGTCTGCTTATTGCCACACTTTTATTTATTAATTAATGTGAGAAATAAACATCCATCTTATTTAATCTGGCATTAAATTTTTGGGCACACGAGAATGAAGCTGATTCAAACTGATCCTTCCTTTTGCTTAGTTAATTCCCTTGTTCTGGTGAAGCACATCCTCTTAGCCATGGCTTGGTCAAGAAATAGAAGTGATTTTGTATGTTCCAGGTACAAAGACTTTTAATACAATAAAGAAATTGTTAGATCATTACTTCACAACTTGTATATCAAAATTCATTCCAAATAGATTAACTATTTAAGTGTAAAAAGGGAAATCGTAACACATAGGTAAACATTTATGTGATTTTAAGCTGGAGGAAGAACTTCTAAAGATGACACTAGTAGAAACCAAGTTGAGTGGGTTTAAAAGAAAAATAAAATCATTTGTAAGACATAAAACCCTGAAAACAAAATAAAATAATAAATGAAAATGAATAGGAAACTGTGATTAAAACTCAGGGTTGCTGATCAAAGTTCTTTCCTTTCACCAGGATTTCTCAGCCTTGGAGCTACTGACATTTTGGACTTGGATTCTCTGTTATGGAGGAGTCTGGCCTGTGCCTTGTAGGGTGTCCAGCAGCATCTTTTGCTTCTACCCACTAGATGCCCAGTGACACCCTCTCCTCTAGCTGTTGACAACTGAAAATGTCTCCAGACGTCAAATGTCCTGGAGGGCAAACTCACCCCCGGCTGAGAACCATTGCTCTACACCAGTGGTTCTTACATTTGAGTGTGCATCAGAATCCCCCAGAGGATTTGTGAAACACCAATGGCTTGGTCTTCTCCCTAGGGTTTGTGATATAGTAGGTCTGGGTTGGGGTTTGAGAATTTGTATTTTCAGTAAGTTCCGTGGTGATACTGAAGCTGCTGGTCTGGGGACCACTCTTTCAGAACTTCTGATTTCTACTACTTTGCTTTCAAATAAACATGCTGTCCCCTATAAAGTAAAAGTAACAATACTATCCACATTTCCAGAACATGGAAAAGGATGACTATCGGCCATCCTCTTGACAATGGAGTTCAGGAGTTTAGAAACCAGGCTATTATAAGAAATTAGAAGATAGCTGCAAAATTTGTGGTTTATGAATCAGATGAAGATTTGGTTTATACTTGCTCTAAATTTAGTGATTTTTTTCTCAACTAATATTACTGTAGAGATGAGCAAGATGAAAAGAAACTATCTTAAGAGAAATGATCAAGATGATAGCAATGAAATGTATTAGTCTATAATATGGATGTCCACCCATCTTTATTCAACCTTTTCCCAATTGCTCATTAAGCTTCCTGTGATAAATTTTAAATAAATTTCCAGAGGCTGCATAAGAAAAGCTATACTCCACTCTTCACTTAGTAACACAGAATTTTTTTTTAACATCTTTATTGGAGTATAATTGCTTTACATTGTTGTGTTAGTTTCTGCTGTATAACAAAGTGAATCAGCTATATGTATACATATTTCCCCATATCCCCTCTCTCTTTCATCTCTCTTCCACCCTCCCTATCCCACCCCTCTAGGTGGTCACAAAGCACGGAGCTGATCTCCCTGTGCTATGCGGCTGCTTCCCACTAGCTATCTATTTTACATTTGGTAGTGTATATATGTCCATGCCACTGTCTCACTTCGTCCCAGCTTACCCTTCCCCCTCCCCATGTCCTCAAGTCCATTCTCTACATCTATGTCTTTATTCCTGTCCTGCCCCTAGGTTCTTCAGAATCTTTTTTTTTTTTTTTTTTTTTTAGATTCCATATATATGTGTTAGCATACAGTATTTGTTTTTCTCTTTCTGACTTACTTCACTCTGTATAACAGACTCTAGGTCCATCCACCTTACTACAAATAACTCAATTTCGTTTCTTTTTATGGCTGAGTAATATTCCATTGTATATGTGTGCCACATCTTCTTTATCCATCATCTGTCAATGGACAATTAGGTTGCTTCCATGTCCTGGTTATTGTAAATAGTGCTGCAATGAACATTGTGGGCCATGACTCATTTTGAATTATGGTTTTCTCAGGGTATATGCCCAGTAGTGGGATTGCTGGGTCATACGGTATTCTATTTTTAGTTTTTTAAGGAACCTCCATACTGTTCTCCACAGTGGCTGTATCAATTTACATTCCCACCAACAGTGTAAGAGGGTTCCCTTTCCTCCACACCCTCTCTAGCATTTATTGTATGTAGACCTTTTTGATGATAGCCATTCTGACCAGTGTGAGGTGATACCTCATTGTAGTTTTGACTTGCATTTCTCTAATGATTAGTGATATTGAGCATCCTTTCATGTGTTTGTTGGCAATCTGTATATCTTCTTCGAAGAAATGTCTATTTAAGTCTTCTGCCCATTTTTGGATTGGGTTGTTTGTTTTTTTGATATTGAGCTGCATGAGCTGCTTGTATATTCTGGAGATTGCTTTGTCAGTTGCTTCATTTGCAAATATTTTCTCCCATTCTGAGGGTTGTCTTTTCGTCTTGTTTATGGTTTCCTTTGCTGTGCAAAAGCTTTTAAGTTTCATTAGGTCCCATTTGTTTATTTTTGTTTTTATTTCCATTTCTTTAGGAGGTGGGTCAAAAAGGATCTTGCTGTGATTTATGTCATGGAGTGTTCTGCCTACGTTTTCCTCTAAGAGTTTGATAGTGTCTGGCCTTACATTTAGGTCTTTAATCCATTTTGAGTTTATTTTTGTGTATGGTGTTAGAGAGTGTTCTAATTTCATTCTTTTACACATAGCTGTCCAGTTTTCTCAGCACCATTTATTGAAGAGGCTGCCTTTTCTCCATTGTATATTCTTGCCTCCTTTATTGAAGATGAGGTGACCATATGTGCGTGGGTTTATCTCTGGGCTTTCTATCCTGTTCCATTGATCTATATTTCTGTTTTTGTACCAGTACCATACTGTCTTGATTACTGTAGCTTTGTAGTATAGTCTGAAGTCAGGGAGTCTGATTCCTCCAGCTCTGTTTTTCTTTCACAAGATTGCTTTGGCTATTCGGGGTCTTATGTGTTTCCATACAAATTGTGCAATTTTTTGTTCTAGTTCTGTGAAAAATGCCATTGGTAGTTGGATAGGGATTGCACTGAATCTGTAGATTGCTTTGGGTATTATAGTCATTTTCACAATGTTGATTCTTCCAATCCAAGAACATGGTATATCTCTCCATCTGTTTGTGTTATCTTTAATTTCTTTCATCAGTGTCTTATAGTTTTCTGCATACAGGTCTTTTGTCTCCCTAGGTAGGTTTATTCCTAGGTATTTTATTCTTTTTGTTACAGTGGTAAATGGGAGTGTTTCCTTAATTTCTCTTTCAGATTGTTCATCATTAGTGTATAGGAATGTAAGAGATTTCTGTGCATTAATTTTGTATCCTGCTACTCTACTAAATTCATTGATTAGCTCTAGTGCTTTTCTGGTAGCATCTTTAGGATTCTCTATGTATAGTATTATGTCATCTGCAAACAATGACAGTTTTACTTCTTATTTTCTGATTTGGATTCCTTTTATTTCTTTTTCTTCTTTGATTGCTGTGGCTAAAACTTCCAAAACTATGTTGAATAATAGTGATGAGAGTGGGCAACCTTGTCTTGTTCCTGATCTTAGTGTAAATGGTTTCAGTTTTTCACCATTGAGAACGATGTTGGCTATGGGTTTGTCATATATGGCCTTTATTATGTTGAGGTAAGTTCCCTCTGTGCCTACTTTCTGGAGAGTTTTTATGATAAATGGGTGTTGAATTTTGTCGAAAGGTTTTTCTGCATCTATTGAGATGATCATATGGTTTTTACCCTTCAGTTTGTTAATATGGTGTATCACATTGATTGATTGGCGTATATTGAAGAATCCTTGCATTGCTGGGATAAACCCCACTTGATCATGGTGTATGATCCTTTTAATGTGCTGTTGGATTCTGTTTGCTAGTATTTTGTTGAGGATTTTCGCATCTATGTTCATCAGTGATATTGGCCTGTAGTATTCTTTTTTTGTGACATCTTTGTCTGATTTTGGTATCAGGGTGATGGTGGCCTCATAGAATGAGTTTGGGAGTGTTCCTCCTTCTGCTATATTTTGGAAGAGTTTGAGAAGGATAAGTGTTCGCTCTTCTCTAAATGTTTGATAGAATTCGCCTGTGAAGCCATCTGGTCCTGGGCTTTTGTTTGTTGCAAGATTTTAAATCAGAGTTTCAATTTCAGTGCTTGTGATTGGTCTGATTATATTTTCTATTTCTTCCTGGTTCAGTCTCGGAAGGTTGTGCTTTTCTAAGAATTTGTCCATTTCTTCCAGGTTGTCCACTTTATTGGCATAGAGTTGTTTGTAGTAATCGCTCATGATCCTTTGTATTTCTGCAGTGTCAGTTGTTACTTCTCCTTTTTCATTTCTAATTCTGTTGATTTGTGTCTTCTTTTTCTTCTTGATGAATCTGGCTAATGGTTTATCAATTTTGTTTATCTTCTCAAAGAACTGGCTTTTAGTTTTATTGATCTTTGCTATCATTTCCTTCATTTCTTTTTCATTTATTTCTGATCTGGTCTTTATGATTTCTTTCCATCTGCTAACTTTGGGTTTGTTTTGTTCTGCTTTCTCTAATTGCTTTAGGTGTAAGGTTAGGTTGTTTATTTGAGATTTTTCTTGTTTCTTGAGGTAGGATTTTATTGCTATAAACTTCCTTCTTAGAACTGATTTTGCTGCCTCCCATAGGTTTTGGGTCATTGTGTTTTCATTGTCATTTGTTTCTAGGTATTTTTTGATTTCCTCTTTGATTTCTTCAGTGATCTCTTGGTTATTTAGTAGCATATTGTTTAGCCTCCATGTGTTTGTATTTTTTACAGTTTTTCCCCCTGTAATTGATATCTAGTCTCAGAGCATTGTGGTCGGAAAAGATACTTGATTTCAATGTTCAATTTTCTTAAAATTGAAAATTTCTTAAATTTCAATTTTCTTAAATTTACCAAGGCTTGATCTGTGACCCAAGATATGAGCTATCCTGGAGAATGTTCCATGAGCACTTGAGAAGAAAATGTATTCTGTTGTTTTTGGATGGAATGTCCTATAGATATCAATTAAGTCCATCTTGTTTAATGTGTCATTTAAAGCTTGTGCTTCCTTATTTATTTTCATTTTGATTGATCTGTCCATTGGTGAAAGTGAGGTGTTAAAGTCCCCTACTGTTATTGTGTTACTGTCAATTTCCTCTTTTATGGATGTTAGCATTTGCCTTATGTATTGAGGTGCTCCTATGTTGGGTGCATAAATATTTATAATTGTTATATCTTCTTCTTGGATTGATCCCTTGATCATTATGTAGTGTCCTTCTTTGTCTCTTGTAATAGTCTTTATTTTAAAGTCTATTTTGTCTAATATGAGAATTGTTACTCCAGCTTTCTTTTGATTTCCCTTTGCGTGGAGTATCTTTTTCCATCCCCTCACTTTCAGTCTGTATGTGTCCCTAGGTCTGAAGTGGGTCTCTTGTAGACAGTATATATACGGGTCTTGTTTTTGTATCTGTTCAGCCAGTCTATGTCTTTTGGTTGGAGCATTTAATCCATTTACATTTAAGGTAATTATCGACATGTATGTTCCTATTACCATTTTCTTAATTGTTTTGGGTTTGTTATTGTAGGTCTTTTCCTTTTTTTGTGTTTCCTGTCTGGAGAAGTTCCTTTTGTTGTAAAGCTGATTTGGTGGTGCTGAATTCTCTTAACTTTTGCTTGTCTGTAAAGGTTTTAATTTCTCTGTCGAATCTGAATGAGATCCTTTTTGGGTAGAGTAACCTTGGTTGTAGGTTTTTCCCTTTTATCACTTTAAATATGTCCTGCCACTCCCTTCTGGCTTGCAGAGTTTCTGCTGAAAGATCAGCTGTTAACCTTATGGGGATTCCCTTGTATGTTTTTTGTTGTTTTTCCCTTGCTGCTTTTAATATTTTTTCTTTATATTTTATTTTTGATAGTTTGATTAATATGTGTCTTGGCATGTTTCTCCTTGGATTTATCCTGTATGGGACTCTGTGCTTCCAGGACTTGATTAACTATTTCCTTTCCCATATTAGGGAAGTTTTCAACTATAATCTCTTCAAATATTTTCTCAGTCCCTTTCTTTTTCTCTTCTTCTTCTGGGACCCCTATAATTCGAATGTTGGTGCATTTAATGTTGTCTCAGGGATCTCTGAGATGGTCCTCAATTCTTTCCATTCTTTTTTCTTTATTCTGCTCTGTGGTAATTATTTCCACTATTTTATCTTCCAGGTCACTTATCCGTTCTTCTGCCTCAGTTGTTCTGCTATTGATTCCTTCTAGAGAATTTTTAATTTCATTTATTGTGTTGTTCATCATTGTTTGTTTGCTCTTTAGTTCTTCTAGGTCCTTGTTAAACATTCCTTGTATTTTCTCCATTCTGTTTCCAAGATTTTGGATCATCTTTACTATCATTACTCTGAATTCTTTTTCAGGTAGACTGCCTATTTCCTCTTCATTTGTTTGGTCTGCTGGGTTTTTACCTTGCTCCCTCATCTGCTGTGTATTTCTCTGTCTTCTCATTTTGCTTAACTTACTGTGTTTGGGGTCTCCTTTTCACAGGATGTAGGTTCATAGTTCCCGTTGTTTTTGGTGTCTGCCCCCAGTGGGTAAGGTTGGTTCAGTGGGTTGTGTAGGCTTCCTGGTGGACGGGACTGGTGTCTGTGTTGTGGTGGATGAGGCTGGATCTTGTCTTTCTGGTGGGCAGCACCGAGTCCGGTTTTAGGGTGTCTGTGAACTTAGTATGATTTTAGGCAGCCTCTCTGCTAATGGGTGGGGTTGTGTTCCTGTCTTGCTAGTTGTTTGGCATGGGGTGTCCAGCACTGTAGCTTGCTGGTCGTTGAGTGGAGCTGGGTCTTAGCTTTGAGACAAAGGTCTCTGAGAGAGCTCTGGCCGATTGTTATTATGTGGGACTGGGAGGTCTCTGGTGGTCCAATATCCTGAACTTGGCTCTCACACCTCCAAGGCTCAGGCCTGACACCCAGCAGGAGCACCAAGACCCTGTCAGCCACACGGCTTCAAGCTCTCTTTGATCTCTAGAGCAGAATGCTGGCTAAATCCAGTAGACCAAAGTGAGCAAAGCTCTTCCTCTCACCGGACAGATTCCTGGAGTCTCCCTCTCTGAAGTGTTCCGAAGAGCTACTAAAGGAGGTGGGGTGACACAGAATTTTTAACACCTTAGCTAAATAATTTTTGTTAGAACAGCAGAAAGCTGCTGGAATTATTGCTATGTACATTTCTGCAGATCGGAAAAAGAATAATGAAAGAAATAATTATGGCTTGAATTTCAATGGTTGGCTTCTATTTAATCTTCTAGGTTTACCAGTCATGACGGAGCTCTGCAGAGGCATTTTTAGTAGTAATCGCTTTTTAGCACTAATCGGTGGCTGCTCTGCATGCCCGGTGTCAATGTTTATTATAACCAAATGAATTTGAGAAATAAAATGGTCTATCCTTGCATCAGCAAGCTACAAGCAAAATCAATAGGCCTGTGCTGGCAACATTATTTTATTGTTGTCTCCTTAATCTCCTATACTCTTTTGCAATTACTTTCATTATTAGTGCTCATTTAATGAGACCCTGGAGTTTGGAACCAGATGGTGTGGTTAGTTAAATCTGGAAGACTTTAATGGAATTGAGTTCAAACCAGGTTAAGAGTAACAGAATCACAAATCTTAGTGGTCATCGTCTCATAGGCATTGATTTGTGTACATTTTATGCACCAGAAATCAGTGCAGGCTTCAAACAGAATGACTCGGATTGAGGTTCAGAGAGACCCAGTGTGCTCACTCACTCATTCATTCATTCACTCATTCATTCAACAAATATTTAATCGTGTTCCTATCTGGGTACTGCAGTATGGCATCAACAAGACAGGCACATTTCCTGTCCTATGGAGCTTATAGTCTACTCTAGGAGAAAGAAAATAGCAAACAGACAAGCAAGATTACTCTCCCTTGTGTTAAGTGCTAGGAGGGAAGAAGCAGGGAGTTGAAGTGGGGGGAGAGGAGGTGTGAAGTTCAGGTGGGTGGTCAGGAAACTCCAGAACACCTGTGTGCAAGAAGGAAGGTGGCCCAAGATGAGGCCAGGAGCTGCTGGACCCAGAGATGCTGCATGGGCCAATGGGCATTTAGGCACTGAGATTTTCTGGGGATTTTAAATACACCTTTGTGCCAAGGTGCTGATGAATAAGACTTGTAGGAAGAACACCTTTTGGGTGAGGGCAGTAAATATTGATGATTCAGACAGTATGTAAAGTCAGAAGCATGATTTTAAACCTTTGTGCAGAGGGCAGGGAAAGCAGAGGGAACATTTTGATTAAAAATGCCTTACGTAGTAGCAATAATTAAAATTTTGTATCACTCCACTTCCTGTAAGGCATATCTTTCTTGTTAAATCTACCCAGCATCTCTTCTTCCCTGTCCCCCACCCACCCCCCTCCTCCTCCTCCATGTTGGTAACAAGGCCCAACCTGCCTCTGGTGAACATCCCTGCCCCACACCACATCCTTGGTAAATGGCTGCAGTTCTCTCCCAGTGGTTTCCTCTCTGCTCTTTCTTCCTGGCCAGAGTCTCCTCTCCTGTTGGGCTCTTCTGCATCTGTCAATCAAAGAGACACAAGACCACCAAAGTCAGGAGGACTGAGCAAACTGCCAAAGTCTCCACCGTCTCCCAGAATTCTCATAACAATTTATGCTTTCCTTGTTGGCACTTATATTTGCCTTGTTTAAGCAGGGTGACCTAGATGATTCGTTCATTTTGATGTTCTCTGGACCTCTTGCCTTTTACACAGCAGATACTAAAAAATATTTATTGAATTGAATTCTTACCATCAGTTGCTGTTTATTGAGCCATTAATTTGCCAAGCTTTCTTCCAAAGGTTTGTTATTTAATTTTTATGTGATGCTTAATTTTATGTGTCAACTTGGCCATGGTGCCCACATATTTGGTCAAGCATTATTGTGCATGTTTCTGTGATAATTTTTAGTTGAGATTAACTCTTAAATCAGTGGAATCTGAGGAAAGCAGATTGCTCTCCGTATTGTGGGTGGGCCTCACCCAATCAGTTGAAGGTCGGAATAAACACAGACTGATCTCCTCAGCAGGAAGGAACTGTGGCAGTAGGTGGCCTTTGGACTCAAAACTGTAACTCTTCCCTGGGTCTCCAGCCTGCCAGTCCACGCTGCAGATTTTGGACTCACCAAGTCTCCACCATTGCATGAGCCAATTCCTTAAAATCAATCTCTCTCTCTCTCTGTGCCTCCCTAATAATACACCTTTACATCTAACCATTTATGCCCATTTTATAGGTGAAGAAGCTGAGGTTCAGAGACATTGAGTACCATGCCCAAGGGTACATGCCTGACAGGTATGGAGCCAGGATTCTGATCCAGGTATTTCTGAGCCCCAGGACAATACAGCTTCTTATGCGTGAATTCAAGGAATGAGAGCACCATGAGTTGCATGTAACACAACCTGTATTTACTATAAAGTGTCTCTTCTTTTTAATGATTCACAAACTACCTTGGGATCTTATAGTGCATGAGACTCATCAATATGCAAATACCTTATCATCCAAGTGAGATACGAAAACGCCCATTAGCAGAGAGGGTTGGTGGACACGGAGGCATGTCACTGTTTTTTATTGCACGTGAACTTGTTTGGCATATTTAAGTCCTGCAGATTAAATTCTCTCCTTTCCAGTCATAATTTCCAGTCTGATCATGAAATAACCACACGATTTTTATGAACAGTCAACTGCAGGATCTTTAGGAATATGAGAGGGAATTAAATAGACAATAATGTAAAATTAACTGTTTTGTTGAAAGTAAGGTTGCATCCCTTCCCTCCAAAAATGAAATGAAAATAAAGAGAAATAGGCAGTCCATGTGGATGAAATTAAAATAGAGAAGAACAAACAGCGCATGTGGAGTCCCCGCCTCTTGATGGCTTTTGCTGCGGGCTAAAGTCCCATGTTGAGGTCCAAACTTCAAAAGTGGCCTCAAACTGTCCCCTTTCCCTAGGAAAAGGCAGCAGTAAATATTGACTGCAGGATCAATTGTCTCTGTTGAAGCCGCAGTCCGCTTCAGTCGGAGAGAGCAAGCCAGGTCACACTTGATAAAGAGCTGCTTTCAGGACGACTGGTCACCCCCAAACACATAGACACAATCTCCCAGGATCGGAACTGAAATTATCCTTCCCAGAATGGAGAAGATGGTGATGAAGGTGTTCATTATGTTTGTCCTTGGAACGAACTACTGGTCCCACTACTGTGCAGGTAAGGAGCTCGGGGACAGGCCACCTTCCCTTGATGATGTGAAGCTGTCCTCATCCATGCATCCTGTCTCACTGTGTCCCCATGTGTTTGTGAGTCCAGGTTTTCCCGTGTATGACTATGACCCGTCTTCTTTGAGGGAAGCTGTCAGCGCCTCCGTGGCAAAAGTGAATTCCCAGTCGCTGAGCCCCTATCTGTTTCGGGCGTTCAGAAGCTCAATTAGAAGAGTAAGTGCCCGGTATGTCTTCTCTAGTCCTCTTTATACTGCTTTCTGGTTTTTTCTTTTGTCCTTTTTTGGGTTACATGTTAAAAATTTTCCAGTGTAAAAAGATAATAGCTACTCATCTCTTTCGCACTCTTTTTTTTTTTTTTTGATAGAGAAAGGATTTAATTATAATTATTGTCGTAAAGCTCTCAAAGCTACTTCGGATGCCTGATTCTTCTTGCATTTTTCTTCCCTCTGGCCTCATTTCCTATTTCCAGATGTTACCCTCTGCACATCCTGCTTCTGGACCCAAAGCCCCCATGGTTCCTTTTGAGATGTTTTATTAAAAACTGCTTGTTTATTAGAAATGAGACTTTTTCAAGTTCAGCAGTTCTGCTCCTAATACTTATAGGAAATAAATTCTGGCTTTGGAGCCAAAGAAATCCACTTTGCTTTGTCAATTTGGTAATAGTCTGTTTCTTGTTAGCTTGGGGAAATGGGGAAAAGATGAATTTTCATGGGCTTCCAATGACTAAGGCCGTGATTGGCAAAGAAAGAAACACAGAATTATCCTTCCAAGGAAATGAGAAACTAGACTGCAGGTCGCTTCCCTCCCGGCTGGGCCCCGGGTGATTTCACTGCCTGCTCATCGGCCCGTGCAAGGGGGGTGGGGGGCAGAGATACCTGCCAGAGAGTTTAGGTTAAGATGGGCGGTGAGGAGCTTCTGCAAAGTTCCTGGTCCTACAAATGAGAACTCGTTGCAGACAGGCCGCCTGGGAACTGCGAACTGTGGAGATGTGGCCAGGGGTCCAGGCAGCGGCTGCTTCCTCGCAGAGGCCAGAAGGCCATTGCTTCCTCTCCACCTTCACGCTCACCTCTCCCATCCCTGCCGGGCACCACCTTAACACACACCTGGTTTGTCCCCTCTCCTCCTGTGAAGGGCACACAGCTCATGGCTCCATAGCTCCAGTCTCCAAATACAGTACATTCATCTTGACCCATCTCCTTCATAAACTAGCTCAGTTTCTTATTTCCAGATTCCCAGGAAATTAATTGAATTGTCCCAGTTGTCTTTTCTAATTGGGTCATTGGTCTCGAAGATGATACTTTAGGTAGCCCAGAACCAGGCTGCTGTGGTCAGACTGGGGTCACTTGGCCTGGCTGTCGCGGTACGGGAGCACGGCGAGATACGTGTGGTCAGCTGCCAGGTCGGAGGATGAGTTCCTTCTGGAGGAGGACTGGACAGAATAAAGAACCCCTCCCTCGTACACTGGCTGTTTGGGCTTCCATCTTTTGCATTTAATGAAATCCACGTGTGGTGTGGGGCAATCGGTGTCCTCTTGCCAAGCTTGCAAATGAGTTTAGATTTACTTGTAATTTAGCTAGTGCTTGCTACAGAAGAAAGTTATTAGTTAATTAAGTGAATAAGAGGACAGGTCCCGAGAGAACCGGTTACTGACACCATGGAAATCTGGCCAGTGGAGACGAGCTAGCGTGAGGCGTAGTCATCCAGAGAACATTCCAGTGCCTGGGCCATCTTGGTATCAGACACCTGAGCCCAGACACACAGGCACCTGCAAAGAAACACACCTATGTATGCGGGCGTGTGATCCTTAGTGAGAACACAGAAAGGAGGTGCCCCTCCACATCCTGTACGCTGCTCTTCTATCTGGAATTCTGCCTATTCTTGTTTCTTTCCAGCTTTTTCTCATTATTCAAATTCATTGGCCAAGTTACATTCACCATGTCCCTTCCATGAAAACTTCCTTTCTTTTCCCAATGGAGGGAAAATCCTCCTACTTTGATCTGTCCTAGTGATACATCTTTCTTCTTAGAAGTGGTTCACATTTTGCTTTATTGTATGCGTTAGTCATGCCTTCTCTAAATGCCCTAAAGATGGCCCCCAATATGCCAATTCCCTTCGTAACAGTAGCCATGAGAGATCCACTCAGAGCTAAGCAAAGTCCTCAGGAAAGAGATGAGGGAACAGATCAGATCACTGGCCCTGAGGGTACAAAACAATTCACAAAATAGTAATACAACTGAGCTCGAAACATTGGGAAAAATATGTCACTTCTCCGACAGCCAACAAAATCAGAATGAAAATAACCAGGGAAAAGGTGACAGGGAAATCTCAAACACTGCTAGAGAAAATGTAATTTGGTAAAATTATCTTTGCAAGCATGTAATTTGTTAAGCATGTTTATAAACATGTTAAACATTAAAAATAGCAAATATTTATAAAATTTGATCTCATAGTTTCATTTCTAGGAGTATGTCCGAAGGAAATAAGTGGTTTGGTCATGTTTGTGTATGTGCAGGAGGTTTGGGGGAGAGTTCAGTGGGCTTAGGGAGAGGGGTCCGGCCCCGCTACTTTATCACTGAGTTTGCTTCATAAGCCCAGTGGTTCTCGACCCCGCTGCACATCAGTATCATCTGGGAGATTGAAATACTCCTGATGTCCAGGCAGGATGGTGACTAATTAAATCCCAACCCCTGAGGGTGGGGCTCATATTCTTACATGTTTCCTGGTCATTCTAAAGTGTAGTCAGGGTTAAGGACCACTGGGTTTTACCAGGGACTTGGATCAAATACTCTTGCAATCGATTGTAAGTAACTTAACTCTTGGGCTCCAAGTTTAAAAAGGATGGGAAAGCATGGGGAAATGTGACTTCAGCCACGATGATTTCCTTGTTCCAACAGTGACACTAGGCACACACAGACTGTTCCCTCAATGTACACAAGCAGAGAAAGGAAAGGTGGACAGAGGCCCTGTGCTGGGGGTGAGGAACAGAGAGACCGGACCAGGCTGTGCTCCCATGGAGCTCAGATACCACTGCAGAGAGAGGGGAGGGAGAGGAGGGGAGGGGATGAAGGGAGAATGGGGTGCAAATTATATAAAAAAGTGAAGGTAGTCTCAGAGAGTGGAGAGTCCTGTGGAGAAAATAAAACAGGATGATGGATGGGCCTGGGCCTGGGCTGGGGTAGCTGTCAGATGGGACAGAAGTCTTCACAGAGGGGCCATATTTGAGCTAAGACTCACTCAGTGACGAGAACCTCCAGCAGTGGGAGGACCTCCTGCAGGGGGTAGTTGAGGGGAGGTTTTAAATAAAGTGCAAGAAGACCTTCTAAGATCTCTGCAGCTGTTGTGTGGAGTGGATGCCAGGAGGAAGCCCAGACAGCAACTGTGGGAAGCAGATGGTGACCAATGGCAACTGAGCCTCTTAGCGTGGGGAGGGTGAGGAGTAGATGGATTCTGGGACATTTGGGGCAAAGCCACGGAAGCTTTAGGATCCTTTATGTGTCTATGCCCATTTCTGTCCATTTTTACCTTTCCTCTTCTTTGCACGTTTTGCTTTTTGGCTTTCTACGTTATGCTAGGCAGCTATACCTGAGCTTTACTTTTTGTCCAATCATAAGGGCTTAGTTTGAAAAACCTAAATGATCACTGTGTTAGTCAGGCTTCTCCAGAGAAGCAGAGAAGAGAGAGGGACAGAGACAGAGACAGACAGAGACAGGGAGAGATTGATTTTAAAGAATTGGCCCACACTACTATGGAGGCTTGGTAAAGCCAAAATCTGCAGGGTGGGCCGGCAGGCTGGAGACCCAGGGAAAAACTGACGTTGCAGTTCAAGCCTGAAGGCCATCTGTTGGCAGAATTGCTTCCTGCTGAGAAAAAGGTCAGTCTTTGTTCTAGTCTGACCTTCAACTGATTGGATGAGGCCCACCCAAATGAAGGAGGGTAATCTGCTTTCCTCAAAGTCCACCACTTTAACCTCATCCAAACACATCTTCACAGAAACATCCAGATCAATGTTTGACCACAGATCTGGACACTGTGGCCCAGCTAAATTCACACATAACATTAAACATTATACTCTCCAAAAGGAATTGTTATGGGTTTTTTATGGCTTGTATATTTTTATTTCTTTTTGAAATAAAAAAATCAAAATATACTCATTATAAAGAGTCACAGGATACAACAAGAAAGAGAAAACCAAAAGTAACATTCATTATCCAGCCCTCTGAGACACCCACTACGAACATGTGGCAGGATGTCTTTTTGGATTTTTTCTCTTCATATGTGGGTATAAAATATATTTTTTTAAAAAAACAGGGCCACACTGTAACACCGATTGTAAAGGACCATGATTTATTTCAGCCGTAACGCTGGGTTTGGGGTTTTCACCAGTTGATTCATTATGGTTGAGTATTTGGGTTGTCCCACCTTTTTCAAAGAACACAGAGCAGAAATTCACTGGCTGAAAGTGAATTCAAATGAAAAAGCAGAGCTATTTGACTTTTCTCCATATTCTGGAAAGGATGCTTAAAAGTGCTTAGAGATGCAAAAAGTTTGCAAAATCATCTCACAGTTAAAATTATCAGTACTCAAACCCCCTGCATTTTCATCTTTTAAACTAAGCTTTTGTCCTGCCAGTTTGCTTTCATCAGGTTGCTTTACGAAACTGTGGAAGCATGATCTGGGGGGGAGAGCCGGCTTGATGAGCTCCAGCTGAAGAGGTTTTAATTTTTTTTAAGAGATTCAGATTTAATATCTAATATGTAAAAATGATCAGTAAACAGGGTCGTAAACAATGGCAAGGCTGAGTTTTTGATCCTACTTGTTTTTAGAAAACTTGGCTTGTATCAGCACTCCTCATCCTGCGTCAGAAAGAGACACAAAGACCCGCCCATCCCGAGCTTGGAGATAGACACTTATTTCCAAAGCAAACTGTCCCGTTACTCCCTACCTGAAAGAGGTCTGTGCTGTCACAGTGCTGTCACCACCTCTCTCCCCACTGGGCAGTAGGTGAATGTGTGGGTTGACTCAAATTTGCCAAAGGATGGGCTCAAGAACTCAAAGGGAAGGAGTTTTGGGAGCCTGGGGTGGGGTCGGGCAGTGGAGCCCATCTCCCTGCTGCCGTCTTGCACCTGTCCCCGTGTGCTCTCCTTGTAGCAGCCATGGTGACTCAGATCTTACCTCTTAGAGGCCTCTGAGAACTTCTCATTGCAATGAGAATGAAATCAAAACTCGTTCCCATGGGCTACGAGACCATTAACTATCTGGCACACTCCTTTCCAACTTCAGGGTGTTTGGTTTTCCTCTTGTTCATTTTGCTTCACCACTACCGCTGGGCTTGTTCTGCCCCAGGACATTGGCTCTGCTTTTTCTTCACACGGTGGGCTCCTTCCCATCCTTGAAGTCCCAGCTTAAATACGCCTCCCTTGGGAGGATTTCTCAGGCGCCTCGTCTAAACTATCTGCTCTCCATCCCCACTGCCACGTTGCTTTTTTGCTCCTAACCCCATAACCATCTGGAAGGTCCTTGTTCAGTTTTCCTTAGTGTGTTTGCTGTGTGGTGCCCCACCACCCTGCCCCAGGTGGAATCTAAGCTCTGTGGGGTCTTCCCTGCTGTGCTTCGGGTGCAGGACACACAGTGGGCATTTAGTTAAGTCAGGAGACGTCCGTGTCATCAGAACAGCACACCCATCAGGAAGTTTGGAAGGTACCCCCAGTATCCCACCCTTGGTGGAAAGGAGTGGAAAACTGTGTAATCTTGTTCATAGATCCGAACTGATCAACCAGGAAGCGGGGCTGGTTAACACTGTACAGCAGAGATGTACTTGCTACTTACTTATTTCAGGCATTATTAAGAAAGTATGGAGCATTCTTTTAGGAAAATGACACTTAAAATACTTTGATTTTGCTTTGGAAATAAGTGTCTATCTCCAAGCTCGGGATGGGGGGGTCTTTGTGTCTCTTTCTGACACAGGATGAGGAGTGCTGATACAAGCCGAGTTTTCTAAAAACAAGTAGGACGAAAAACTCAGCCTTGCCATTGTTTATGACCCTGTTTACTGATCATTTTTACATATTAGATATTAAATCTGAATCTCATAAATACGTTGACACTTAAAATAAGTTGATTCTTGTTATTTGCGGCAGTTATATTCCATAAAGATTCTGCGAACGCTGGGTTAGTGAATCCCGAGCCGTTTATCCTGGGGAAATTCAGGGTTAGGTTTCTGAGAGCCTCTGGTCACAGTATTTCGGTTAACTGATCAATATGTGCCCTTGTTTTATGTGTGTTTCCACTTAAAGACTTATTTAATATACATGGTGACTCGTTACCATTGAGCTCACTGCACCAGCGCTGTCCCTCAGGCCTGAACAAAGCTCTGCTAACACGTGTATTTTCTCCGTCAGGCACATCATAGCCTTCCTGTGCTTAGGAAACTAGACAGCTTGTCAGCACTAGGCCTGGGGGCCAATTTAAACAGCAAAATCACCAAGGAAAAGCACAAAAATGAGAAAACCGTGACACAAAATAGACCATGAAATTGACTTGTGTACAGTCCGCTTGCTGAGACAGAGGCTGAGCGTCGCCTTATCTGACCCCGGTCGGGACCATGTGCATCTGGCGACTCAAGTTCTTTGCCGCCCAGCGTGTCTTCATGAATGGCTGTGACGGCACCCAGTACTGATTGGGGTAGACGTACATTTTAGCAAGTAGGCAGATTTGCAAATACGGAATCTGTAAATCCTGAGGCTTCATCGTAAATGTAAGTCGTCAGCAGCAGTGCTTAGCGTGGAGTCAGGACACCCGAGTTCTGGTCCTATTGTCTCAGTAAAGTCTTGTGAGCCGTTGGTAAAGCACTTCTTCCCCTGGTCTTCAGAATGAGGGTGTGGAACTGGGTGATTGCAATTGAAAGCTTTAGTGGTGGGGTATTCTGTCACTTTTTCTCCTCGTGCAGGGAGACACATTCTAGCGTGTGACCTTCAGAAACACATCTGTGGCAAACTGACGCTTTGTTTTCACGAAGGTCAACATGTTGGATGAGGACAGCTTGACCATGGACATAGAGTTCGGCATCCGAGAGACGACGTGCAGGAGGGGTTCTAGGGAAGACCCCGCCACCTGTGACTTCCAGAGGGGCTACTACGCGGTAAGAGTCGGGGGAAAGGCCACCAGCCCAGAAAACAATGTGAGGGAGCACCTGCCTTCCTACATCACTGGGACCTGATTCAAAGCCACACCGAGGACTTGGCCACTGCCTGGCTTCTGACACCCTTGGAGGCACCACTAACTGTGTCCATGCTGTCCCCTGGGCACGGGCAGCGTGACTCAGTGGTCGAGGACTCGAGCTCTGGAGTCCACAGTCCTGAGTAATCCTGGCAAATTATTTAACCCCTGCTGCCTCAGTTTTCTGCTGTTTAAAAATAGGGATAATGATGGTTCCAGGCAAAGTGAATACGAAGAGGCCAATAGCCAAGAAAAATCCCAGAGACATTTCAAATTCTATTTTAAATGAATTCAAAATGCCAGCTGTGTTCCTGGTGAGAGGTGCACTGTTTTATAGTTGACTGTCGTATAAAATCTGTCTCCTCCACCAGCTTGGGCTCCATGGGGGTCAGGACCACAGCATGGTCAGTTTCATTTCCCCAGTGACCAGCACATGGCCCCATGCTTGGTTAACCCCAGGGACGGGAGTCACCCCAAATTCAGTCTCCGAGGCGTTCTCGTTCAGATGTACGAGGTCTCAGGGTTTTGTTACTTTATCATTGTGATGTCTGGGTCGTTACACAGGGATGTCAATCCTGAAAAGAGGACCCGTTGTTTTGTTGTTTCGTGAGACTTTTCGCTGTGGCTCTGTTTCACAAAGGTCCCAAACCCAAGTGTCACTAGCATTTGTTTCTAATGAAATCTGAGGCCAAAGGAGAGCAGAGCAGAGTCCTTGGGAGATCTTCCCATTTCTTGTTGTTCAAAAGGGAAACCATTCGAGGGAGCGCACTCAGTGCTCAGGAAGGGAACGTTAGCTTTCCCTCAGGACTAGTAATGTAGCAAAAGCCTAAGAGATATTTAAATCATCATTTGTTTCTGCTTAGGTCTTGAGAAATTTTCATTTTGGAAAAATGAAATGTCTCTGTGAATTTTTCCTTCCTGTCTGCATTATTGTGTCAAGCCCTATGGTGTTGCCTGCTTTCTTAGATAGGTCCTAACCATTTTTACCAGCTGCTGGGCATAGAACTCACTGGTTCCCCTTTTCCAGCCAGCGGCTGTTTGCAGAAGCACCGTGCGGGTGTCTGCTGAGCAGGTGCAGGACGTGTGGGTTCGCTGCCACTGGTCCTCCAGCTCCGAGTCTAACAGCAGTGAAGAGGTAAGTGCAGGGGCTCGGCATCCTTTGGGACAGTACCTACCTCTTAGGGTCTGCCTGGGTCTGTGACAGGCAGGCTGGTGTGATAGAGTAGCTGGAGCGTCACTCAGGTATAGCTCTGCTTACTCAGCTGGCATCTCCCTTTTACACCTGCAATCTCATGTTCAATATCCCTTACTTCTTCCAATTCTCTCTCTTTTCCTAAGATTTAGGATGTGAGCTTAAAATAACAATGAGCAAATCTTCAAAGCTTTAGATCTAAGTATGCATCTCACTGCCTCTGTGGTTTAGTGGAATGAAGAGGGGCATTTTTGATACATCAGCGTTCATTTACCAGCTCTGCAAGCTAGGTCAGGATATTTAATCTCCATGATCTGAAGCTTCTTCATCTGTTAAATGCCAGTAATAAAGACCACCCGATAGGATGTTGAGAAAACCAAGTAAGTCGGTGGATGTGAAAGATCTGGTCCAGAATCTGACACGTAATAGATGCTTGGTAAATGGCAGGACACATCTTTTTTCCTTCAATTACACTGATATTCATCTGCAATAATACTGTGAAATCAGTAATATATACATTTCTGACTTGGAATTATATTACTTATTTGTCTGTGTATTGACTGCTTTCCTTACTGGAATGTACATCAAATGAGGGCAGGGAATCTTTGTTTTGTCATCTAGGACAATGTTTGATACAGGGTAGATGCTCAGTCAATACTTGAATGAATACAAGAAAAATGAGGAAGAAATTGTCAAGAATATGATATGAGGAGGAAGTTTCTAGACTCTAATTTGGGATAAAAACATAACTATTACGTTATTTGTTTATTCATAATGGATAATATCTTTGACTGCTACTTAAAAATGTTTCTACCATTATACAGCCAAATCTGTCCAATGACATCTTTCTCTACTTATATTTTTATTAATTTTTTCAAGATTTAAATCTGCAGTGAAAATTACATGAAAAGAGTATACAATTTCAACTTCAAGAATTACACAAAAAAGTAATGTTCCTCTATTATGAACATACCCAGGTCTTACATATTTTATATGGAAGTCCATTTTAGAATTAGTAAGGAGTGAGAAACTCCTGTTGCAGGGGTGTTTTCACTGTTGGAAGGAGAATTCTGCAAAAATGTTCAGTTGAGCATAAGGTTATTGATCAATCTCGTTCTCACCGGCAACGTTTGAGGGTCAATCCCCAGGAGATTTCCGGATCCTATCTCCTTGGTGCTAGTTCAGGTATCCAGGGCCTCGACTCCAGTGAAGTATCCAGGAAGTGAGGCGTGCTTCACAGCTGAAACAGTGGCGCACGCCTGGCCAAACTAACCCAGAAGTGACAGGGACCAAGCATCATGTCACAAGCGTTTTGTGCGTATTGATTTTGTGGTTTATATGGGGGAAGCTAGGAGACAGTGGAGAGCAAGAGAAGCACTGCTTTGGCTCTTGTGGGGTTTGTGGATGAGTCTGGGGGTGTCCATTATGCAGGGGTTACCCTGACTACCAGGCAAGCTTTCGGGAGCATGTAGAAAGAGGATGCAATAGCGTGTGGGGTCAGAGCGAGCTTTCCCCGGGGGGCTGGAGGGTGGGTGACCTCAGGACAAAGGGCACAGGGTGTGGAGGGGAAGGAGGAGGAGATTCCCAGCACAAGGGAGAGCATGACGGAGTTCCCTGATGTGTGAGAGAAGCTAAGCTGATGGGTAGAAATGGACAGAAATCCATCATGACTGGGAGAAAAATATGAGAAGAGAGGCATAAGGGTGGGGCTGGAGAGGACACCAGCCTGGTCAAGGTGGACCTCATGGGTCATGTCAAGGGTCCTTGGCTTGGGGCTATTCAAGGGTTATAAGTAGGGAAGTGACAGAATAGATGAAGAACAGACTGGAACTAGGTAAGAATGGATGGGGGCACTGGGAGGCTGGCAGGGCAGAGAGAGTGCCAAGTAGAGCTAGGAGTTAGTGGTGAATGTCGAGAGAAATGGATGCCTGTTCTTCTATGACCTTTAGCACATTAGAAGTTAATAAGTGGCCCCCTAATTTAACCCCTCTTCCATCTCTGATTTGGAAAGTTGATTCTGATTGTTTGCACAACCCACAAACCTATTGCAACTTTCTAACTGCAGACTGAAGACTACTCACTTTTCTTCCAGTCGCAAGTTTTGTAAGAAGACTCTGATACTAAGCTAAGTTAGTCCCGGAAACAAACAAGATTTTAAAATAAACTCCCAGGTTGCTTTGCCTCAAAGATTAGGAGATCATAAAGGATTATGAGGCAAGAAAAAATTCCTTAAATTAAAGGATTCTGCAATTCGAAAGAAAGAGAAGAAAGCAGATGGAGACTTAAAGTAATTCCTGGCAACTCTAAAATAGATTTCTTACATGAAACAGAAGAAAAATTAGACGACAGCTGTTAACCATTTTCAGTGAAATAAATGATGATGCTACAAACATGAAAGACAATTGACTGGAATGGATTTAGACATAGAACAAATAAATCATTGTTGGAAGTAGGGAATAAAAGAAAGAAAACTGAAAAAAAATATCCCAGAGTAATGAACATAAAGGCCACTTGAAAAACATATGTAGATAGTAAAAGAATTTCCAGAGAAAGGAATCTAATGTGAAGAAAGATGGAAGCCATGGAGAATAAGACCAAACATCCTAATTATTACGAAATAGGACTTAGCTCAAATGGAAAATATCTGGTAAGCATACAATGAGAGAAAGCGTCTCTAATATAAAAACATTCGGGTTTTCCACTACATAATTTTAATAAGTATAAATGCTTTGTAAAATGATTTGAACAAATAAATTTCTAAAATTGCTAATATTCTCCTCTCTTAACCAAATAAATATTTAAATTATGGGCAGTTTTTATTTTTACTTTTTTAATTTTGAAAAAGAAGTATGTAGAGAATAAACGATTTCTATACGGCACTTCAGTCAACCACATGATGAAATGCTAACATCTGTAGGATGATGAATGGACTTGATTTTGGACAAATCCTTCTGATTTCAAGTGGATGAGATGAGGTTTGGCTAGAGTTTCAACTATGAGACCCAAAACAGTGCAAAAGGAGAAACTGAGGAAGAGTGAACAGGAATTCTGAGCTCAGGGGAGGAGAGTTACAGGCATTTCATTTATTTACTCTCTTCCATTTCAAATGATAGAAATTCAACTAGAAGTGGCCTAAGCCAAAATGAGATAATTCCCTGGCTCACGTCCCCAGGAAGGAGAGGGAGGAGTTGTCCTCTTGGACAACTCAATCTAGTGACTGTCAACACTATCTGTGCCACATTCAGTTTTTTCCTTCTCCGCCCCTCCTCCCCTTACTGCAGATGAGTTTTCTCCTTGTAGCAGGAGGCAAGACTACAAGCTACTCCAGATTCATATCCTCTAAACTTAGGAGGAAACAGAGCATTTCTCTCTAGCTCCAGCTGGAGGTACCTCTTGGTATTATTCCCGTTGTCCTGTCTAGGTCATGTGTCCCATTTTTTTTTTTTTTTAATAACACTGTTATTGAAATTTATTGGGTTGGCCAAAAATTTCGTTCGGGTTTTTCCATGCGATGTTACAGAAAAAGCCGAACGAACTTTTTAGCTAACCCAATAATTCACAGAGCATACAATTCACCCCTTTAATGTGTACAGTTCAGTGGTTTTTAGTATATTCATAAGGTTGTACAACTCTCATCAGTATCTAAATCATGAACATTTCGTCATCCAGAAAAGAAATCCCAAGACGCCTTACCCTGTTCCTCATTCTCTCCAGCCCTTAGTTACCACTAATCTACTTTCTTTGTCTATAGATTTACCTTTTCCAGCCATTTCATATAAATGGAAACATACAGTATGTGTTCTTTTGTGACTGGTTTATATTAGTTAGCATGTTTGGAGGGTCATACATGTTATAGCATGTATCAGTACTTCTTTCACTGTTGAATAATAATCCATTGTATGGATAAACCACATTTAATTTATCCATTCATTAGTTCATCAAAATTGGGGTTGTTTCTACTTTTTTTTTATACATATCTTTTTTTTAAAAAAATTTATTTATTTATTTGATTGCACTGAGTCTTGGTTGCAGCTGGCGGGCTCCTTAGTTGCGACATGAGAACTCTTAGTTGCGGCATGCAGCATCTAGTTCCCTGAGCAGGGACGGAACCCAGGCCCCCTGCATTGGGAGCGTGGAGTCTTAACCACTGCGCCACCAGGGAAGTCCCTGTTTCTACTTTTTGACTATTGTAAATAATGATGCTGTGAGCATTCATGTGCAAGTTTTTGTGGGCATATATTTTTATTTATCTTGGGTATTTACCTATGAGTGGAATTTCTGGGGCGTAAAGTAACTCTATGTGTAACTTTTTGAGAAACTGCCAAGCTGTTTTCCATAATAGCTGTACCATGTTACATTCCCACCAGCAATGTATGAGGGTTCCAGTTTCTACACATCCTTATCAACACTTATTATTGTCTGTCTTTTTAATTTTAGCCATTCTAGTGGGTGTGAAGTGGTGCATCATTATTGTTTTAATTTGCATTTTCCTAATGAGCAATGATTGACTATTTGTATATATTCTTTGGAAAAACGTTTACTCAAATCCTTTGTCGGAATTCCCTGGCGGTCCAGTGGTTGGGACTCCACGATTTCACTGCCACCGAGGGCGCGGGTTTGATCCCTGGTTGGGGAACTAAGATCCTGCAAGCTGTGCAAAGTGGCCAAAAAAGAAAAAAAAAAAATTCCTTTGCCAAATTTTAAATTGGGTTATTTGTCTTTTTTTGTTGAGTAGTAAGACTTCTTTATATATCTTGTATATAAGTTCCATATCAGATACACAATTTGCAAATATTTTCTCCCATCTGTGAGTTTTTTTTTTTTTACTTTCTTTATGGTGCCCGTTGAAGAACAAAAGTTTTAAAGTTTAATGAAGTCCAATTGATCCTTTTTTTTCTTTTGTTGTTTGTGTGATTCTTACATTTAGATCCATGGTCCATTTTGATTAGGAAGGGGTCCAGCTTCAGTCTTTTGCATGTGGATATCCAGTTGTCTCAGCACCGTTTATTGAAAAGATTATTCTTTCCCCCACTAAACTGTGCCACCTCCTAGACCAATCACTCTCACAAAAGCCAGCAGGCTAACTGGCTGTTCATGATGGAGAGGGTAACAGGTAGTTGGCCCAGACACCTGGTAGAAAGGTTGTGAGTCAAGCAGCCACCTTACTTTGTGACTATGGGCTTTCAGTGGCTTCATGAAGACTACTCGTGCACACTTTTTTTTTAAATTGAACACATATGGGGACTTCATAGAGAGAAAACTCACAAATTTGACCTAAACACAGTTGATTTGCAAGTCCATATAACGAGGTTCCGTCTTTCTCGTCCACAACAATTGGGAGTCATTTTGAGTCCAGTGGAAATGTTTTTAGACAATTTAAATGTCATGTAAGTTGCTTTTCCCCACATGCTTTTTTAGACATACATGTTCAATACCATATAAAGTTATTTAATATAATATATTGCCTTATTTCGTTAAAAATAAATTATATAATACATCTGAGTCTTCCTGATAATATTTGCATATTTTGCAGTGTCCTTCTTTCTTCTCTCTTTCATGTGCTGATATATACTAATGCCTACATTTACTTAGATGGTTTGGGGGGATATCTTGGGATCCTCTACATCAAGAAACAATTATCTGCTTGGTAAGTTGAGATCTGTTCTTTTTAATATACACACACATATATATATATATATATATATATATATATATATATATATTTTGTGAATCAACTTCATATTGAAGCTGTCTATCAGGGAGTCATTTAAAACTAGAACTATCTGTACATAAGCTTTGAACAATTACAGAAATCACAGAAAATAAACATTTGCTTTGCTCCTTTCTTAACAGTAGGCAATAATGTTACAACTCTTCATTTAGGCAGCTCTATATTTATGCAGAGCCTTTCCATATATGATTCCATTTCATGTCCCAACATCTCTGCCAATTAGGCAGGACAGGTGGTTTTTACCATAAGAGGGTCCCCCAACTAAACATGCTTGTTCCCTCCTGGGTGCATGACCAGTTTTAGGAGCCAGGTATGCAACAATGGGTAGGTGGAAGGATCTGGACTAAACCTCCTCTGACTGGCTGGGGCTGAATTCTGTAATCCTCCAACCATGAGACCACAGGTGACCATCCCGTTCAGAATCTTGCTTGGGGGAGGGAGGGCTTTCTTTTTTTCCCTTCTTAAGTGGTCTCTCATTTGAGGTGGTCTCTCATTTGGGTTAGTGTTCTATGGCTTAGGAAACATTTCTGACTATTGGCAAAATAGGTAAATAGGAGGATTTTTTCTATTGGAGCTGATGGCAGCAAAACTCTTTGGTGATCTCTCACTGCTTCCTTGCTGGAAAAGCGTATTTGTGGCATCAGTAATAAAATCATAGAACATTCCAGAAGTGGGCAGAGGGGGCCTGCCTTATGACTGTTACTGTGTTACAGGTCTCACTCCTGACAGATCCAGAAGTGAGCCATTTTATGAACGGTCACTTGGTAAGTGGTCCTGTTTTCTTCTGTAGGACACCAAACACATCCTTTTCTGATCAAGCCAGACTCTGCTGAAGCCATGTCATAAGAGATAAACCCCTGAAATGCAAAATATTTTAAGGGAAAATGAAAAAAAAGAACAGTCCTTCATAAACCAGTTTTGCAAATCATTGAAAAGCTAACTTTGAGGCATCAAAACTCACTTGAAATTTGTCAGGAATCAAAATATCAAATTTAGCTGAGGAAATCAGCACTCACCTGCCTCCTGTCCCAATCTGGAGCATTTTCTGAGGAACCCAAACTCTTTTAAACTTCTCTTTGCCCTCCAACTTCAACTGTACTTTTCAGCAAGCAGACAGAACTAACAGTTATTTAGTTTCTCCCTTTTACGATCAGTTTTCTCATTTAACCTTCATGACAGCACTGTAAACCAGGTGTATTACCTGCTTATACAGAAGAAATGAGTAACAACTCATGTTGTTCGTTGTAGACACAAAATACTACCTCTCTACTAATTGCTTGACAGTTTTCTCCTTCAACTTCACAACCATCTTGAGAGGCAGCACTATGTTCCTTCCCATTTTGTAGATGGGCAAACTGAGGCTTAATGAGTTTCTGTAACTTGTCCAAGGCTACACAGCCAATGTAGGACTTTGATCCAGTTAGGGAGGGGCAGAGACAGGACTTAGAGACAGACCTGTCAGACTCTAAAGCCTCTGTTTTTTTCTTGCTGCTTTACAGAAGAGTTGTGAAATTTACCCTCTGATCGGAGTTCTCCATTAAAATGAATAACACAGATATTAATGTTTCATTGAGCTCTTTCATTGAGCTCCTCCTTAGGCTTTTTCCTAATTTATTTGAAGTACTAAAGCTTACAATCTGAGGCTTGCTTAAAAAAAGGGCTGTGTTTAGACCTCCTCCAATGTGTCACTTTGGGAGAAACATAGTTATTCTAACAATGTGACCACTGCTGAGAACATTTTTGAACAATTTTTTTAGGAATTAACTTCCGAGTCTAGGGGTCATTCTTTTGAATCTCTGTAGTGATGGAAAACATGTGCTCTTGGATTTAATTTTGGAAATAAATTCAGTTAATCAGATTAATAACCAACTTGGGTGCATTAGTCATCTATTGCTGTGTGTCAAATTACCACAAAACTTAGCAGCTTAAAACAACAAACATTTATTATCTCACAGTTTCTGACGGTCAGGAACCTGGAAGTAGCCTAGCTGGGTGTTTCTGGCTCAGGGTCTCTAAAATGTTGTAGAGAAGATGTTGACTGTGGCTGTGATCTCATCTGAAGGCTTGGCTGAGACTGAGGGATCCACTTCCAAGGTTACTCACATGGTGGTTGGCAGGCCTCAATTCTTCAGGGGCTATTGGAATTAGGGCTTTGGTTTCCTACCATATGGTCCTTTCCACTGGGCTGTCTGAATGTCCTCAAAAACATGACAGCTGGCTTCTGCCAGAGAACATGATGAGAGAGAGAGAGAGAGAGAGAGAGAGAGAGGAGAATGAGCAAGCAACAGAGAACCCAAGACAGAAGGCACAGTCTTTTATTACCTAATTTTGAAAGGGATATAGCATCACTTCTGCATAGTTTATTAATCACGCAGACCAACCCTGGTCCGATGTGGGAGAATACCCGAGAGTGTGAATACCAGCAGGCCATCTCTGAGGCTGGCTACCACACTGAGAAAATGTCATTTGGGACAAAAAAAAATATTATATGGATATAAATTAATGCGACTGATCCTTTTTATATTCCTTGGAAGGTAATTCCAGAGCTGAATTCTAAAAACATTTTGGGCATTGGGACCTTCATTGACGCAGAGGTGCAGCCATCTCAGAGACTGCTTTGAACATGACAATTCAATTGAATTCAACAAATGTGTGTGACAAGCCCTGGGCAGATCCCTCAGAGGACTGAAAGATAAACGTGACAGTCCCTGCCCTTGAGGGCGTACGGCAGTGGGTTCAGCTGTCACACTGTGCAGGCGAGAGTGAGGGAGAACTTGATAAGCAAGATGAGGTCATCGTGTTCTTGGGTAGCCTCTTGGCAGGAGGGGCTCTGGGGGTGCTGGTCACAGTCTTTCTCATTAATTTATAGTCACAGAGTCCATGTTGGCTTAGATTTTGATGTGAATGACAGAGCCTGTATATCCCCTTTCTATCTTCAGAGATCATGAGAAGGGGCTTTCCTTCTGGAAATAGAAGGAACCTGAACCTGTGGCCCAGAGCAAGAGTAAACACTGGCTTTGAGTGACAGCCTTGAGGTAAGGGGACACAGCTAAAAACACGTGTATTTAGAAATAGAAGCTACCAGCAGGGGTTTGGAGGGTGGGGATGTCTTAAAGCTGCTGCTCCCACACCTCCAACGTCTGTAGTCTGCTCTTCAGCTCCTGTCTGGCCTCCCACCTTTTCTTCTCTCCTCCCAGATACTGATCCTCGACTGTCTCTTCATTCTCGCACCCTCAATCTTTTTCCCGTGGCTTTTGTACGTACTGTGGTTGATGTGATCAAATTTCTCTACTCTAAGAACAAAAAACAAACCACAAACAGAACAGCCCCCTTTCTTTGACCCAGTCTCCCCATCTCAGCAGCTGCCTTCCCTCCCTTCTTCCTTCTCTGCTCAGCGTCTTGACAAAATTGTGGTCTACGACTGCTGCCCCCACCTCCCATTCACTTTTCTGCGTTTTGCCAACTGGATAGTAATCTTTCAGATCTCTAGCATCTAATCTGCCTTCCTTTTCTTGATCAGTCATTTCAACCCTGGTGACCATTTGTCTGGTCTCCTTTGCCCAGTCCTTTCCTTCTTCTATAGATTACTGTCATCTCTTCCACTTAGCTGACTTGATCACTGATGTACAGTTGCTTCCAAATACACATTGCTCACCTTACTCTATCCCGAGATCCAGGCTCTTACATCAACCGCCCACTGGATGCAGTTGCCGTGAGCATCCCTGAGCTTCTGAAGCTCAACTAGCCTCCTGTTCAGCTCCCTGTCTTAATAGAAGACATCACCATCCACTGAATTTTCTCCAGCTCAAAATTTTAGAGTATCATTGGCTCTTCTTTAAAATTTTTATTGAAGTATAGTTAATTTACAAGGTTGTGTTAGTTTCAGGTGTACAGCAAAGTGATTCAGTTTATATATATATTCTTTTTTAGATTCTTTCCCATTATAGGTTATTACAATCGTTGGTCCTTCTTTACCCTTCGTCTTCTCCCGACATCCACAGGGGTCCACACATTTTCTCTGGCTTTAGCCCATCATTTCACCACTGTCACCACTGACCTGTTGCCTGAGATCTTGCCTCGGGTCCTGATTCCACACTGTCCACCTTGCACACTGCCCTCAGGTTTATCTGGGAATGCAGAGGAGACTCTGATCCTTCTCCACTTAACCCCCTAATGCTCACTTCATTTATATAACAAAGCAGAGGCAGACCCTGAGTCAGGAGGAAGAACAGCCTATTTGCCCCAGTGCTGGAGGCTGAGTCCTGGTTTTGCAAACCCACACTGAGCACCACTGCCTCATGCATATATAAATCCCCAGCTACTAGGGACCGGAGCCAAGGCAGCTCTGTCTTTTTAAAGGCTCCCAAGTACTAAAGGAACATGACGAAAGGCACATTTAAAAGGAATCTTTGGATGCAATTATAGGTATGGATTCAGTGTACATTCATTTTTACATACACACACACACGTTAATCATGAAGCTTGGGCTTTCACAGGTTTTACAGTTTACATAACACTGTATGCCTTCAGGATAAAGTCCAAACTCCCTAGCGTGGCCTGCAAAGGCCTTCGTGGTCCGGCCCCTGCCCACTTCTCCAGCCTCATCTCTCCCAAGGCCACCAGCCCTGAAGCTCCTGCAAAACTGAAATACCTGCAGTTCTTCCTGCTCAGACCTCTACCTGGAACGTCTACCTGGCTAATTCCTCCCCCTCACTTACATCTCAGCTCAGTGTTTCTTCCCCAAGGGATCTCCCCATGTCAGAGACACATCCTTTTATGGGCCTCCCTAAAGCCCTCATCACAGGGCACTGCAGTGACCTGTTCCCTCTCTGCTCCGTCTGGTTCCACCAGGCCCCCCCGAGGCGAGGAGGGAGATAATTTCTGTCACCGGCATCTCCCATGGCCCCGCACAGAGCAGGGCACCCCGCAAGCATTCTAGAAGTATTTTTTGAGTGGATGACAGACTCTCACTTTGGGTTCTTGAGCTTCTGTTATCAAAAAATTCAACTAAGCCTAGGATGATAAATTTTTACCCACCGGAATTTGAAAGAGATCAACTGACATTTTACTAAAATCGAAGGGAAATTTACGAGTGAGTCTGTGTTGGATAAAAGATGCAAATGGTAGGTTTTCTTTTGAATCTATACACACCCTAAAAATAAAAACCAGCTTCAGGCTGAAATCAAGAAAGTACTCATCACAAAGAAGCAGACTCAGCATATTCTTTTTTTATAAACTTAAATCATTTCTTTTTGATTCACAGAACATCCTCAGTGGGAGAAAGTAGAATTCTCAATGGACTGGCTGTATGTTATTTATTAATGATTATATTGGATATATATATATATATGTATACATATATATAAACGTATATATGTATGTATATGTATACACATACATATATCCCAATATAAATTTATGATCTGACTTCTGTAAAGAAATTGATCACTTAAAAAAATGTCTCCTTAAAGGCAGCACAGACTAAAGGCCAAACATTGCGGCCCGGGCCTGGACATTGACCTTGATGTCCCAGCTGTATCCCTGTCCTCCCCTGACCCTCAGCAGGGCCGGTTTCCACACTGTGCTCTGAGTTTCCTAGAATCCTAAGATAAGGCCAGCACAGCGGGTCCAGTGAGGAGGCCAATCCACTGTGTCTGGAATCCATTTCCAAGCTTTCTCTGCTACTTAGGAGCTGTGAGGATGACGTAGTCCCTAAACTCTCGGGCTCAGTTCTCCAAAGATTTATGATTCTTATTTTATTTGCTTTTGTCCCTGCTAGACCGTGAGCTCTTTTAGGATGTGTTACCTTGTCATCTTTATTATTTTAGTTTAATAACATGAAAAATACGATTAATAATATGTCTATACTAAGTTATTAATAACAATATCCATTGTCTAGTTCCTAATGCTAAAAATAGTGCCTAGACTATAATAAGGGTTCCCTCAGGTTGAAGGGAAGGGATGAACCAATGTGGGGACAAGTTCAGGACACCTCTTTTCAAACTGTGGATGACATGTTTCCAGTGGGGAGCTTTCTGAAGGCAGAGACTTTGGCTCATCGAGAATCACAGAATCCTCAGAGCTTAGCTCAGTTTCTGCAACAAATTAGGAGCTGAGGAAGTATTTTTGTAATTTAACAGCCACTGTTCTAGGATTCTTTCAGATTGCTAGAAAATCATTTAATATGTAGGTGTGGGTAGTGAAAGGGAGTATTTAAACAAAGAGGTCTGAGATTTTTTTTCTTATTTGCTACCCTAAAATAGGAACAGGGGAAAATCAGGTCCCAGCTCTCATGTCGAAAGAAATCTGTTTGAGAGTCTCACACTTTCTTGATCTTTATAGCTGGCCTAGTTCTGACTTTTGCATGACATAGTGGCCTGAAGGCCACAAACCACACTGCCGTCACCCAAACCACAGCAGCGTGAGTGATACTCTTTCCTTTTTGTTGCAATCATCAATTAGTGTGGAATTCCTAGGCTACGTGTCCAAGAGCAGCAAAGGAGGCAGTTCTTAGACAGGTCTTTTGTCAATAACTGCATGGTGAAAAGAATCAGTCTCCTGATTTTATCAGTTTGTCCAAAAAATATTCATCGAATCCCCACTTCGTTCCTGGCCCTGCACCCATGAAGATCAGAACTCTTAAGGGTGCCTGGGTCTGTGTTTGGACCTTCCACCTACGTTGCCTTATATAAATCTTGCAACCATCTAAGTGAAGTTTTATCACTGTATCTCCGTTTTGTAGATGAGGAAGCTGAGGCCTTGGAGGCCCCTCCTCTCAGAGCTGGTGCTGGATTAGGATTAACTCCCGATGTCTGTCTGTCCCCAAAGCGCCTCTTTTTTCTTCCTGGATTACTTGACCTCATGTCAATATCTACACATTTAGAAAATAGCCCAAGAGGGCAAAACCTCAAGGATCATTTGTTTAAGAAACATCTGTCATGTGTTGGGTGAAGCACCTACGGAGTAAAGCACACCTGGAAGGCAAAAACCTGAATTGACTGGCAATGTTGACAGCATACCTACCCGCCAGCGACTACGTAGGGGGGTGACCCTAAAACCTGGGCCTCTTCCGTGAGCCTGTTGAGTGATTTCAATATTCAGAAATGACGCTTATTAGTCACAACCTCTTGTCATGATCTTCCATGACAGCCCACCCACTGGGGGAGCCAGACACCCTCCCTCCCTGCCCCCCACACATAAGACAGACAAGCCCAGCCAGCGCCCGGAGGTGGAAAGCCGGCCGTGTGTGGCTGGATTTTCTCACCCCCTGCTCTGATGCTCCGTCACTGCACGTGCCTACCAACTGCCCCACCAAGCACAGTGCGTTCTCCTTACTCACTGTAGTGATGTTCTATAAAGTTGCTGCAGACGCTGAATCAGCAAATCCTGAACCATTGCTCCTGCGGGAAATACACGGTTAGGTTCCTACCAGCCTTTGGTCACATTTTGTCCCGTAATCAGTATGCTTGTTTTATGTGTGTGTCTGTTGAAAGACGTCTTATTGAATACATATGGTTGATTCATTGACACTGAACTCACAGCCAATGGCACTGTCACTCGTGCCTGAGGGAAGCTCATCTCATGGATGTATTTTCTCCGCAAGGCACATCACAGCCTTCTCGCGCTCAGGACGCTAGAGCACTTCAGGACTACACGTGGGGTCCATTTTAAACAGCAAAATCACCAAGAAAAAGTACAGACATGCAAAAAACACGGCACTAAGTAGACCACAAGAGGACACTTGTTTACGACATGGGATCAGAGACAGTGGGCAGATGGCCTTGAATGAGCTCGCTTGGGAACGTGGGCAAATTTCTGTCACTCTGTGAACATCCTAGAATGACTCAGAAGGAGCAGGAGTATTGATTTGGAGGTTACAAGTAAAATATGAGCAAGTAGACAAATCTCTGTGACTGATGAGTATCTACTGTACAATGGGCTCCCTACCCTTAGTTTACCCCTAGTTTCTCTGTAATCCCTCTTGTTCCTCTCCATCTGGTCTTTAAGGAAAAGGTCTCTGTACCTGGTGCCTCCACGACCCCCCCTCTCCCTTCTCTCAGGGCACTGGCTCTGCCCTGCTCTCTATCCACCCTTTGTTCCTGCCTGGTCCCTGTCCATCCCTTTCCTGCTGAACCTCGTGGCAGAATTTGATGCTGATGAGAACTCCCTTCTTCCCTGAAATCCTCTGGCCTCTGAGACATGGCCTCCTTGGCCCTCCTCTTGGCCAAGACGTCTCTGTTCTTTGTGGATCTCTCTTCTTCCTCCTGCTCCTTGAATGGTGGTGATGGTCACCAGGGCTCTAGCCTTGGCTCTCCCTCCACTCGCCGTCCTCCCTCTCCCAGGTCATCCCAGGCACCCCAGGGCTTTGAGGCCCACCTGTCTGGGGACTATTTACACACCGTCCCTCTAACCTGAACTCCAGGCTTGATTAAACAGCACCCGGATGTTCCACAACATCCTCAGAATGGAATTCTTCCCTTCGGAACTTACTCTTCCTCCTGTATCCAACTCAGCTTCCAGCTCCCCAGACCGGACATGGATTTGTCTTGGACCTCCTCCCTACCCTCATCCAGCTGTCACTGTGTCCTGCCTGCCCATCCTTCCTCTGAAATGTTTCTTGGCTCTGACCCTCCTCACCATGTTCTGGCCTCATCACTCTAGCCTGGGGTGGTCAGCATCTTCCTGATGGTCTCAAAAGCCACCTCTGTACTGTCACCAGAGTTATCTTAACATCAGTCCTTACAGGTCAAAGTCCCGATCACCTGGGAGGTGGAATCTAAACTCACTAGTGATTTGGGACACGAGAAATCAGGCACTCCCCGCAATGGTAGGGTCCCTGTCTGTGTCCCTGGTTTCTCTTGGCCTTTGCTTCACATGGAAGACTCACACGTCTGACTGTTCCATGGCCCCCAGTCTGGGTCTGACCTTCACTCCCAGGCCCACTAACCCTGCCTCCCAGCTTGTGCTTGGAGTCTAGCTCACACGTCTTCTGCAGAAACCTTTTTCCTCAAGGTTTCCTGCACGTGGGAATCTGGAATTGCGTTTACTATTCTGTCCTCTGACTGCCTCTGTCTTCTCTACTTGCCTGTGATTTCTATCTTCTTCTTTTGGAGATTGGGGCTATGCCTTATTAATCTTCATAAGCCCCAGTGGATACTCAATGCACACATGTTTACTGAATGGACGAATAGACGGATGAATGAGTGAATGAATGAATAGTCCTACCTCCAACCCCAGCCCTCAAAAGACCACAGCTACAGCCAGTCTCTTCTTAAGTGGCTTGATTGATTCCCTCCCTCACAGCCTCCCACCACCAGCACCTCCTTAGACCAGACTGAGTCCAGGACCTGGCTGCAGCCTTTCCTCGGGGACCCACTGACCCTTCCCTTTTTGGGACTTGACCTTCCTTTCTGGGCCTTCATCTCCATTCCTTGGACTCCATTACCTCCTCTTCTCCCTGCAGGTGTCTCTCACCCTTTTCCTTGTTCAAGGAGCTGGCTGCTTTGCATAGTTGCTCTAGTCTCTGGTGCCCTCTTGGATTCCTTTTTGAATAGCGCCCAGGAATCCTGGGCCCTGTGCCTCCATAGTAAGAGTGTGAAATGCATGCCACAGGGTCTAATCCTCCCCTTCTTCTTTCTTTTAACAGCAAAATGCATTGGAAGGAATAGAAGGTCCAATGAAGAAAGATGCTTTACAAATTGTGTGATTTTTCTTTTGATCAGTTCCAGTCGACAATAAATGGCTTACTTTTCCTCTTTCTTTCATCCCTTGATCTTTTCTTTTTTTTTTTAATAGAAGTAACTCTCACATTTTTAGATGAGAAGCTAATGCCATGAGGAGAGTTCACTCAGTGTGTGTCTCTGCCCGTGGGCCTGCTGGCCCCCAAGGAAAGGCAGTGCCAGGCTGAGCTAGCGCAAGGTAGCGGTGCTCAGGGAGGGGACCAGCTGGAACGATCCCCATGTACACGCTGACATCACAAATCGGAGTGTTCTGTTGCCAGATACGCGACCCGACAGACTCCTGCTTCAGGTCCCATGACTATCACTAGGCAAAGACTGAACCTTGCAGGCTTAGTGTTTGTTTAATCCTATTCTCTGCCTCCAGAATAAAGTGACAGGAATGTGTTAGCCCAAATGTTTGGGAAAGGCTGATGAATTCAGAGATTGGCAAATTACAGAAATGTAGGTTACTTTATATGCGGTTAATATCTCATTCTGACCATTGAAGACATCACACCTGTCCTCCATGGATGTTCAGGTAAGGACCAGGGTGCTGGGGGTTGCCGAGCAGGGGAGGTGCCACGTAGAGATTGTAAAGATAGAAGGGGTTTCACAATATTGATACCAAAACCAGATAAAGACAGTAGAGCAGGAAACCATAGATCACACTCAGTTATGAAGAGGAGGAGGCAAAACTAATACCATTTGCAAAAGCTATGGCTGAATGCATGGAATATTCTAGAATATCAACTGAAAACCTGTTAAAAACAATATGACGGTTGAGTAGGAAGACAACCCCCAAACCTCATACATACTAGTCAATTTTATAAGATATAAGACAAAAGATGTTATAGTAACAATAAAAAGAATAATATCAACAAATACATTTTAAAAGAAATATGCAGAACACACACACAAAACCCTTAAACTCTATTAAAGGACATAAAAGAAGATTCAGTAAATGGAAACATACCTTATTCTTTTCTTTCTTTTCCATTACAGTTTATTACAAGGTATTGAATATAGTTCCCTGTGCTATACAGCAAATCTTTGTTGTTTATCTATTTTATACCTGGTAGTATGCATCTATTAATCCCAAACTCCCAATTTATCCCTCCCCCAGATATATCTTATTCTTATAAAGCAAAACTCGAAAGCCTAAAGATGTCAGTTTTTTTCTAAATTAATCTACAAAGTTGATATAATTATATTTGATTTAAAATGTCAACAGATTTTTTTTTCATAACCTGACAAGCTGATCTTAAAGTCGAAATAAAACAAGTCGATGGGAATAGCCAGGAAAGTTCTGAAAAATATAGAAGATCGATGTGAGGTGTGGTCTAGCCTTGCCAGCATTTATAAGCTGTAGTAAGCAGAGCAATTCACTGAAGGAGCAGGAAGAAAAAGGCAAATTGGAATCAAGGTACAAATGACAAGTAATGACTTAGTGTATTATCCTGACACTTCGTGGAAGCCATGGTAACTGATATCAGTTCCAGTCTCACTGCGGGGGGACCACGTCTGGGTTTAGGGGTTCTCAGATCCTTCAGTCCTCTCTCTACTGGGTCATCAATTGGGGCCCTTTTCTAAGTAAGCGGCTTGGGGGACAAAAACCTCAATCCCTTGGGTACTTTCTTGGCGATTCCTGCTTTGGCAGAAAGCTCACTTTGCATAGTGGGAAAGTTGGCTCACTGGCTCTTGGCCACAACTGAGACTTCACGAAGGATGGGGGCTGAGTGTGGGACCCACATGCTCTGCTCGCTCAGGCGATGTTGTTCCTGAGAACAAACAAAGTGACCTCGTGGCTGTCCTTTGAATGGCGCAGCCCTGCCCTCAACCGTGGGTGGAGGAATGTGGTCACCACTAGCCTTCTCTCCTAGCTCTGACCTCTTTGCGAACAAGACCAACAGCAGTGAGCCTCTCCATAAAAATATCATTGTGCCACTTCTACACACATTGTGAAATGTATATCAGATATTTCAGGGTATCTCCACCTCAAGATCTTTAACTTAATCACATCTGCAAAATCCCTTTCACCATGTAAAGTACCATGTTCACAGACTTTAGGGATCAGGACATAGACATGTTTGGGGAGGACATTATTTAGTCTACCCTACAACCATGGTCAAATTGCCAAACAGCTGTCGCCTATTGAACGCTGCAGAACAGTCAGGCACTTTACATGTATCCCATCCCTTAATTCTTAAAACAGCCCTATTGGGTAGCTACTGATACTACCCCAGTTTGACTGACTGGGGAAAAGATGACTTAGAAAAAAACTTCTCTCATGGCTGGTAAGGGGCAAACCTAGGGCTTAAATCCCAGCTTTCTGAATTCTGCCCTCCCTTCCCTAAGAAAATGAAAAAAAGAATTAAATCTTTGGAAAGTTAATCAAAGGATTTGAAGTTCTGTCCGTAGATGTGAAGCAAAGGGCATCGTCGCCAGACTGTTCTCTTGATGGACCACTCTGGCCGTCAGGGGCTGCCACGCATGCTTCTTACAAAGCCACTGCCAGTGCCCCCTGCATCCCACCTGCCCCTCTGATAAATGTGCATTAAGTGACTCCAGGAGCTGATCTAGGGAGCTTGGTTCTCTGAATCTGCCACAGGGACTCCAGGCGGGAGAGGGTGACGAATTGTTTTACCCCAAAACATGCTGTTAAACGCTCACACTGTTACCCGTCTATTTTCTTCTTCCCTAGACCAAAGGTCTGGACTTCTCAGCTGATGAAGTGAGATGAGCAGCTGGGGTTTATTGCAAGTTTTCCTTGCCCAGGACCCTGGCATTCTTTCTTTGGTGTCCAAATGACATTCTCTTTACTATCACTCAACAGAAAATTGGCATCCCTCAAAGCCAAACAAAGCCTACCTTGAAAGAAAAACCAAAATTCATGAACAGATGAGACATCCGAGCCTTATTTTTCTCTGAACTAGGGTACTGGGGAGGTCAAGGCTTGGTGAATAAAGAGGAGAAAGGAAAGAAAAACAAGCGACCTCCCTAGGCTCCCGGAGCTGCGGGCACTAGGTGGCAGGATTGGCTCAGCACAACTCTGCGGGCCGGCTTGGTGTTGTCGCCAGGGCCTGGTAACTAGGTCACGGTGAAACCGGGAAATGTGTGTCAGCCTGTAGGCAGAAGCACAGGGGCTGTAGCTGCTGCTTCAGAGGCAGAGCTCTGCGAGGCCCCAGCAGCCGCTGCAGCCTGCCTACTTCTCCCCCTCTCCTCCCCCTCCTTTTTGCTCTGCTTTGTCATAGCGGGTCCCTCTCCTGTGTCCCCTGGCTGGGCCAGGACCTGCTGGGACATCACCCAGTTCAACACCGGTGGCTCAGAGGGCGGGTGTGGTTACTACCTCCCATTCCAAGGCCACTCATTCTCCACTCTAATAGTTAGCTTTTGTGGTAGCAAAACTCACATTCTCAAGGAAGTGTCGTTCGTTGTAAAAGGAAGCTCCACGTTAAAACATAAATAAATAAAATTCACGGAAAATCCCACCCATGTACATTTGTCTCTCGAACTCCCTTTAAAATCTCTAAAGAAGATGTGACACATACATACAATGGAATATTATTTGGCCATAAAAAGAAACAAAACTGAGTTATTTGTAGCGAGGTGGATGGACCTAGAGTCTGTCATACAGAGTGAAGTTAAGTCAGAAAGAGAAAAACAAACACCGTATGCTAACACATATATATGGAATCTAAAAAAAAAAAAATGGTTCTGAAGAAGCTAGGGACAGGACGGGAATAAAGTCACAGACGTAAAGGATGGACTTGAGGACACGGGGGGTAGGAAGGATAAGCTGGGACGATGTGACAGAGTGGCATGGACATATACACACTACCAAATGTAAAATAGATAGCTAGTGGGAAGCAGCCGCATAGCACAGGGAGATCAGCTCCGTGCTTTGTGACCACCTAGAGGGGTGGGAGAGGGAGGGTGGGAGGGAGACGCAAGAGGGAGGGGATACGGGGATATATGTATACGTATAGCTGATTCACTTTGTTGTACAGCAGAAACTAACACAACAATGTAAAGCAATTATACTCCAATAAAGATGTTAAAAAAAAAAAATCTCTTGTGGAATCTTCCTCTGACTGAGAGTGAGAAGGCTGGCTGTCCCCACTTCCTTTCTGCTCACTCTCAGAGCATAAAAAGCCCTCTGGTTAATTTTAGTCCTAAAGCAGCCTCGTGTCTTTAATGAGGATAATGCCGTGTTACAGGGCATGGATGGGAATCACATACTGATGTACACATATTGGCCTACATCCCATGGTGTAGTCAAAACTCTGAGCCGAGCACCCCATCTTCTCTCCTGGCTGAGCCTGCGGTGGGCAATGGGGCCGGGGCACGGTATTCCGTTCTCATCCTGGCCCTGCAAGCAGAGAGGGGGGCCTGGACAATTCTTAGGGGGCTGGGTGGCTTTGTGCCCTGAGACCTGGCAGAGGGTAAGGCTGGTTTTGTTCTCCTACTTGGGGCTCTTTGGAAATGCCCTCTGGTCCCTCCCTCCTGGAGTGCCTTGGTCTTGGCCCTGAGCTCCATCTCAACTGGCCCCTGTGACCCCTTGCTCAGCCTTGGGACATCCTGCAGCACCCGCCGCCTCCTTCTCCAGGTTCCTCTGACCCCTCCGGGCAGCCACACTGGACTGAACCAAATGACCCCATGCCGGCTGTCCTGGGTTGAAATAGCGTTCCCCCAAAATACATGTCTACCCAGAACCTCAGAATGTGATTTTATTTGGACACAGGGTCTCTGCAGATGTAAGTAGTTAAGATGAAGTCATACTGGATTAGGATGGGCCCTAATCTTGTGACTGGTGTCCTTATAAAAGGAGAAAACACAGAGATGGAGGGAAGACACCCACGTGACGAGCCAGGCAGAGGTTGGAGTGGTGCCTCTGCTGGCCGAGGAAGTCCACGGATTGCCGAAGCCACCAGGCGCAGGAAGAGAGGATGGACCAGATTCGCCTTCAGAGTCGCCGGAGAGAACCAGCCCCGCCTCTAGAACTGTGAGAGAATAATCTCTGTGTGTGAAGCCACCCAGTTTGTGGTACTTTGTTATGGCAGCCCTGGGAAACCAATGCACTGACTTTCCCCCTTAGTCCACATCTGGTCCCAGGAAACAACCACGAGTTGTGTGCGCCCATCAACCCTGGAGAGCAGGATGACCTCTCACCCCCATGGCAGCCCTCCCCTGGTCCTGCCTTCAAAGCCTTTGGTCAGCTCTTCTCTTGCTCTCGCCACCTCCTGGGGGCAGTTGGACCCCTGTCCACAGTCCATTTCCTCTTTCTTGCTGTGGATTAGACACCTGTCCTCAGTATCACCCAGCTTCATCTTGACCCTCCCCCGGGCTATGGGTTGGGGACTAGCATCCTCTCTCCTCTCCCCCAAGGGTGGGTGCCCACAGCAAGGCCACCATTCTCTCCAAAGAGATCTCTTCACCTGTATCCTCCCCAGAGCCTCTCTCTGATCCTTTACAAATCCGGTCTTGCTAAGAGGCCCAGGTGTTGGGCCACAGGTTCCTTCATTCCCTTTGAAGTTGTGCATCTGGGGGTGATTTGGGGGTTTTTTCACACTCATTTTGGTTTCCCAGTCCCGTTCTAACATCCTGTTACAGGTGTGTATATATATATATATATATACACACACATATGTATGTATATAAATATGTTATTACATTGTTGAGGTGCGACTGTACAAAGTTTATGTACTGCCTTTCTAATTGTAATAGGTGGAATTGGGCTCCACCCCCCCAAAAAAAACATGTCCTCACAGAACCCGTGAATGTGATCTTATTTGGGAAAAGGGTCTTTGCTGATATTATTCATTTAAGGATCTCAAAATGAGATCGCCATGAATTTAGCGTGGGTCCTCAATCCAATGGCAGGTGTTCTTATAAGAAGGGGGGGAGACAGAAACACACAGAGGAGAAGGTGATGTGAAAAGAGAGGCTGAGATTGGAGTCATGCAGTCCCAAGCCAGAGAACGCCTTGAGCCTCCAGCAGCTGGGAGAGGCAAGGAAGGATTTTCCCCTAGAGCCTTGGGTGGGAGCCGGTCCTGCCGACACTTCAGGTGACACCCTGATTTAGGACTCCCAGCCTCTACAAGTGTAGAGGATAAATTTCTGTGGTTTTAAGCCACCCAGTTGGGGTAATTTGTTTTGACAACCTGAGAAAACCAATACTAACTATATTATAAACATTTTTCCATGCTATGAGACATTGTGGTAATTGTTTTTAATGACAGCACACTATTCTGTAGTATAAGGAAGCCAATCAATCCTCTATTGTAAAATATTTAATATTTGAAAATTGAGCTAACTGAATAATAAGGAATTAAATGCACGTGAACATATTTTGAGTATCTGATAATTTCCGTACGAAGGTGTCCTAGGGGTGGAACTACCGGGTCCAAGGATACACCCTTCACTCTGCATGAGCCTGTCTTGCATGAAGCCTGTCATTCAAGGCCTGTACTTTCTGTAAATGTTATTTTATGCTAGTTGGTGCAAGATGTGTAATAACCCCGTGACTCACTTATATAGCAATACTTACAAATGCTGTCCTTGTGAGCATGAAACACAACCTTCTGTAAACCAGGCACAGCCTAGTACTTAGCCTGTCTGGGTCACCCATCTGATTCATTTTAGTCACAATTAGCTCACATCCCTCAATTTTGGCACCAGCTGTACATTAAAATGTGTTTCTTTGTGCCTTTTCTTTTATTGGTCTCAACTCTAAAAGCAAACCCTGAAATATAGCAAATCATCCTTAAGCATCCAGAACAAATGTGGCTTGGGTCAGCTTCCTCCTCAGTCTTTAATACTTAAAAACATAAACATGATAGATGCTGGAAGTAATGTTATCCCAAGAAGTCTTTGGGTGTCTTTGTTCTGAGGAAATCAGCATAGAAAAAAACATCACTGAAAACTATATTTTTCTAGACTCAGGATTTGGGATTCAACTTGTATTTTGCTGACATCTAATTATTTTTACCTTGGGAATGTTTGTGAGTATCACTTAACCTTGGTGACATATTCTGGACCATGAGGGTAGTGGGCTAAAGAAACTCTAAGATTTCCAAGAATCTATCGTCCTGCTAATGTTTAAATGGCCCATTTGAAGGGCATTTGCACATTCATTTGTAAGTATTGAGGCAGGCGTGTCTGAACCACATGAATCCTTCCTATGTACATCACTCAAAGACGGTATCTGGAGTCAGAATAACAATCACAAATCACAAGCATATTAACCCGATGCGACAGTACCAGGAGCTTACCTTATTTGTTCAGCTGAATAAAACATCTGATTTTTATACAAACTACTATCTTGATACACAAGGTTATAATTAGAGACAATAAGATAAATCATGGAATCATTACCCAACTAGTTATGGTGTCTCCTTTGTAAGTTTATAAGAGATTGTGGCCTGCTGTATGCTTACAAAAAATATCTATATAATTCTGACTCGGAATCTGAAAATGACTTAAAAAATTGAGTCTAGTAAGAAGCTGATTAGTACAATCAAATAGGAGATTCATTATTAGTTTGTTATTAACTATTGAATAATACTCCTTGATTCTAAGAGAGAAACATAAACACGTATGCACGTATACACACGTGTACACACAGCACATGAGCACACACAGGCACACACATGCACACACACCAAAAAGTATGAAACAGAAGCAGAGTAGCATCCCCACCTGCTTCTTCTTGGCACCTTTGTGCCAGTGCCTCTTCTTTGGGAAGAGATAACAGCACCGTATATGAGGAGGAAAGGCCCGTAGTAGTAAAATTATCAATAAGAAAGATGGTATTTCCACATAACACTCCCTTTTAAAGGAATTCCTCATATATTTTCTTTTTTAAAAAAATTTATTTATTTAAAAAAAAATTTCTGGCCATGCCGCACGGCATGTGGGATCTCAGTTCCCTGACCAGGGATCGAACCCACACCCCCTGCATCAGGAGCACAGAGACGTAACCACTGGGCCGCCAGGGAAGTCCCCACATGACACCCTTTTGAAGTTAATGAAAAGCCAGTACTCACTGATCCTCAAGTTGCCCACTGTATCCCTAAGAAGACCCAGGGACAATTTACTTAAATTATTTAAATTTATATTTCCTTAATATTATGTCACCATTTGGGTTTCCTTAATTTTTCTAACTTGGGATTTAAATATTTTTGTTATTTCATAAAAGTTGTTGAGTCTTTAGGGTCAAGTGAAACTTTGGAGAGCATCTGCAGTGGAAACGTGGAAGTCTTCTATCTCCTCGGAAAACTGGGTCAGCGTGGTCTGAGCCCAGCGCGGGACCGGTTCCGAAATGGACATGCGAATCCATGCAGGCCGGGGACAAGCAACCAAGGGTTTGCTGGAGACTGCTGGACACATTTCCTTGCTTTTCGGGTTTATCTTCCTTCAGAAGGAAGCTGATGCACGGCAGAGGGCAGAGATGACAGAAGCTGAGATATGGAGCCAGAGCCAGTCGGTTCAACTGAGCCCCAGACCTGCCCTACACCTGCACTTCCAGAGCCGACCCATGCTTCACTGTGTAAGTCACTGGGGGCTGGCTGTTAGGGTTGTGTGATAGGCTATCAAGTTCAGTTCATCTCATTTCAGGCAAGAAACCACAGTCCATTAGGTCATGCCTCAAGTGCTTGCCCACCATCATCAGCTACTTAGAGAAAGACCAGAAACCGGGGCCCAGTCTCCTGATGACAAGTCCGCAGCTCTTCCCATCCCATAACCTGTATACACTTGAGCTGACCTTCCATGTGTTTGCCAAGCACACTATGCTTTGGTGGATCGGTGGAACTCTCTGGACTGGGGTCAGGAGGGGAGATGGGGTCTTTAATGTTCAGAGAAAATGGATAAAATCAAGGAAGCAATGTTTGCTTGGGAGACCATATCTTGATGACCCAACTTACTGAGATCTTTCTTGATCTTTGCTCAAGCGCCAAGGTGCTTGCCAGGCTGATAACATTTTAGAGCTTTGATATTGACAGGCAAGCTAATTGAGATTCCTGTTCCCCAATTAGTCTTGTCTTTTTTTTTTTTTGTTTTAAATTTAATTAATTAATTAATTTATTTTTGGCTGTGTTGGGTCTTCGTTTCTGTGCGAGGGCTTTCTCTAGTTGCGGCGAGCGGGGGCCACTCTTCATCGCGGTGCGCGGGCCTCTCACTATCGCAGCCTCTCTTGTTGTGGAGCACAGGCTCCAGTCACGCAGGCTCAGTAGTTGTGGCTCACAGGCCTAGTTGCTCCGCGGCATGTGGGATCTTCCCAGACCAGGGCTCGAACCCGTGTCCCCTGCATTAGCAGGCAGATTCTCAACCACTGCGCCACCAGGGAAGCCCCAGTCTTGTCTTTTGATTAGAATATTTCTGCCCCTTGCTGTTGTAATGCTCAGAAAGGGCTTCCAAGATATCCTAAGGATATCTTGCCTGTGTGTTATAGGGAAGAAAAGAAGGAGATAAGAGAAAGCTGTAGTCTGCCCATCCCCACCATGCCTGGACCTTTTTCTTTGTCCAGAAACAAAGGACGCACTCTTCTTTGTCTTGTTTTCGTGGAACCTGTGATTCCTTCCTCCATAACACACCTTTCTGTTGTTGTTGTTCTGGGCATTACATTAAAGGACAAAGGTATTAGATCATGAATCAGACAACCTGGTTTTAACACCTGGACGTGACCTTGAGCATGTCATTTCAATGTCACTCTGAAAAACTTAGTGTCCCCAGGCCTCCGCTCACTCATCTGAAAATGAAGATAATAGCCCCTGCCTAGCACATTTCCTGCCTGAGCTGCACCCCAGCTCATTATGGGGATCAGTTAGATTAGCTGGGTGCCTACTATGTAAGAGGCACATCATCGGGCTGGGGCCCGGAGTGATATACAAATGTAAATTGTGGAGTGTTATGTAAATGTTAGGTCTTGTTACCTTCATAAAAACACTCATCTGGAAACTACACCAAACATTTTATTTCTTCTTCAACTGCTGTCATCTTCCACATCCATAAACTTCCCAGCTCTTCTATTACTCACATTAGTGGTAAAAACAAAATGGCATCCTTTTCATACCCTGCCACCTTCCTCACTGAGCAATAACCATGTCAACTGGAAATATTATAAAGGGCACTGGAGGAAGCATTTATTCTGCAGTCTTGCATCACTGGGTTTTTAGAGTGTCAGCTAAATATTTACAAGTGATTGATGCCCCTGACAATTCTCACTTTTCATTTTCTATTTAATCAGTCACACGTGGATCAGGAATAACACAAACCTTTACCCTTCATGTGAAGGTTGTGGTCAAAAGAGATTAAGCTGTTTCTGAGTTGTGTAACTCAGAAAATGGCATCATGCTAGTTAAAAGCATCCTTTTATATGTTAGGGGTTGAATTTAGTCCCTTCCCCCCCCCCACAAAAAAAAAGATATGTGAGGTCTGAACCCCTAGTACCTCAGAATGTATTCTTGTTTGGCAATAGGGTCATAGCAGGTGTGATTAGTTAAGTTGAGATAAGGTCATACAGGAACAGAGTAGGCCCTAGTCCAATGTGATTAGTATCCTTGTAAGAAGATGCCCATGTGAAGACAGACACACAGGGAGGAGGCCATGTGACAATGGAGGCCCAGACTGAGTAATGCGGCTTCAAGCCAGGGAACCCCAAGGCTTGCAGCAATTGCCAGAAGGTTGGAGGAGGTAAGGCAGGATGTCCTTACAGGTTTCAGAGAGATCATGGCGCTACTGACACATTGATTTCAGGCTTCCAGCCTCCAGAACTGTAAGAGAATACATTTCTGCCGTTTTAAGCCATCCAGTTTGTGGAACTTTGTTAAGGCAGCCCTAGAAAACTAACACAGTATATAAGAAATTTGGGAAAAGGAGATCTTCCAAATGATGCTGTATGCGTTATCTATTTCTGTGTAACAAATTACCTAAGCTTGAAATAATACATCTTTATTATCTCACAGCTTCTGTGGATCAGGAACCTAAGCGTGGCTTAGCTGGGCTTTCTGCATCACTGTCCCTCACAGCCTGTGCTCAGGGTGTCGGCCAGGGCTGAGGTCTCATCTGAAGGCTCCCTGGGGCAGGATTCCATCATAAACTGGTGATGTCCTTGGTCCTGGCTGTAGGTGTGTGATGGCAGCAGGGGGGCTCTCAGGTAAGCTCTTGAGACCAGTGATGCTTGTCTCAGGTTCTCAGGAAAGAGAGATAGCCCATCATGATGTAACAAGTTAAGTCTTCAAAGACAGAAGAACAAAGAGTATATTTCTTGATACCAACTGTTACCTCCATTAAGATTACCTGTTTGTTATCTTTTTTTGGAGCACATGTATTTTTGGAAATATGTCAAAACAGGTTCAAGGAAAGACTGGTGAAATTAAGTGATCTTACCATTTCCTTTTGTGATATCTTGGGGAAATCAGTGGTGAGATCTCTGTCCTCTCAAATACTGGGATTGTAGGGAAAAGGAAAACAGCAACATACCTGACATTTAGCACAAATTTATTATGTGACTGACCCTGTGTTACCTACTCAATTACTTTCCCAGAGGAAGCCTATTAATGCATATATTTATACACACTTTAAGATATCTATTGAGCATCTACTGTATACCAAGTGCTGTGTTTGGCACTGGGAATACAGTAGATAATGAGACAAGTTTTTGGTTGGGCTTTAAATGGCACAAATAATCCAATCCCCTGTACTCAGAGTTCTGAATAGTTTCACTTAGAAACACAAGTATCTACTAGGAATTGAAACTCCTGTTTTGTTACTGACGGATTGGAAAGACTATCTTTCTACTTGTCCATCAAATTGTAGTGGAGACCCTGGCGAACATTTCTGCCCAGGGCAGCAGCAGACAGGAGAACCTCTGTGGTCTGTGTGCAGGAGAGGGAGGGAAGTGGGAGGGGGAGAGAGAGACAGAGAGACACAGAGAGAAGGAGCCTTGCTTGAAGTCCTTTCCCTGATGATACCCTCCAGGGAACAGGTGAGGCAGGTATGGCCAAGGTGGGTGGATGTTTGAGACTTGGCTCCTGGTTAATAGCTCAGTAGAGCTGTGGGTCTCTGTGGGGCACTTTGGAGGAGAGGACCTTCTGCTTGGTTCATCTACGGGGACATTTCTCTTATCTGAATGGCCTCTCTGTATGGCAGGGCAACATCTAATTACCAAGCATCGTCTCCTCTCCTCTCCTGTGAATGGCCCTCCTCCCCTTTGGAGCCCCAGGTCCCGATCCCATTCCTTAGTGTAAACGAAATTGGGATCCGGCTGCTCGCCGCTCAAAAGCCAATACAGAGGCCAGGTTGGTGGAAAAGAAAGTTTGCTTTGTCTTGCATGCCGGCAACCGGGTGCGGCGGGGAGGGGGGACCGGGGGGCAGACTCCTGTCCAAAGGGTGACTCACCCCCACTGACAATCAGGGGGCAAGAGCTTTTATAGATGGATGCAGAAACAGCACAGTCAGCTCTGACCATCCTCTTGAAATTAGTCATGCAGTGGTCTGACCGGCGTCATCTTGATTGTTTTAAGTAGTACGGTTAACCTTCAGTGCCAGGGTCAGTTTGTTCCCATATCTTTGAGGCCAGTTCTCGGAATTGTGGCAGCTTATGTCATGGCTACAGTCTGGTCATCACGTAGTTAACTTCTTCCACCTGGTGGGGCTTTCAGTATCTACAAGACGGCTCACAGGATACAGCTCAGAATATTATCTGTAGCCCATGAAGAGGAACTAAAGGTCCTTGACTTTGCTTACTGACTAGACTATTATTATTTGGTCTCCTTCGACTATTTTCCTTTGTTTCTGCATTTTCTCACTTCCCTGATTAAACTTATTCTTTGGTTAAAGTTTTTCCACAGACAAAGGCAGGCTGAGGGCATGGGGTGGGGTGGGGGGGGGGAAGGACCATAGGGCTCTGCTCCATTTCATTAGCTCAGGATGGCACATTACTCTAGTCTCATATCCTTGGGACTCCTGTATGTATGAAATTAAATTTGTTTTTCTCCTGTTAATCTGTTTCACGTCAATTTAATTATTAGACTAGCCAAAGAACATAGAAGAAAGGAAGGGAAAACTTTTCCACCTCGATAATAGAAAAGAAAAGTGAACTAGAAGCAGCACAGAAAGAAAGCACTGCCGTTGAAAGCAGATCAAAGGTTATGGGTGACAGGATTGAGAAAGACGGGAAAAATGAAACTAATCTGAGCCAAGAGTTATAAAAGAATTGGAGAGAAGTGAGAAATGAGCAAGACAGACAAAGGAGATCAAACACACACATAATCAATGTCTCTAAAGAAGGTAACAACATAATGGACAGGAACAATATTTAAAGTTGTAATTCAAGCACAATTTCCAGAAATAAAGGAAGAAGTGGCTCTTCAGTTTGAAAGGTTACAACATTTGTCCTAGAGGAAAATATTTACATTGGACCATCAATGTGGAGACTCCTCTTGGTAAAGTTACTGAACTTCAGAAAGAAAGAAAGAATCCTTTGGACACATAGACCAAGAGATCAAATGAGCTCTTAGGGGGGAAAATCAGTCACGCTCAGAGCACTCACAGCCTCAATCAGTCCTTGAAATGACAGAGCAAAGTCTACAAAGTCCTAAAGAGAAAACCCATTGACACAAGAATTTTATAGCCTTCTATGCCTTATGTGACAAATAAAGGCAGCAGCAAAGCATCTTTGAACCTGCAAGAGCTTAGAGAATATCATCCCCATGAGTTGCTTTTAAAGAAACTGCTAGATGACATTCAGCTAGTTGAAAGGTCAATGGAAAAAAATACAGGGCAAAGACCACCCGTGAGCGCTGAATTCATTACGCTGTAGGGTTAAGACCAAAGCACTTGGTTACGGGCATTAGAAATGATAGAATCAGTGAAAACCAGCAGACAAAGAAGGGAAATATGTAGCTGGAGAAAGTAAATGAGGGATCTAGTCTTCATTACATAACATTTTCTATTTGTTTTTGAATTTTATCCCAGGTGTATTGATTACATATTCAAAAAATAAATAATGCATTTAAAAAAATAACATGAAAAAGATGGGCCAACGTTTTAGACTTTACTATTCTATCAATTAGAAGCCAGAAGATGAAATAGAGTTTTGTGCCATCTCAACAACCAATGTGGGTGGAGAGAAGACATCTAACCTCTCACAAAACCAGAAAAAAGGCTGAGAGGGAAAAGCAAAGGAAATGTAGCATCCTGTATGGGGTTTCATGATCGACTGGGTATTTTTCTTGTGGCAAACATTCAAATGATCTTTTTACAAGGACACCATATTACATTGGTGCACAGTTTTGTGGAGGAGGAGGTGCTTGAGAAGCCTTTTCAGATCAAAGTGACTTCTACTGTGGGCTTGTGGTCTTTACCCTGTGAGTCTCCTGTGATCCCCATGGCCGGGGAAGGGGAGCAGAATTTGCTGCCCCAAAATATGTGTCTTTGGCATAAGGACTATCTTGAACAGGTTAGTTTTTAAGAAGCAGCAGACACAGAAAAAGCTCTGAAAACCAAGTAGAAATCACGAAACTCTTATCACTGGAGAAGACAAGGACGTACATCTGCAAGACCACCTTACCCTTGTTTACTGTGCTTTTCCTGATAACCTCCCTTTACTGGCTTCCTAACCCCTAGCATCTTCTCTTATCTTTAGCTGGCGATGGTGTGGTGGCTTGGGCCATTTCAGAGAGTTTTACTCAGTTTTCCTGGGTCTCTCTCACGTATACGGGAGGTATATAAGTTATTAGACTTCTGTTTGCCTTTCTCCTGTTAACTTGCCTTTTAACTCCGGGGTGGAGAGGCAGTCTTAGCCAAGAACCTAGAAGGGTAGAGGGAAATTTTTTTTTTTTCTCCCACACTGGACTCGCCCATCATTTTCTTTCTTTCTTTTTTTTAAACATCTTTATTGGAGTATAATTGCTTTACAATGGTGTGTTAGTTTCCGCTTTATAACAAAGTGAATCAGCTATACATATACATATGTCCCCATATCTCCTCCCTCTTGTGTCTCCCTCCCACCATCCCTATCCCACCCCTCTAGGTGGTCACAAAGCACCGAGCTGATCTCCCTGTGCTATGCGGCTGCTTCCCACTAGCTATGTATTTTACATTTGGTAGTGTATATATGTCCATGCCACTCTCTCACTTCGTCCCAGCTTACCCTTCCCCCTCCCCCTGTCCTCAAGTCCATTCTCTACATCTGTGTCATTTTCTGATGGCTCTGCCCTAATCCTGGTTCTAGGGTATTTCAGACAGCATCTGAGCCTCAGTGGAGGACCTGCAGTGACTTAGCCCTGGACGCTGTCTCCATCTGCAGAGTCTCCCATTTCCCCTGCTGCAGCCTCACTGATATCTGTGTCCTCAGTTCCCTGGCTGGGGCTTCTGTGTTGGTTTATTTTGCTCTGGCTCCTCCCAACTCCTCCCCCAAGAGCACATGGCCTCCTCCTCGAATCCCAGCCTGGAGGCCAAGACTCTGCAGTCCCTTAGGAAGAGATGCTGCCTCACCCCTCTTTGGGTCAAAGTCCCCACACTGGGGCACCTCAACCTTATTTTACAATTTTTGTGCTATTTTTATGTTAGGTTTCTTTTTGGTGGTGTTGGTATTGTTTGAAAACTATCGATACCTTGACTACCCCAAGCTCCACCATAAACCAAGTTAACTTTACAACTTCTGGCTTGAATGAGTAGGTTTTCTGCCTCACGCTAAAATCCCTCCTCCTCTTCCCTTGCTTTCTGTTGGAATCATAAATCACCAATTCTTATGCCTCATTAAATGGTTTATTCATAGAGTTGTCGACTGAAAAAAAATGCACAACCTAGAAGTTGAGAATTATGTTTCATTTGGCAGACAAAACTGAGGACTTCTTAGGCCTGGGACACAGCCTCTCAGATGCTCTAAGCCACTGCTCCGAAGAGGCAAGGGAGAAGCCAGGTTATACAGCAGTTTGTGCAACAAAGAGCAGCTAGTCGGAACATCAAAAGATTGCTGTTAATTAAGGAAAACCAGACATCTCAAGTTAGGGAGATTAGCGCTTTTCTATGTATGGGAAGATGCAAGAGTCTGGGCTCACTGCAATCATTCCTTTGATACGCACCTCAGCTATTTGGGGCCAGCATCCTGTGTTTTCTCATCCTCAGTGTCCTCAGGTGCAACTTCAGGGGTGGCTGCAGCAGCCAATTGCTAGATGGGGGGCATCCTGCCTCCATCCTGAGCTCCCTCAGGGCTCACGTAGGGGCGGTTATAATGTGGTGACTCGATGGTTACAACATCCTTTGTCTACTGATACGGCAGGCAATAGTTTTCATTCACATAGTGCATCTCAAACTTTGATGTGCGTGAAAATCACCCGGGGTTCTTATTAAAATATAAATTCTGTTTCGTTTAGGTCTGAGCTTGGACTTGAGATTCTTATTGGGGGAGGAAAAAGTTGACCCTTTTAGGGTTCCTGGCTGGGTCTGAAAAAGACAGATGAACAGGAGGAAAGCACACAAATATATTTACTGTTAAGTTTTACATGACATGGGAACCTTCATAAGGAAATGAAGACCTGAAGAAACAGTTAAACCTGAGTCTTTTTGTACTGGGTTTGATGAGGAGTGAACAGTAGTGTAGAAGTAAATATAAGTCCAAAAGTGCGAGGTAAGTGTACAAACTAGGGGAAAATTAGCAACCCCTTTTGTTCAGATTCTCCTCAGTGTTCCTTCGGAGAGAAGGATGCTTCTTTCCTCAGGGCATAGGGAAGGCACCTTTCACATGAGGGTTCTGTGTCCAGGGGAGGAGGGTGAGGGTCAAGGTCAAAGTGACCTTGCTGTTTCTGCTGTTTTCTCAAACTCCTTCAGCTAAAAGTACTCAATATGCCAAGGTTCCATATTTGGAGGTAGCACGTCTTGCACCCCATCCGTCTGTACTTCTGACAAGTTTCCCAGTGGTGATACCAGGCACTCCTTGGATGAAGGCCACACTTTGAGTGGCAGGGATCTCTACGGTTTCACTTTAATTACAACAGCAAGACCTCGCTAAATGGCTTTACTACCTAGAACAAAACAAGGCCCCTACTTCTTAGTATTTAAAATGTCAGCCCTTATTGCTCCAGGGTCTCTGTTCTTCCTTTGGGCAAATAGATAAATCTGCAATTCAGATTGACAGTGACTTTGAGTCCTGTACACTCAAACCCAATGACAAGCTATTACACGCCCCATTACAAGTTACCGATGTACCACAGGTAACCTAACACGTGGTTCCACATTCCTTTAATGAAGTCGCATCGGGGCTGGCTTCTTCATTAGGTATAGAAGGCATAAGGTATGTGACACTTTTAGGAGCCCAGGAAAATGTTTACATTTCTTGTAAAAATCAGAAGGAAAAAAAGAAAAAGAACTTTTAGTGTTGAATAAAATGGTTTAGTTTTTAATCCAGCCAGGATTATAGTTGTCTTTAATCCCAGTAGAGTTGTAAAATGTAAGTTTTAATATTTTTTTGTGGAGTAGGGGCCCATGAAAGTCATAATGTGGCCCTGGTCACATCCTCACGGTCATGAATTAGAAGATGGCACCAGAGAAAACAAAACAGTGGTACTTTTTGTGAAATTTTAAATTTTGTTGGTAATTAGAATTGGTTTTACAAATCATCATCTGCAATGTGTTGCTTGTAACCCTGAAAGGCATCTCATGCTGGCTGGGCAGACTTGGGAACAGCCTGTGTGTGGGTCATCAACACTGATTATCAGAGGTAAAGGCGACAACTCTGGCCTCACGTCTGCCCCCTGGAACAAGTTAGAAGGTTTGCTGCTCTTAGGAATCACCTGGGAGCCAGAACAAATCCTGATGTCCAGACCATACCCATGCCCGGGCAACCAGAACCCGTGGGCATCAGCTGGGTGTTAAGACCCCCCCCCCCCCAGTGATTCCAAGGTGCAGCTAAGTTTGAGAACCAATGATTCCGTTCACCCCAGGGAGTGACCGTAGGGCAGCATTCCATGGAACCCTGGTTTCTCAGAACCTTGACATTGCTAAGGTTCATTGATAGATCTTCCTTAGAAAAAAAGGGGTTCTGGAGTCAAATATCTTTGGGAAACATTAGATTTAAAAAAGTAAAGCAGTTGCCTTTACCGTAGGATGTCTGGGAGAATTAATATTAATATTAATTAATATTTTAATTAATAGGCCCAAGATGGAGCCCCTCCTGCCTGGGGTGCCAAGTTTCGGCAAACTGAAACTTACATAACTTTAGTGTCTCTGTAAATGATCCGCTGGACCAGAAGAGCAGTGTATCAGTTGGGTCAGCCAACCCCCAAACACCAAGCCGACTCTGAGCTCTATGCTTATTTCCTTGTTCCTTGTCACCTCAGACGAGGTTACTATATGGTCTCAGTCAGTCAGATATTTTCTGTTTTTCTCTTCCTTGTTCTTTATTCTTTATCCCGTAAAAGCTTCCTGCCTTCTGCCCACTTTGCAGTTCTCCGAATGGAGACTGTCCACTTCATGAATAAATTTTGTTTGTATCACGTAACCGTCTTCTTTAATCACTTTTTAACATACACCAATACAACCTGAAAATTTCTAAGACAGAGAGGGTATGCAGCATTTTGAAGGGTAGCAAAATATGCCACCCCAAAATTTGTCTCTCTGGCATAAGGATTGTTTTGAGTTGAGTACTTTGAGAAAGAGCTGACACAGCAGAAGTTCTGAAAATGGAGTAGAAGTTATCCTTTTGAAAGGGAAATTTCCATATATAAAGGAAATCTCTGTTTGTAAGGGTGTCTCCCTTTCCGTACCAGGAAGAGAAGGATGGCTCTGAATCTTTCACAGGAAACTTCTATCAGTGGAGAAGGCATTGAGCTGAATCTTCATAACAACCTTACCTTCGTTACCGTGGGCTTCCTAGGACCTTCTCTGTAACTGGCCTCCACTACCTCACACACACCTTTCTTTAGCTACAGATGGCATTTAAGCTGGTGGTTTAGGCCACTTTGAGGAGTTACTCATTTTTCCCTGGGTATCTCCCATGTATGTATATATAAATGTGTACCTCATATATGTATGTGTGTGTATATATATATATATGAGATATACATTTTAATAAGCTGCAGTTTGTTTTTCTCTTGTTAATCTGCCTTTTATGACAGGGGTCTCTACTCAGACGGGTAGAGGGAAAATTGTTTTTCCTCCCCTACAATTTCCTAAATTTATTTGATCAGTCTTCCCCTCCCCCCTCATTTGGGAAGCTTCCCAAGGGATGCTTTGGGAAGTGCTAACCTAGAGTTACATTTTACTAAGTAAAATTTAAACCCACTACAGTTGCCTGTTTTGGCTCTTGGGTTTGGGGAAGATGTATTCTTGGCATCACAATTTGGAATTCAGAATTCACTTTCCTCAAAACAATGCAGTGAGAAGTAGTTGAAAGAGTATGATTAGACCTGTAATTTGGGTGTATGTGGGTAAAACAAGCTTTTGTGAACTAGTCTGGAAACCAAACCACCAGAGATAGAGGAGAGAATCACTGGGGGAGAATCCACTCAGAGTTGCAAGCAGATTAGAAACATACGCATGGAATTCTACTTGGGCTTAACTGGGGAGCTGATTTTGTTGCAATTCTCAAAGCAAAGTTTTTATGAAGCTTAAAATATGCACCCATTTTTTGAATGACTGAACGTAACATGAATGGTTCTTACTTGTTGCCAGCTTATATGCCTCAAAATTCTGAGACATTCTTTCATGTTGTATCTTTCTTAAGAATTAAAAAAAAAAAAAAAACCAAGCAAATGTCATTGTTATAGTCAACTTTAATTACTTGTTGCTATGGAGTTTTGCTTTGCTACAAATTCTTCATCTGCTTCTTGTAATTCAGCTAAAGTTTCAGCAGCTGAAGGGATATTCTGACTCTAATGAGAGACAATACATAAATTTTTTAATAGTTTTAGTCTTCACTCTAGCATGACCTACCCAAGGAGTGCCAAGAAATGAAAACAAAACAGGAGACAGGGATATTTCATAAGCCCTCCAACACAGATCTTCAAGAAGAGAGATTTGAAATATTTTCTTTTCAGGGGATGGAAATTTTGTTGTAACAGCTTGAGAATGAAAGAAAAAGCCATTTGTCAATGGGCTCATTTTAAAACTCAAGCTGTTAGTTGGGAAGCAGGCTCTCCATCAGAAATTTCACGTTAACTTGTTTTTCCAGAAGAAAACAAAAGTTTAGCAGTTGTCAGAACGGTTCTGATAATCTTATTCTGTGCTTGATGGAGCAAAATAGAAATGAATGTTAGACCAGGCCAGATGAATTGAACAAACTCTTTTTTAAAAAGCAGATATTTTATTAAATAAGAGTAAAATCAAACTGCAGTGGTGCATGGGGCTTGTTTCAGGCACTTCACTCCATACGACACATGGAAGCTGAGCATTTGCCATTATCAGTTCCTCAAATGGCTGTTCTCTCCTGCCATTTAAGAATGGAATTTGGGATAAAAGTTGAAGTATTTAATAGGTGAAATGGCAATATTTTTGAAACAATTTGAAACGGTGGCTTTGTAATGTCTCAACTTGGCTAGGTGAACCTACATTTCCCAGAATTCCCTTTCTGGTAGGCTTCTTGTTAGGGTGGGCCACAGATGACATTCTTGGGAGGCTTTGAGGGCAGAAGGATGCAGCAGCCATTCTGTCGTTCTTGCATATCCTCCCTGAGCAGTGGCTCACCTCTCACCTTGTCGGCATGAGAAGGCAGTTGGGCCTGCAACCACTCCACCTTCCCCAAGATCGTCCTCCTGCTTCTCCAACTCCTGGGCCAGATGTGTGTTCAGCTCTTGAGGTAGGGCCCTGGCTTCTGCAGGACTCCTTTTTCTAAGGTTGGTGGTGGTAAGAATGACGTGAGTCTATGACTTGCAGACTTCCACTGCTCTCTGAAGACTCGCCATCTGTCCACACCTTGTGGGGTTCCAGCCTTGATCACCCCCATTTTACATCAATCTATCCTTCTGACTCCTGCCCTGCCCATGGACTTCAACCTCCAGCATCAGACACAAAGATAGCAGCCTTACAGATACATGGAAACAAATACAGATATGCCGATATATAGACTTCTAGTTGTTCTACCTCTCTGATGAACTCTGATACACATGCCTACTCTCATATATAAAAATATATATGATATACACTTATACATATATAAATACATGTAATATTGAGAGAAATAAATCAAATATATTAAATCAAATCAAGCCTTGGTAAATTTAAGAAAATTGAAATCGTATCAAGTATCTTTTCTGACCACAACACTATGAGACTAGATATCAATTACAGGAAAAGATCTGTAAAAAATACAAACACATGGAGGCTAAACAATACTCTACTTAATAACCAAGTGATCACTGAAGAAATCAAAGAGGAAACCAAAAAATACCTAGAGGGGCTTCCCTGGTGGCGCAGTGGTTGAGAATCTGCCTGCCAATGAAGGGGACACGGGTTCGAGACCTGGTCTGGGAAAATCCCACATGCCACAGAGCAACTAGGCCCGTGAGCCACAATTACTGAGCCTGTGCGTCTGGAGCCTGTGCTCCGCAACAAGAGAGGCCACGATAATGAGAGGCCCGCACACCGCGATGAAGAGTGGCCCCCACTTGCCGCAACTAGAGAAAGCCCTCGCACAGAAACGAAAACCCAACACAGCCATAAATAAATAAATTAATTAATTAATTTAAAAAAAATTTTAAAAAAACCAAAAAAACCTAGAAACAAATGGCAATGGAGACACGACAACCCAAAACCTATGGGATGCAGCAAAAGCAGTTCTAAGATGGAAGTTTATAGCAATACAATCCTACCTTAAGAAACAGGAAACATCTCAAATAAACAACCTAACCTTGCACCTAAAGCAATTAGAGAAAGAAGAACAAAAAAACCCCCAAAGTTAGCAGAAGGAAAGAAATCATAAAGATCAGATCAGAAATAAATGAAAAAGAAATGAAGGAAACGATAGCAAAGATTAATAAAACTAAGAGCTGGTTCTTTGAGAAGATAAACAAAATTGATAAGCCATTAGCCAGACATGTCAAGAAAAAAAGGCAGAAGACTCAAATCAATAGAATTAGAAATGAAAAAGAAGTAACAACTGACACTGCAGAAATACAAAGGATCATGAGAGATTACTACAAGCAACTCTATGCCAATAAATAATTGTTAACAATTATTGAACCTAGATAGTGAGCACATGAATGTTTAATTTACTATTCTTTCAAATTCTTTTGTATTTTGAACTTATCCATATAAATGATTTGGGGAAAGACAGAATGGCTCCTAGCAATGAGTAAAGTTTCCAGATTCTCAGTCCAAAGAACTATGGAGTAATGTCTCAGCAAATAATTTTTTTTTTTTAAGTGAAATTAGGCAGTATACTCATTCAATGTGTTGAAGTGCCCAGTAGGTGCCAGGCACTGTCCTAGATGCTGAAGATTCTGTGGTGAACAAGACTACCAGAGTTCCTGCCCTCATGGAGTTTACAGTCTAGTGTTTTGTTTGTTTGCTTTGTTTGTGTCTTGTTTTGTTTTTAGACATCTACAATTAATTGCAAGTCTTACATTTTGGCCCCTCATGGCTATGCCTAATGGCAATAAATAATGCGGATGGTGGTCACTAATCGAAGATTTCCTCTGCTCTCTGAAGAGTAGCCATTAACTGACCTTCTTTGTTTACCAGCCGAACCCTATCATGTGCTTGGTCTGATCAGTGAATAGGATGCCAGGGGCCATTCTGGGTTATGGTCCTCCACGTGTGCATAAACAGTGATACTGACCTAAGCCAAAGAACCACTGGAGTTGCCAAGGTCTCTTTTCCTCAGGGACCAGCCTCTAAGTTGCATATCTGGGCAGTGCTTTGGTGGGAGATGGTGGGTAGAGGGTAGTGGGGGGTGTGATGCTAGATCGTGGATCCCTGGGCAGGAGGTAGGAGGGTGATGTATGGAGAGATACTGGAGAACTGCATACGCCTCACAAGTTGGGATCCACGTTTACTAACAAGACCAAGTGTTGTTATTGTAACAACACTATAAAGATTTTAAATGTCTTAAATGACAGTATTTTGGGATTGCACCTTTTGTTCTTTGGCAAACCCCAAACAGGAAATCAAACATGTACAATTTGGAAGGGAAGGAATGAGTGAAAGATTAAAATATGATTTAAAAAACCACTCAGCTTCTGTAAGCTCAAACCCAGAGGAAAAACTTACCATTATCATTGTCTGCCAGTGAATCAAGTCCAGTTCAGCAGCATTGTCTCAAATGTCTATTCTGTTTTGGGGAGGGGATGAGATTAAGACAAAAATTAATAAATAGTGAACAGGGAGATTAAGACAAAGAAATGAAACCTTTTTTGTAAGATTTCAACAGTGAAAATTTGGAGGAAAAAGATGAGTGCCTGTTTTGAGCCTGTTTGCCCTAAGATCCATTCCTTTCCCAATCCTTTTCTTGTCTATAACCCAGGAGCCTTGACCCCTGCAGGTGACACTTCCCAGGCTCCCTTATTGTGGTAGACAGACTACTGGCCCCCCAAAGATATGTCCACCTCCTAATTCCCAGGACCTGTGAATGTAATTCTTTACATAGCAAAAGGGACTTTGAAGATGCGATTAAGTTAAGAGATCTTGAGATGGGAAGTTTACCCTGAAGTATCCAGATGGGTCTGCTGTAATTGGTCAGAGTCAGAGAATGAGATGTGACAACAGAAGCAGAAAGTGGGAACAAAAAGTCAGAGAGAAATTTGAGGATGTTACGCTGCTGGCTTTAAAGGGGGAAGAAACGGCTAGGAGCCAAGGAATGCAAGAGACGTAGTTCTAGAGCTGGAAAAGGCAAGGAAACAGTCTCCCCTCAAGCCTCCAGAAGGAACCAGTCCTGCCAACACTGTGACTTTAGCCCAGAGAAACAGATTCTGGACTTCTGACCTTCTGAATGGTACAATAATAAATATGTGTCATTGTGAGTTGTAGGTTTGTGCTAATTTGTTACAGAAGCAATAGGAAACTAATACACCTATCCACTGGCTTCCAGATAGAATTGGCTAAAGGCAGGCACTGTTGAGAGATTAGAGGGTGAAGGAAGGGAAAAGCCAAAGATTTCTTTTCCTCTCTCTCTGCCTTTGGTGGCATCAATGGCAGGGGCCATGGCTCCTCCTTGGATCCAGCTCAGACCAGACACACCCAGCTTCTAACGCAGGACCCCATCCCTGTGCTTTGGTAGCACCACCTCTTCCCTTTGTTTCTCCACCTGGCAATGACATCAGCTTCAGGCTGTTGCTGATCTCTGGGTTGCCTCACTGATTCTTGTTAGGCTTCTCAACAAAAAATCTCAAATGATGTGCATGAAAAATACATATATTTCTAGCGATTATACCTATATAGTCTTTAATATATATTTCAGCAAGTTTGTTAAGATCCTTTCCCAACTGTACCGCCCCACCTCCTATTAGCAGTGCCGTCACAGGCCGTGCCACCATTGTATCAAAATCAATTTTGACTTGTTGTAGAAATGTTTTTATAACCAATGTGCATTGATTCCAGTTATCTCTTTGTTTATGATATAAAAGCAACAACAGCATTGCTTTGATTAACCTGCCCTTATAAAACATCACCTCTGAGATTGGCTATTGTTCTTTCACTGTATTATCAAGTATATTAGTATATCATACTTTATAATCTTAGATAATGATGATCTCATGCATGACATTTCACGTCTTATTATTCTGTAATAGCCAGCCTCTAAGATGGCCACAAGTGATTCTCATCTCCTGGTATTTATACACTGTTTATACCCTGCACATTGAATCGGTACTGGCCCTGTGTGCCCAGTAGAATATAGCAGAAGTGACAGTGTGTGACTTCTGAGGCTATGTCTAAACAACATTTTAATTTCTATTTTGATCCCTTATTCAAGTTTTCTACATATTTACTGATTTTTTGCTCTATTTTCAAAAATCTTTTATTGAGTACAAAAGAAGTGAAATCTCACACTGTAATTGTGCATTTGTCATTTTGTTTTTTCCTTTCTATCAGTTTTTGTATTTTGAAACTCTGTTATTAGATGCATACATATTTAAAATTGCTATGCTCTCTTGGTGAACTTTATAACTATGAAATGTTCCTCTTTATCCCTTTTAATATTGCTGGCTCTGAAATTTGCTTTGTCTGCTATTAATAAAAACACTCTAGCTTTCTTTTGATCAGTGTTTGCTTGATATATCCTTTCTATATCCTTCTACTTTTAACCTATTGGTGTCTTTATGTTTAAAGTGGATTTCTTGTCGACAGCATAAAGTTGACTTTTGCTGTTTTATCTACTTGGAAAGTCTCTGCCCTTTAACTGATAGGTATATCAGTCAGGGTTCAACTAGAGACTGGGAGTCAGTAGGAGGTAGATATTAAGAGGGTTGCTGCAAGGAGCTGGCTTATGTGAGTGTGGGAATCGGATGGGCAAATCTGAAGTTGCAGAGGTGGCCGTCTGGAAGGGGAGACTGGAGCTCTCAAGCACCAGCTGAAGCTGCTGTCCACAGGCAGAATTTCTCCTTCATCAAGGAAGCCTCAGTTCTGCATCTAGGATAGTCTCATTTACTGACAGTCAGCTGATTATGGACTCTCTATTCATTCATTCCAGTTCGATTGAAATATAACTGACATATAGCACTGTATACATTTAAGGTGTACAGCATAATGATTTGACCTACATACATCATGAAACGATTATTAAAATAAGTTTAGTGGACATCCATCATCTCATACAGATACATTAAAGAAATAGAAAAAATATTTCTTTCTTTGTGATGAGAACTCTTAGGATTTACTCTCTTATCATCTTTCATAGATAACGTAAAACAGTGTTAATTATGTTTGTCATGCTGTACGTCACATCCCTAGTGCTTAGTTAACTTGTAACTGGCAGTTTGTATCTTGTGACCACGTTTATCAAATTCCCCCTCTCCCTCCCCTCCCCACCTCTGGTCTTTTTTTCTATGAATTTGTTTGTTTGTTTGTTTTTGAAGTGTAATTGACTTGCAGCACTATGTTATTTCCTGTTACACAGCATCAGAATCTACTTTTAAATAATATTATATCACTTTATATATAATGTAAGAATTTACAACAGTATATTTCTGTTCTCTCTCTCTTACACTTTGTGTTGTCATTTTCATATATTTTACTTTTAAATATGTTATGAAGCCAACAGTATGTTATTAATTTTTAATAAACAGGTAATTATATTTTAAAAGATTTTAAAGATAGAAAAATGTCTTTTATGTTTACTCAAGTAATGATCATTTTCAGTGCTCTTTCTTCCTTTTGATAAAAGCAAGTTTTCATCTGGTACCTTCTGCACAAACAACTTCCTTTAATATTTCTTGCAATGGAGTTCTGACAGAAATATATTCACTTAGCATTTGTTTTTCTGAAAAAGTCTTTATTTAAAAAACAGTTTTTTTTTTTCACTGAGTGAAGAATTCTGGGTTAATAGTTTTTTTCTTTCAGTGTTTTAGAAAAAATATTGCCTCACTGTCGTCTGGCTTGCATAACTTCAGATGGGAATTCTGCTGTCATTATTATCTGTTTCTCTCTGATCATGAAGTATCCTTCCTCTTAGACAGATTTTAATATATATTTTTTCTTTGTCACTAGGTTTTAGAAATTTTATTATTATGTACCTTGTTATGGTTTTCTTCAAGTTAATTTTGCTTGACCTTCTTTGATTTGGGAGTTTATAGTTTTCATCAAACCTGGAAAACTTTAGAGTTAGCCATTTTTTCTTCAAATATCTTTTCTGTCCTCTGCCCTTTTCTCTTGGGATTCCATGCATGTATCTCAGACCAGCTGACTTTGTCCCATAGTAATTGATAGTCTGAACTTTTTTTTTCTTGTTCTTTTTCTTTCTGTTTCATTTAGAATAGTTTCTGTTGCTTTGTTTTCACATTTGTCTTTTTTTCTGTAGCACCTATTTGATGTTAATTGCATCTAGTGAATTTTTCATTTCAGATATTTTATGTTTCACCTCCAGGTGTTCTATTTGGGTCTTTTGATATATTATAGTTCTTGCCTCATCACTCTCATGTTTTCTTATACCTTCTTGAACATATGTAGACTATTTATGATAGCCATTTCATCATCCTTTTTCACTAGTTTTATTATCCCTCTCATTTCTGGCTCAGTTTCCATTGATTAATTTTTCTCGTGCTTCCTTGTTTGTCTATTAGCTTCTGATGAACACAGGACATTGTCGATTTTTTGTTCTTGAGTGCTAGATTTTTTTGTATTCCATTACTAGTGTCGAATTTTATTCTATCACTTGGTTAAATTAGTTGGAATTGGTTAGATATTTCTGAGCCTGCTTTTAAGCTTTGTTAGGGATCATCCAGTGCAACTTTTAGTCTAGAGCTAATGCCCAGACAAGTAGCCCCACTACTAAAGCAATACTCTTTGAGGATTTTACCCAATGCCCCATATGTCTTAAGGTCTTTCCATTCTGCATGGTGGGAACACAAGCTATTCCCAACCCTACTTGAATTCAGGGACTCCTTCTGCCTTCACTTCTTGGTGATTCTTTCCTGGACTCAGCTTCCTCTCACATATTCACAGGTCAACACTCAACCCAAGATTTGAAGGCTCTTCTTTGGGAGTCTCCAGAATTCTCACTCTTTCTTGGTAGCTCTTTCCCTTCTAGTATTTTACCAGGAAAATTCTAGCCACTTTTGCCTTTCCAAACTTCAGTCTCCTTTTCCTCAACTCAGGGAGACCACTGGGCTCTGTTTGGGTTCCCTTTTCTGTCCTGCAGACTGGAAACTGTTTCAAGTCCATAAGCTGGGGAAATCCTAGGGCTTTTTTTGTTTCTTTCCTCTCAGGGAGCCTGTGCTTCCAATTATCCACTTTCTAAAATACATTATGTCATATATTTTGATCATCTTCTGGTTGTTTAAGGCAGGAGTGTCTCTGTTAATCCATCTTGGCTAGAAACATTCAGTATTTGTTTTGTATAGTATAAAATATTTTCATAAAATAAACTTTTAATTTTAAAAATTTTACCTCATAGAAATAAGGAAAGAGACACAATTGTAATCACAGGAGCGATCTTGGAGTTCTAGTCTACATTTCTAACTTTAACTCGCAGTAACTGAAGTATAAAATTCTCATGGGGAAATTAAGCTAATAAACCATCACCTTTCCTCAGTTTCAGCAGCCAAGTTTTGTACACCAGCAGTGAATCCTTCAGGATCCATGAATTCGGTTACAATTTCCACTCCATAGGAATCTGTCAGGTCAGTGAGCTTCTAGCCTCTGTTCCTCCTTGAGCTGTGTAAGTTTACTTTTAGGCAGTAGGATTAAAAATGAGCCCTCTGCCCTCACTGTAATGATTGGCTAGGTCAACCCCAAATCTAATAGTGCTGACAACACAGTAACTTACTTTTGAAGACCGTGTTACAAACAGCCAAGATCACTTAGATAGATAGCAACAGAGAAGTGATTTGAGAGTTCTAGTTATATTGAATTTCTGGCATTGAGTTTTGCAATGAATTTGTAAAATTATTGCACACATGTAATTTTTTATACCTTATCTAATGGTCCCTTCTGTTTAAATATAATTATATATATATATTTTTTCTTTTTTCAGTAACAGTTACCTTAAAAATTAAAATTTAGTCTTGTAGTAAGCATCCAAACATTGGTAACATGTACTGATTTCATCCTGTTCTCTTAATCCACTAACCACAGTTATACCACAATCCTCAGTCACACTTCTCCTTGCCTCTCCAATATTTCTTCCCGTCTAAAGAGAAGGCTTTTATGACTTCAAAATCCTTCAGAAATTAATTTTGGCATAACTCCTTTTTTCTCTCCAAGTTGCTTTGAAACTTTTATTATTTCTCTCACATCATAAATACAGTATTTCTTTTCCTTTCAAAAACAATAAAAATATCTCTCATTTCCCTTTGAACTGTATTTTCAAAGTCTGTAACACTCAGTGTTTGGTAAAACGTGACAATCTAAGTTTATACTAATATTTACAAACCACTTGTCACAATGCTCACTTGCATTGTTGAAAAATTGTTTAATAAACTCAAATATTTCAACTGTTAAAAAGTTTCCCCAATCCCTGCTATAATAGATAAACCAACATGTTTGGGAATATTAGGTAGCTTCTAGTATGATACAGCTTTCTTTGCTTTGTTGATATTTTTAATTTGCCAATCTTTTTTGTAAATGCATAAATCAGATCTTATAAAGATTGCCAATTGTGATAGAGATTGCTATTTTCCTGTGCAATATTGCTTCTACTGCCTTTCTTTAGAAAATCAGAGAAATAACCCTGATTTTAGCCACTTGGAATAAAGATGACATTTCCCAACTCTTTTTGCAGGTAGACGTGGCTATGTAATTAAGTCCTGGTCAATGTGGTATAAGCAGAAGAATAGCAGGGGACTTCCAAGAAGCTCCACTGAGAGGTATGCCCCCTTTTTGCTACTCCTTGTCCTCCTTCTTCCTTATAGTCTGGAATTCAGACTGATGGAGCTCTAGTAGCTGTCTATCTTGGACTATGAAGCAAACATAAAATGGAAGCCAGGTATTAGTCAGGTAGAACAGGAATAGAGAAGGCGCCTGGGCCCTTGATCATCACGAAGCTGTAGTACCAGCCTGGACTGCTGACCCCTGACTTTCTTTTAAGGAAGAGAGAGAAAACCTTCTATTTTCTCACCATGGAAACATCCTCTCTGGAGGGGCTCTGGGTAGGATGGGGCACAGTTAAACTTGCTCAGCTAGCCTTGAAGAGAGGCACTTTGTTATGCATAAAGGAAGTGCCTCCAGGTAGAAGGAGGACAGTTGACCCAGTACCCTGCACTGCACAGGTGTTGGCGCCTGCTGTTTGCATGGATGGACACCAACTGGCTTTGCAGTTAGACGGACCTGGGACTTGATCCTGATGCACCAACTATGACCCTATGGACAAACTTACCAAAAGTCATTATATTTCAGCCTTCTCATCTACAAAGTCAGGGTAATAGAACTTCCCACAAAGAGTTATTGTCAGGACTAAATGAAGGAGTGGAAATCCAGTGCTTCACTCAGTGCTGGGCGAGGCTCAGAATCTGCCAGCAAATACTCTATATTGAGTATTTGCTATAATGAATTACCACACTGCTATAATGAATTATCGCGGACGAGGGGACTTAGACACAGACATTTACTTCTCACAGTTCTGGAGGCTGGAAGTTCAAGATCAAGCCCCCAGATCTGGTGTCTGGTGAGGAACTGCTTCCTGGTTTGCAGTCTTCTCATTGTGTCCTCACATGGCAGAGAGCAGAGAGAGAGTGATCCCAATCTCTTCCTCTTTCCATAAGGGCGCTAATCCCATTCATGAGGGTTCCATCCTCATGACCTAATCACCTCCCAAAGTCCCCACCTCCAAATACCATCACATTGGAGATTTAAGCTTCAACAAATGAATTTGGAGTTAGGGAACACAAACATTTAGTCCACAGCACAGCTGGACTATTATTAATCCTCTCCTCCGCTCTTTCCCCAATCCCCAGGCCACCCCAGTCTACACCAAACTGAGGTAAAGACTCAAAGAAACTTCTGAAGAAAGTAACCCAAGCACAAAGCCATGGGGTTTTTGTAGAACCGGTTTTCCACTTCGAGGACTAGAAAAGTCAGCTGGGGGGGAAGGGAAGATGCTGGAAAGGGGTCACTGGGTAGAAAGAGGAGGAAGGAGCAGAATCCTCCCTGTGCAGATGAAGGAGGACCTACGGGCATCCTGAGGGCAGAGTGGAAGGCATGCAGTGACCACATAGCTTCCTTGGGGATGGACCCCACTGATAGGTCCTCTGGTCTCACAGGTAAGGCCTCTGTAATCCCACCTCTGAGTAGAGGGTGGGACCTGGGCTCCTGGCCCCAGGAATGGGATGTGAAATGTAAACCTTACCCTCTGACCAGGTGACAATGGGGAATGACTGGCTGAGAACAGCCCTGAGGCCAGGACAATGGTGGACATCTCCTCCTCGCCCTGTCCTGGGCCCCTGACTCCATCCTACCTTTGCTGACACATGATAGAGGCAGATGCTGGTTGGGTCCCTCACAGACCCTTGGAGAACGTGGCTCACAATGGCTTATCGATATGTATTTGGGAGACCATATATGTTGACAGATATTCATTTCTTAAAAATGACATTAAAAGAAACAAACCACTTTGTCTTAGCACCACCAGTTGACCAAAGAAAGGACATTCTATCATAAAAGACAATTTCAGAAGGGCAATATCAGAATAAAGGAGCATTCTTTTAGTTGAAGAAGTTTGGTTTTCTTCACAATTAACAGTGTCAAGACCCTCTCCTGAGTCAGTGGAGCCGGCCCATGCCTGGGGCTGGAGTGGGAACCTCTGAGGATACGCCAGCCTGGAGCCGCCTTTCCCATGGGCACTGGCACGAGGGTCCCATACGCCTAGCTGGCCTCTGCACTTTGGTGCTAGTGTCTTCGTGACCTCAGGAGAACTGGGTGGCTTCCCTGGGTCACAGTTTCCTGCTGGGTCACACGGAGTATATATGCCCACCAAATAGAGGATAAATTAATAGCTGCAAAGCATTTAGCATTTAGCGTAGTGTCCAGAGTGAGGAAAGGGGATAGAAATGGCAGCAATGGCTGTTTTTCATTATTTTAGTTTTAGACCATCAACAACTGCCTTGTTTATCCAGGAATTACTGTTTTCTACTAAGTCAATATATTGCTTCAGCTAGCTTTAGGCACTATCAATAATATCCATAACGTACTCACGCTTGCCCAAGTAGAGGTCCTCATTTCTACCAAGTTTCCAAGTGATCTAGAACATGTTTTACAGTTGCCTTAGTTGAACCAAGTGAGGGGTCTGACCCCACCAGTGTAGTCACTCCTTGACCTCCCAGCGCTTGATCTTCAGGCTTTGTGCAGAAATCAGTCCTAAGCAGGCGCTGCCTGATGACAGAGTCTGGAGGGGAGATGAGCTTACTCCCTCCCTTCTGGGCTTTAAAGGAGGTTAATCTGGCCTGGATTTTCTGGAGTCATCTGGGTTATTATGTGAAGGGTGATTTTGAGGTGTCTGTAACTTTTTCCCTCCTCCCCACAAACCCCACCCCTTTCCACGCAAAATGGGGAGATGATTGTATGAGACACAGCTTGCGTTTGGACAGAGTCCCTGGAGAGGTTGACATGGACGCTGTGCGTCCTGCCTCCAGCTCCCAGTCCTACACACAGCCCCTCAACAAAGGGTGACCAATAAAGCAAATTCTGTTCTATTTCTCACTTTTAGCCTTCTTCTGCTTTTATCCCGACTTTTGGCTTAAATCTCAAAGTGTAAAAGTGCCCATGTTAAGCTTGTTTTGAATATTAAAATGATGGAGATATGAATTATTTTCTGTAACATCTATATGAAATGCTGAAGACATGGGTACTCTCTAATGAATTAGGTACACAATATCATGAAATAAAAGATCAGATATACATTCCTATCGATTTATGCAAGTGAGCACATCTCCATGATTTACAAGTCAGGAAAAAAAAGATCAAAATTCACAGCTCTGAGGGCAGACCTCCCTTGGAGACCACCCCTCCCTGTGATGTTCAGTAATGTGAATATCGCAAAGATATCCTGGAATTATATAATTGATTAGGGAATCTTTTGAGAAAGGGAGAGATAGAAAACCAGGCAGTTGAAAAATGGGAAAAAGAATGAGGCCGTAGCTGAGAAACCTCATCTGTGTTGTGATGGAGGGCAAACTCTGATTGGTGCAGAAAATATAGTGTCCATCCTTCATCATAAGGAATTCCTCCTGGTACCATTTGGTTGATTGTATCAGACTGCTAAAAAAACAAACAAACAATAAACAGCAAGAGCCTGGGAAAAGCTGGAACCAGAAAAGAGGAGGAGAAATGAAACATCTAAAGCACCCCCCTGAGCCCTATCACAATCTCATTTCTTTAGTTTCCTGATTGGAGGATGCAGACTTTTATAGTCAAATCTGATTAATATAAAGGTCTATGAAGAGGTAATTTGAGCTAACTGGATTTTATTTGCAATCCTGGAGTTTTATTAAATACCTCATTTATCCATTGAAAACATATTTACCAAGGACATGTGTTCCTCTGGGTGAGAAGTAGAAAGGAGTGAAGACCGCCTTTTTTGATTCAGTTAGGAGGGGGAAGGAAAATTAATAATAAAATTTAAAAGACTTTTGTTGACGGAAAAAAATTCACAACCTAAAAGTTGAGAGTTATGTTTTATTCAGGGACATTCGTAGGACTTCAAGTTCGGGAGACGGCATCTCAGATAGCGGATATAAGCCAGGATATATAGGAGTTTTTGCAACAAAAGCCAGGTAGTTGGAACATCAAAAGATTACTGTTAATAGAAGAAAACCAGATATTTTAAGGATTTTAGTGATTTTCTCTGTATGGGAAGATGCAAGAGTCTGGGCTTACTGAAATCATTCCTTTGATATGCACCTCAGCTGTCTGGGGCCAGTATCCTGTGTTTTCTCATCTTGAGTTTCCTCAGGTGCACCATCCGGGGTGGCTGCAGTGGTTGTAATGTGATAGCTTGATGCCTGCAAACATCCTTTGTTTACTGATATGGCAGGCAATATTTTAGTTCTCTCTTTAAATAATAGTATATGTTAGGTGTATGGTAAAGTGAATCAGTTATACATATACATATATCCACTCTTTGTTAGATTCTTTTCCCATGTAGGCCATTACACAGCATTGAGTAGAGTTCCCTGTGCTATACAGTAGGTCCTTATCAGTTATCTATTATATATATAGTAGTGTGTACACCTGAAACTAACACAACAGTGTAAATCAACTATACTCCAATAAAAATTTAAAAAAAAGAAACACAGCAAACATTAAACAAAACAAACAAAAAATAGTATATGTTAGATCATTCTATAAAACCAAGGTCATAGGAATCAAAACTAACTTTTCCATACTTGAAGGTGCATCTTTTTGAAAATAAGAGTAATTGGTAAGAAGGGAGGCTATGGGTTTTTCAGCTGCACCCATCAAAATGACCACTTTATGGGAATGCCATCAATATCTATGCTCTGAACACCCACCTGCTGGCTTAACAGTCTCTTCCTGGTGTTTTCCTGCTCAATGATTCCTCCATGGTGGGAGTCCATGGTGGGAAGAGAGCACGGTTCTCCCATGATCCTGCTGCTGCGCTTAGAGTCTTGGGTGGGTGTCCACCACGTGCCGCGCCCCCTGTCCTTGGCTGGCGTCCCTGAGCTCAGGAAGGCTCTTCACCCTGCCGGTCACTTGCTGCTTTCCCTGTCCTTCTCCTCCAGCCTCCACACAAAGCTTTGTGACCAGCTTTCCCTGGCGCTCCCTTAATCATTTTGTCAATTTGTTTTTGTTGTAGAGGATAGAAAGGCACTAAACATACCAAGTCCAGCTGTCAGCCTCAGTCTCCCCCCCACCAACACCTGGCTCTGAGGTTCACTGACCCTCCCTCTGGGGCCTTTCTGCTTGCATATTTAAAAGAAATATTATAATAAAAGCAGTGTGATTCAACTCTTTTAGAAGGGATGGTATTTATGTAAAATTGGGAGACAGCATTTTCTAAAATGTTTGTGATGTAGACTAGACAGTGTCTTCACAGATAAAGAAATGAGTTCAGGGAGAACATGCCTTGTACCAAATAATTCAACTGGCTTCTGAATCAAAGTTGTATTCCCTTTTCTCTACTCCAGGGGTTGCCCAGGCATGTTGTGCAAGGCCCCAGAACTAGGATTCCAGGGCATAAATTAATGGGGCGGGGCCGGAACATTGATAATCGAAAAGAAAACTGTCCTGATACCCAGAGCTGTTCTCCGGGTCCCCCAGGAATGGAGGGGCATGGTGGCTGCAAAGATGGGGTCAAGATTCCCTGACGCCACAGGTGAAGATGGCAAGAGAAGATGCGTCCTGGTACCAGCGGGTCTCCCGGCAAGACACCCAGGCCCTTCCTAAGGAGACGATATGAGATCTTAGATGCAAAGGTTACATTTGCAAATCACACAACAGGGAGTCAAAAAAGGCAGCTCCCTAGAGCCCCTGGGGAAAATGAGCAGATGTTAATGAACGTGTGAAGAATGACAGGGAAATGTCTTTGTCCTCATCAGTGAAAGTCATCTCCAGATAGCAATAAATTGATTCTTGAATATCCTGTGCAGCATAAATAAATAAATAAATAAATAAATGTCCCAGAAATGAATTTCTAATAGAGTTGGTGAGAGGTAATTTGCGAACAAATATTTCTGCTGCTCTGGATGGGAACTGCGTCTCTGGGAGAGGTCGTCAGTACCTCCAACACATTTTCTAATTACTGATGCTAATTACTTGCATCCTCATTTGCATATTCATGAGGCAGACGCTACAGAGGGCTGAGGCTGTTGGGTTTTTTTCCCTCTTATTCATTCAGGAATGAGAAGACTTCCATCCAGGCTAAGCATTTGCCAACAAACAGGATGGCTGGAGCAGGATTTGCCCCTCTCCTTGTCCTCTGGGAGGCTGGTAGCTTCCAGCTCACAGATATAAACATAAAGGCAGCTTGATCTATGTCTTGTCTATCTACCTATCTACCTATCTATCTATCTATCTATCTATCCCCATGGCCAATTTGCAAAGCCTTTTAGGCACTCCCAGTTCTTGGAGCCCCATGGTTAGATGCCCAGGCTGTGGAGTCAGACCCTGACTCAGCCAGATGAACACAGCTCCAGGTCTAGAATAAGTTTCAGTAAAGATAAATTCCGATCCCTGCCAGTGCAGGAGTAACATTGACTCCTGTCCTGCTCCATCAGTCGTTTTATTTTTCTTAACTAAATTGGTGGTGAGTTGAAGTTCTTTGACTAGTGAGGTTGGTGTAAGGCCTGGCTTCCCCTGCAGACAGGGGTCCTGGCGTGAAGCTACCCTTACTTGCAGTTTGGAGCATCCCAGGAAGCACATCCCCTCTCTTGCCTTCCCTGCTGTCCGCTGTGAGTTCTAGTCTGAGAACTGGAGTGGGAGAGAGTAGATGATGGGGAGAGGGCTTGATGGGAGAATGATGGGCTCTGGACCTACCTATTCCAGGAGACAGTGTCTGCAGAGCTGACTGATGCCTATCTGGCTTTTTGGCTTCTGGGGTTTTTGTTTTGTTTTGGTTTTCTGGTTTAAAGAAAAAGGAGTGAGAAATTGTAGATAATCAATTATTTTTTTTTAAGTTCAGAAGACAGAATGTATATTTCCAGGCCATCTACATAGTCTATACTATGGCAGAAACTTCACCTCGAAATTGATCTCTGGCTTTTTCTCTCTATATTTGACGATCTTTATGGGTTTTTAAAATAAGAAGTAGGATGAAGCCATTTAAAATACAGCTAGTTTAACTTTGTTATTCTAACCCTGACGTTTAAGTGTTATTTCTTTACAATAAATAAATAAAATTAAATAAACGGGAACCTTTCTACTGTTAACAAAGATAAAGCTATTATAATTATGTTGTAAGCAATATAGAGCAATTATTTGAGATGTGAACTGTGGGATTTTATTAACAAATTAGAGAACCAAAATCTTTGTGGCTTGCTAAATTATGATGTGTTGTGTGCTGATGTGCTTGAGCTGATCTGTATAAAGCTTTGTAAAGAGTCCCAAAATGAACTTTGCAGCATTTAACTACACGTTGCTTGGTGAACATATCATGCCACACTTGATAATAGTTTTCTAATTCCTTTTCCTACAGGTATAATAAGAGTCCTTGTATTTCTGGAATATATTTAAGCACGTATAAATGCTGGTTATCACATGAATCACAAATTTAGTCCATTACTTAATGTTGCCCTATGTTAATTTTCAATTGCTGCCTATAAAATCATCACAAATTTAGCAGCTTAAAGCAACACATTTATCTTCTCAGTTTCCATGGGACAGGAATTTGGAAATGGCTTAGGTGAGTCTGCTGCCCAGGGCCTCACAAGGTTGCAGTCAAGGTGTTGATTAGGCTGTATTCTCATCTGGGGGCTTGACAGGGGAAGAGTCTGCATCCAAGCCCCCTCCTGCTATTAGTAGGACTGATCTTATGCCTGTGGGATAGAGGCTTCTGTTTTCTTTTTTCCCTGGCTGTCAGCAGAGGACTGCTCTCAACAGCTTCCAGAAACCTCCTGCAGTCTTCTGCTCCATGGCCCTCCCCATCACCATTTTACAACACAGCTGCCTGCTTCTTCCTGCTGGCACCCAGGGGAGGGATTACTCAGGGCGTCGATGCTGGGACAGGGATCCTGGGGACCGTCTTAGGATTCTGCCTATCACTGGCCACTTCTTTGTGATTGCAGTGTAGTGCTTTAGGAACTCCTAAGGGGCTCACAGACTTGTTTTGATGGGCAGGGAAGAATGGCATTTTTATCCCCAAGTTAGATTTAGAGGATTTGAGAAATTCCACTGTTTGTTTGCTTAATTATTTTTGGAGTAGTAGAATCTGCTAGATTCTCTTTACCTTCTGGGACAGCCATCCCTCAATGGCTGACTAATACAGAGAGTATAAGAGCCACCTTCCCTTGTTTCTAGCTGGCACAATTCTAAGGAGCATTTTATGTTCCAGAGACACCCTTCCCCTCACTCCATGGATTAACCCATGTCTAGACTTCACCCGAGGACATGTTCTTCCTTTGCTCCTTCGCCTTCCCTCCTCTGCTGCTTCCTTCCTTACAAGTGTCTCTTAAAGAGCATCCTCTCAATATATCACCTGCACCCGAGTCCCTGATTCAGGCTTTGCTCCTAGAGAATCCAACACAAGGTATCTGCCTTGCTTCAAAAGAGATGTCAGATGCTCCAGCATACCCATCACCTGCCTGGATTTTGGCACCCGGCAGGCTGGAGTTTGTTCTGGCTCTGCCACTTACTAGCTGTGTACTTTTTACATAACCTCTCTAAGTCTCAATTTCCCTACGAGTAAAAGAGACATTATACAGGTAAGAGAATTAAAGAGAGAGGATGTGTAAAATGCACATCATAAAGAAAGTGCCTGAGATATTTAGCTATTTTTATTATTTCCAAAAGAAGAGTTGAGAATATAGACACACATTTCAAGCAAATAGTTTATTAAACATTTAAGCCTCACATATGTGCTTCCCTTCACATCTAAAATAATTATGCAAGCTCTCTAGGCAGAGGCTTTGGCTTGTTTTTGATATGTATGGTAATGTGTTCCCATTGGAACGTTGTCTCTTTCAGCACTGCCCCTGGACCAAAGGCCCTGCAACCAGATGGGCTGCCTTCCTGGGCAGCCTAAAGCCGGAGGTCCAAACCCAGCTTCCCTGGGTACCAGGAGCATGTCTTTGAATTCTTTAACAACTAGCTCTTGTTCGTTTTTTTTTTTTTTTTTTTTTTTTTTTTAATTTTTATTTTTTTTAAAGAAAGCTGCGTTTTATAGCTACTTTATTTATTTATTTATTTATTTTTGGCTGTGTTGGGTCCTCGGTTCGCGCGAGGGCTCTCTCCAGTTGCGGCAAGCGGGAGCCACTCTTCATCGCGGTGCGCGGGCCCCCCACTATCGCGGCCCCTCCCGTTGCGGGGCACAGGCTCCAGACGCGCAGGCTCAGTAGTTGTGGCTCACGGGCCCAGCCACTCCGTGGCACGTGGGATCTTCCCAGACCAGGGCTCGAACCCGTGTCCCCTGCATTAGCAGGCAGACTCTCAACCACTGCGCCACCAGGGAAGCCCTCTTATTCGTTTTTGAAGCAAATCAATCTAGGCATCCTGGGTTTCTTCTAGTTCTGTGGCTCACTCATCACACTGAGCAGTGAATTAAAGCTCAGATCACGGTAGCCTCCTTCATTAAAAGGTGTACATGTGTGTGGAGGGCAGTGGGCGGGCTCACAGAGGAGAAGGAATGTAAATACTTACCAAGTAGATTTTATTTTATCCCTGTTCCATTATGAATGACCTTATAATGCACGGTAAAGAATTTGAATTTTACTCTAGGCAATGAGAGTCATTAAAATGTTTTAAGTAGAGAAATGACATGATCAGATTTGCATTTTAGAAATCTTTGGCTGGGTGGAGAATGGATCTTGAGGGGGAGAGGGGAGGCTGGGAAAGCAATTACGGAGTTGGGGGGTTTATCCAGGAGAAAGGTAATGGGACCCTGAATGAGTGCAGTGATTATAGGGTAGGTAGAGAGAGGTGGAAAAGACGGTAGACATCTGGAGAGCAGACCCAGTGGGATTTAGTGACTGGCTGCACGTAAGGGCAAGAGGGGAGTCAAGGATGGGCTGTGGGTTCTGTGCTTGGCAACTGAGCTGGTGGTGAGTCATGCACTGAGATGGGAACCACAGTGGGAGGGGCAGGTTTGGGAGTGAGAATATGAGCTAAGGTTGGCCACGGTGAGTTGAGATAGGACATCCAGGTGGAGATGTCTGGTGGGCACCTGGCTATAAAGAAGTAGGGGTTATATCCTGGATGTAGTAGTGAGGAGGGGGAGTATGGTGGTGTCGGAAACCCATCAGTCTCCACTAGAAGAGTCTTGGGGAACATTACCCCCAGGGTACGCCAGGCTTGTGTTAAGGCAAGAATGGAGAAGGAACATTTGGTGAAGTGTATCATTCTTTGGTTGGTGTATTAACCATGAAATTGTTCCCCCCATCCTGGAGGATATGGAATATTTTGGGGGCAGAGGAAGGGTAAAAAGTTGAGTGAGGGGAGATGAAGAACAGAAATTATGGGAATGAGTTTGGTAGAGAGAGATGGCAGTGGCACTTCCAGCTCAAATGGGACCAAGAAGAAGAGGGGTGCAAAGCAAGAGGGTGTAGTTTAACTGTTAGAATTCCAAAATAACTAGGCACTGATAGGTGTTAAGGTCCCCACTGAGGTGAACAGCCCAGAAATGAGTTTTTCTGGTTCCCATTTGTTATTTCTCAGCCCTGCCCAATAGACAAAGGGTCATATGCTCCCATTGTGCCCGTGAGAGAGCTTCGTGCCAAAGCCGGGCTATGGACCCCATCTATAGACTGCCCAGGTATGTGCCCAAAGCTTGGGTTCATTTTCTTCATCTTCTCCAAGGCTCTTTGTAAACCTCTTCACCATGTCTGAGCCATCAACTCTACCACATTCTCGGTTCTCAGCCCTTTCTTTTTCTAATTATGTCCAGTATAAATGACTTAGGATTCATGGGTACTCAAACCAAAAGTCTCAAGGTGAGGATTTTGGAACATAGAAGAGAAATTGAGGGTGAACTAGTGAAAAAAAAAAAAGTAGGACTGGGGAAGAAATAGGAATTGAAAAAGAAACAGAACTTTCTAGGGGGAGAATCCAGAGATCCATCAGCTAAGACTGTAAAACAGAAGTCAGGTGGAGATAGAAACCTAAAGGGGGGTGCAAACAGGCAAGGGCATCCTGCATCAGGAGTAGAAGGAGGCCAGAGAAAACAGAGTGGTCCTAGACTGCAGGTAAAAGCAGAGCAATAACAACATCAACTCTTACCATCACTGCTAATATCGTTATCATTCTTTACTGCTAATATCATTACCATTCTTTACTGTTTACTATATGCTGGGCACCTGGAATATTCATGCTATGACCAGGTTCAGGTAGAGCACAGCTACTCCTGGGGACCACTGTTTGTTTGTAAAGCAGAAATGTATTAAAATCCATTTATATAGTGTTTAATGGATTGGAACTAGGTGCAGCGTTCTCAACTTTCAGGCAATCAACTCTATTCTCAGAAGTATTTTGTGTTGAGACAGAATTCTTTGCCCTTCCCACAGCAAGAGACTTCTGTTTATCCCCATAAAAATAATGCACTTAATTACATCACCCCTCACAAGGACAACCCCTCTGAGACCTAAGACAGCCTCTCACAACCTCTGCGGACAGAGGAGATATATTAGCAGAGCACCTTCTCCAGAATGCAATGCCTCGTGACAGAGGTGCAGGAAAGGGTGGCTGCTTCAGAGAGTGACTGTGGGTGGGCACAGCTGCTGGCCCCTCACTGCGGAGCGTGGTGGGGGGCGGGACGCTGCACGGCCTACAGCACCTCTGCCCCCCCTCCCCCTCCCCCTTCTGAGTCCCTATCGCTCCTGCAGGTCCAGGCTCTGGAAGGGTGTCAGTCCCTTTCCCAGGAGCTTTGCCCAAGGCCCTCCTACAATGTCAAACACAATTCTGTCAATTTCCATTTCCACTTCTTCCGCTTCTTCCTGTTTATGCTTTCAAAAGCGTCCTGGAACACTCTCCCAGGATCCCCGTCTCTGTCATAACTCCACGGCTCCCTCAGGGTGGCCTGGATTTCTGGGCTCTTCGTAAGACTCTGCATGGCCTCCATCAATTCCGGGCTCTTCTGCAGAGAACTGGTCACTTGCAGACCCTGGGCTGGTTCTTCGTCCTCATGGGCGCAGAGCTCAGGTGAGCTTTTGCTGCTCGGCGCCTGCTCACAGCCTTCTTCTGCCCCATCGTCCCCTTGGCTGGAAGCGCACAGATGTCCTCTAGCCCTTCTTAGCAGCATCTTCCCCGGATCGTTTCACATTTTCTTCCTCCCTTTGGATACCTCCTAGTTTCCCGTCAGCTACTCTCTTTCCCTTCTTATCTTCCACGACCATCACTGAACAGCTCTTTAACTGGCTCTGGGTGGGCTTCATTGTCAGTGAGATGAACGAGCTACTCAGAATTTAATGGCGCCATGGAGGGAGGAAGTGGGACAGACAGGACCTGCAGGTTTGGAGTAACCAGGGGAGCAGGCAAGACAAGGCCCCTGCTGAGACATGGTGGTTATGAGCCAAACTGTGTTCCCCCAGAATTCATGTGTTGAAGGGCTAACCCCTATTACCTCAGAAGGTGTCTGTATTTGGAGATAGGATCTTTAAAGAGGTAATTAAGTTATACAGTCATGTAACCATCACCACAATCTAGTTTAGAAACATTTCCATCACCAGTCCAAAATGTCGGTCCATCCCTACTCCCAGCCTCACCGAGGCGGCCACTGATCTGCTTTCTGCTGCCCCTGTTCTGCCTTTTCTAGAAATTTCGAATACATGAAATCGTTCTACGTGTAGTCTTTTGTGTCTGGCTTAGCACCATGTTTTGGGAGTTCATCCATGTTTTTGCACCTATTAGGAGTCTGGTCCTTTTCAGTGTCAAGAACTTTCCCATTGGATGAACATACTGCACTTTGCTTATCCATTCATCATTTGGTGGGAATTTGTGTTGTTTCTACTTTTTGGCTATTAGGAATAATGCTGTTAACCATTCATGTTCAAGTTTTTGTGTGGACACGTGTTTTCATTTCTCTTGTAGATACGTAGGAGTGGAATTGCTGGGTTATATGATAAGTGTGTGCTTAACTTTTTAAGAAGCTGCCAAACTGTTTTCAAAAGTGGCTGTTCTAACCCAACGAGATTTTGATTCCTTCCAAACACAAAGCGTGCTCTGGTCATTTTACAGTCAACCCCTCCCTCCGCCCAGTGCCCAGGACCACGTGGTAGGTCAGCAGGAACTCACAGACCTCTCAACTGACCAGATTAACGAACTTCTTACAAGTAGGTAGCTTACTTCCTGGGCTGAACAAGAATGGTCCCGTCCGAGGTTTTCTGCTACAAAAGGATGTGTGTGAAGTCATTGACTTAGTGCCGGACACACTCTATCTGAAGAGTGGTGAATACACCCATAAGTTCTCCAAATCCAATTGACTCCTCATGTGACAGGGCTGGTGACCACGGGGGGGCGAGTGGCTAGGAGGCTCATTCTGAGATTGTTCACCTCCCTGGCTCATGACCATAGGAGACACTCCCAAGCTTTTGTAGTTGTGTCTATCAGCTCAAAAATGGTGAGATCTGGGCTTCCCTGGTGGCGCAGTGGTTGAGACTCTGCCTGCCAATGCAGGGGACACGGGTTCGAGCCCTGGTCTGGGAGGATCCCACATGCCGTGGAGCAACTAGGCCCGTGAGCCACAACTACTGAGCCTGCGCGTCTGGAGCCTGTGCTCCGCAGCAAGAGAGGCCGCGACAGTGAGAGGCCCGCGCACCGCGATGAAGAGGGGCCCCCGCTTGCCGCAACTAGAGAAAGCCCTCGTACAGAAACGAAGACCCAACACAGCCAAAAATAAATAAATAAATTAATTAATTAAAAAAAAAAAGGCGAAATCTGAAACGCAGAGGACGTGGACATCTCCAGTGGGAGACGCAAGCTCAGAAGGCTAAAGGGAGTCTCCCCTGGGACCCCCCACCCCAGGACAGAGCCGCTGGTACCCATGGGAGTGTCACTTGAGAGGGGAGTCTCCAGGCCTTCAACAAGCGTCGTGGATTCCTGAGTCCTTTGACGTCCCTGAGCTCCTGGCTCCTCTTCTGAAAATGAATGTGAACATCTTGCCTCCCTGCCTCCTAGCTGGCGTGAAAGTCAAGCGACACAGCTTGTGTAAAACCCTTTGTCAACTGGGAAGGGACTCAGAGCGGAAGTGACCGTCAGCATTCCCGGGGCCAGCATCTAGCCCAGCTTCCTCACACCTCCCAGAGGGTGACCATCCTCTGGACCGAGGCACAGATTCCCAGCCTCTTTCCTGGAAATTCTCATCCAGTAGGGCTGGGTGGGGGCCTAGGAATCAGTGTTTTAACAAGTTCCCTCGATGGATCTTCTCTTTGCGGGGTGTGGAAACTCTAGTGGTCTCAGGCAGTGGTTCTCAGCCTTGGCTGCCTGGGGAAATGAAATAAAGGAAGCCTCCATTCGTGATATTTGGCCACTGAGAGTCTTCAGATGCCATCCACTCCCTCCCCATCTGCCCACATTCGGGCAGGCTGGTAAGAAGGCTGAGGGACCCTCCTCCCTTGGCACAGTGGCAAGTTCAAATCCTGGCCCATGCGCCGGAACCCCAACCTGCTGTCTGCCCCTACCAGAGCCACCCCCATCACCCCCTCAAGCTCCTGGACTGGCTTGCAGCCAACCCGATCTCCCCGAAGTCCTGGGATGTGAGCAATAAACTTCTCCCCGTCCTCTTGGGACCCAGTCTTATTATCCTAACCAGTTTGGAATGGGAGTTAAGCCCGCCCTCCGTGGGGCAATCATGCACCACGGACCTTTAAAGCACTATGTCTGGCCCAGAAGAGTTGAATTTGAGAGTCTGTGTGGCAGCCTGGTCATGAGTTTCCAGGCCTGCCGGGTGATGGTGATGTGCAGGGGGGATGAGGACCCCGGTCCAAGCCCTCCTCACTTCCCGTCCAATGACTGCACTTTGCTCCTCTCCGGCCTTGCCTCACCCCACGAGGGCGGAGACTGTGTGCCTTCTGTTACTTTCTATTCCCAGACCTTAGTACCACGTAGGGAACGATGGAGGTGCTTAATAACCAGGGAAAAGAAATGAAAATAAAATGGAAGCTTGGCAACAAGGATACATGCACCAAGAGTCAGGCCCAGCCCAGCCCTAACCTTTCTACCTCCAACTGCTATTCGTTTTTGGAAACTCTGGGGTAAAGGAGCAATTTTAAAAATATAAGGAACGGGACAACTGTGGAATAGGGCCCTAGCATATCGAGTTGTTCAAAAATGCACAACGAGTCCCCTAGAGGCGGATCTGGGATTCTTTAGAAGGGATTCTTAAATTGAGTGGCCCCTGGGATTAAACAATTGCCGTGGAATCTTCCAGTCCTACTTTCCCGGAATCCCCAGCCTCCTGAGATGGGAGCCGTTCAGTTCCTCTTCTCGGGCACTAGATGGCCACCTGGCATGGATAAGGGCTCAGCAACCAGGGCCTGGGCGCTGCAGCCTGGGTTTGGCTGGTGCCATCCCCACAGAGGCCCGGAGAGGTGGGCATTGTCATCCTGACCGTGGGCAGGAGACCAGAGAGGGTCAATGGGGCCAAGGACTTTGCATGAGGACCACACGGTTCTGACACCACATCCCCCGACGGTGGGTCAGGGCCACAGCTGAGGCTGCAGGGCACAGCCGGCGAGCAGGGCCGGGAAGCGGGCGAGGGCAGGGGCGCTGTGTGCGGCCAGGGATGGGGAAGCCCGTCTCTGCAGCCGTTTTGGAATCTGTCCCACTAGCCTGGGAGATGAAGGGCTTGTGAAGCCTGATGAGACCCTGTGCTCCAAGCCTGCTGTCCAGGGCGGCCCTGCATCCGCCCAGACGGTTTTTAAGGATGCTTTAATAGTAACAACACCTATTAAGCTCTTACCACCGACCGAGCACTATTTTGAGTACTTTCCATATAGCAACGTCTTTAATCCTCCCACTAAGACTGTGGGTTAGATCTCGTCATCATTGCCATTTTACAGATGAGGACACTGAGGCTGAGAGATTAGGGAGCTTGTCCAAAGTCACACCGTTAGTAGGTGACAGAGCTGGGATTCCGACCCAGACTCCTGGTCTAGGGTCACTACTCTATATCATTTGGTGTTGCTTTTGAAACGACCAGTGTGGACAGATTTGTTCAACTCCATTCATTTATGGACCAGAGGGTTCTTTCCATGGCCTTGAAGTTACAGCATCAGAGTGGACCCACCTGAGAGAGTGGGGGACAGGGCCTGTGAGTGAGGCCACTGACACACGTGCTAGTGGGACCCACACAGCTGCTTCCCCAGGCTTTGCCTGCTTTGCATGAGTCAGTCAGAACATTTTCTAGAAGATTCCTGCACATTCAGGAGAGTGTTCCAGAAATTTCTGAGCGGCCTTAAAATCAGCAAGATCTTTCTTTTGTGAACACTTTGAAGGCAGAAGATAAAGTTGCTATAAGGAAGGACTCATTTTTTGCTAAGGCTCCACCTCTCATGTCCCATTTAAGGCCAGAATAAACCTTCTTCAGACCTCCCGGGGATGAAACAACTGACCCCCTTTCATGGGAAGTTTCTGTGACAGTCAACAAAGCTGTCGAACTGCCATGCCTTTGTTCTTGAGAAATTAGAACCACCACCGCCCCAAGTGCCTGAAGGTTATGTTTGCAATTAGTGATTCATTTCATTGAAGTGAATTCTTTCCTACGTAATGGTGTCAGGTTTTGGACACTAGTTGGGTCTTGGTGTGAATACTGACTGGGAACTAAAAAGAATTCCACAGCCCAGTACTATTAGCCACTTAAAGCCTTTTAATTCTGGTAAAACTTTACCAAGTGACAGGTTGAATGTGTCTCCATAGCCCTACTGGGCCAGCTCAGCGGCAAAGTCACACCACCCAGAGGCACTGGTCACACACTGGGACATTCAAGACTCAGTCTGGTTTCTGGGCCCAAAGGCCCCTGGCTGGCATGGATGGAATTTTCTCCCCTCTCAGTTCTTTCCAAGAATGGCAGGCAGGCATAAGGCAGCTTGGGGGCACCTTCCTACATGCCTGGCCTCTGTTAGGAGAATTGACCTTGAAAGCAGACTTTAAACTCATGTTTCTTTCGCTGTTGGTGCTATGATTCAAAATATATTCTCTTTCAAATTAAGTGTTGTAAGCATCAAATTTTAAACCCCTGGCAAGATGATTCGAGACCAGCGATTTAAGAGGTTTGAGACAGTCCTCAGATTTTAGCTAAATGCCACTTTCTTAGGGAAGCCTCCTATGACCAAGCCCTCCCAGCCCGTCCATCATTCAGTCAAGTTCTTCTGTGATCCCCTCCCAGCACTGTGTTCTTTCCCTTTAATAACATCTTAGTTTGTCATCGTACACTGAGGTGTGTGATTATTTGATCTGTGCTTCACCCCCTCTCACCTGCCCACAATACACTAAACACCATGCTTGTTTTTTGCAGTCTGAGTGGTTAGGAAATACTGTTGAACCTCAAAACATCAAGCACTTGAATTACTAAAAGAAGAATAAAAATAAATGAGACTTTTAATTAGAGGAGAAGAAAAAATTACCCACACAAGTCAGGCCTTGTCGCATGATAGGCTGATTAATTACATTACGGCATCTACATCCAATGGCCTACTGTGTAATCATTAAATTCATGATATAGAAGCATCAGTGGACTAAAAAAGATGTTTATAATCCGCCTCATGAAATAAGCAGTTTATAAAGCAGTCCATGAGTCTGTTAAAAAGGACAAAAATGTGCATAAGACAAAGTGTGGAAGTGTAAACTCTAGAATATTAGGAGTGAGTGCATCTGTAGGGATGCAGATGTGACACACACTGCCGGCTGAGAACCTGAAACATCTCCTTGTCTTTCTGAGTTCTCAGCGAGGTCACATTTCCCAGCCTTTGCGGAGGAATGTGTCCGTAACTGCATCTCGCCAATGTGATCTGGGCAGAATTGATGTGTACCATGTCTGGCCTGGTGAAGCTCCCCATGTCCTAACTTCCATGCTCTTGGACCATCTGTTGACGTCAATGCCGAGGGTGACTCTGACTTTGAAAGCCATGCGGGGAAGGTGGCAGAGTTGTCAGCAGCCTCGATTCCTGAATGGCTCCATTGTTGGTGCCATGAGGAGGGAGGACTCTTCATGGCACCAACACGCACAACAACCTGAACCCTCTGAGCAATGTCTGTAGGGCATTTTAAATGAGGTTGGACCTCGAATGGAGGCAGGGATCTTGGGGACGGCTGGGTGTCTCAGCGACTCGTCTTTGGGGGCCTTTCCCTGTGTAGTGCTGTGACAGGGACCTTACTCTTTCCACAGGATCTGATTGTATCTGGGCTCTGCCGAGCCCCATCTGCCTTTCCCTGCAGGAAAGGCAGGCTCCCTTCCCACAACTTTACTTGGATCTCATAACCTTCCAGGCTTGCTCACCTACTGAAGAAATCTCATTTTATTATTGAGATTCAGTCTTGTTCACTAGTTTCAATCTCATATTTGACTTAAAGTTCTGGGCAGGCTCTAATGGCTTGGAATGGAGGCTGTTGGGTCTGGCCTCCTTCTTCCTGGCCTGGGGTTGGGGCACTAAGGAGGGAAAGGAGAAAATCTGTCCCCTTCTCTATCTCTATGTGTGGATCGGCTGTCCCCTCCTGGTTTAATGGAACCATGGCTCCCATATATGGCAACCCCTCTCTGTGGAAGCAAGGTGCTGGACCTGTGACTGTTGATGGATGGTCCTCTGTCTGCTTGGAGCAGCCATGAGTTCTCTTTCTGCGGCAGGCATCCACGTGCCCAGGGACGGGAGATCAAGCTAAGACTTGATAGCCTCATCTACCCCTCAGCTCCCACCACTGTGGTCCATCTCCTGACCTCCTGCTTCTGGGCTCTCTTGCCAAGTAGGCAGTCCTCTTAGGTGCTGCCAACAGTGTAGCTTAAGCCCGTCCACCTTCCGTGATACCCACTCTACCACTGGATAATGATGGAGCCCTTCCATCCCCAGCGCTAAGTCAGTGGTATCATGGAGATGGCAACAACCACCTCATAAGAGCCGATTATTAAATTTTCAGGAATTTTGTGAGCAGATCGATGTTGCCTTGACATCTTGAAATAGCCTTGGTGGGAGTATTTATACCACGGGAATTGGCAAAAGCCACATATCAGAACTTTTTTTTTCCATCTGGAGAACTGGTTGTTAAAAATTTACCAGCATACCGCTGACTTTGTGGGGCTAGTGGTTCAGCTACTTTCAAGCAAGAGGCAACCTCTACTGTTGATATCTGAAACCAAAGCTGAGAGCATTGCTCTCTAAGAAAGGGAGAGATATGCTTGTTGGACCCATGAGTCTGTAAAAAAGCAAGCTGCTGATCTTATATAGGATTTGAGAAGCATGGATTCAGGGATTGAAGGACTTTCTTCAAAGGAATAGTTGTCCTTTAAGTGTGGAACGGTGGTTACTGATTGGGATTTAGCTGTCACTGATTGACTGGCTCTTAAAGTGTACCCACCGATGGGAGGAAGATGTTTTTCACCGATGGAGACAAGTTTAAAACCTGACTGTGGAGGTTCCTTAAAAAACTAAAAATAGAGTTACCAGATGATCCAGCAATCCCACTCCTGGTCATATATCCGGAGAAAACTCTAATTCGAAAAGATACATGCCCCCCAATGTTCCTAGGAGCACTATTTACCATAGCCAAGACAAGGAAACAACCTAAATGTCCACTGAATGGATAAAGAAGATGTGGTGCATATATACAATGGAATACTACTCAACTGTAAAAAGGAATGAAATAATGTCATTTGCAGCAACATGGATGGACCTAGAGATTATCGTACTAAGTGAAGTAAGCCAGACAGAGAAAGACAAATATCATGTGACATCACTTATATGTGGAATCTAAAAATATGATACAAATGAACTTATTTACAACACGGAAATCAACCCACAGACATAGAAAACAAACTTATGGTTACCAAAGGGGGAAGCGAGGGGAGGGATAAATTAGGAATTTGAGATTAACAGGTACACACTGCTGTATATAAAATAGATTAGCAACAAGGACCTACTGCATAGCACAGGGAACTATATTCAATGTCTTATAATACCCTATAATGGAAAAGAATCTGAAAAAGAATACACACACACACATAACTGAATCACTTTGCTGTACGCCTGAAATATTGTAAATCAACTATACTTCAATGAAAAAAATAAAAACTGACTGTGGTGGTTACTGTGGCCAAGAACAGTCAACCTCTTCTTCCTTGAATTTCGAGTATAGACATGCTGCTGTTCACCATTCTCTGACGTTAGTGATGCTATCCTGGTTCTCAAAGGAAAGGCGGTTTAAGGGGAAGGTCCCATGGAGAGATGAGGAGGAAAGTATGGTTTTGGCTCTTCAGCATCAGCGTTTTCTGCACAAAAGGCAATCAACCTTGACTCTCCCGGCCCCGCTCTCAATGGCAGGAGCCTCTGACCAGTTTGGCCTCTCGTTCCATGGGGACAGCAGAGAGTTTCATGCTGCACATCGGCTCCTCTCTGATGGTGGCCCTGGAGAGGTGAAACCCGGATACGTGTGTCATCTTCATGGCAAGCGCTTCATTCTTGAATAGCTTCTGAAGGCAAGAAAAGATCTTGTCAGTATCTCACACCATCCTGCTTAATCCACAGAATGGTCCAGTCTGTGGCTTCCATTCCCCAAACCTAATTCAGAGAAATTCCTTCTATGAACCGAGCTGAAGACTCTCATCTTTTAACTTCTCCCCAGTGACCCTGGGACAACATGAATTACTTGATTAAGTGAAGAATACAGAACTCACTTATGACTAAAAGCATTTCCTTGGAAGCATTGGATAGTATATTTAAAAGGGACAGAAGTAAACATCTAGGGTCAATTGTCTTAAAAAAAGATCACGTACAGCCAGTGTTTACCTACAGGGCAGCAAAAACAGCCAACACCTCAATTAGTTATTTAAGCAATAGCATCTCTGAGTTGCTGAAGTGATATTTATGGTATTTGCCATGGCAACTACTCTTGTTTTGAATATTATTAAAAATCTATCAAGTTGCAGTAGTGGACTTCTGGTTTAAAATTGCATGGGGCTAGCAGCCCCTGAGAGAGCCTTTCCCAACTTACTACTAAGATTCCTGTTGAAGATGAAAAACTAGTACAGTGATTTGGCTGTGGGCTGGCTGGTCATGGGGACCCTTGGGCAGAATGATCATATTTCCAGAGGGGACAGCTGTGCCTGCTCAGGGTCAGATGTGATGCCATTTCTTACACATGTATTAGTTTCCTATGGCTGCTGTAACAGATGACCACAAACTGAGTGGCCTTAAAAAAACCTCACAAACGTATTCTACTACAGTTCTGGAGGGCCATCCTAAAATAGGTCAGCGGGACTGTGTTCCTTCTGGAGGCTCTAGAAGAGACTCTGCTTTCTTGCCTTTCCAGTTCTTAGAGCCCACTGGCATTTCTTGGCTCACGACCCCTTCCTCCATCTTCCAGCAGCAAAGAATTTTTGATTTCCTCTCTCTCTCTTTTTCTCTGTCTCTCTGTCTCTCTCTCTCTTATCTTTGCCTCTGTTTTTCACATCTCCTCCTCTGAGTCTTGATCCCACCCAATAATCCAGGTTAATCCCTTCATCTCAAAACCTTTGCCTTAATCACATCTGCAAATTCCCTTTTTGCCATTTAAGGTCACATAGTTACAGGTTTGGGGGATCAGGCCATGGACATCTTTTGGGGGGAGGTGGTTATTATTCAGTCCACTACACACAGCTTCACATCTCCTGTTATGGAAACATCAGGATCTCCTGGGAATGGGCTCTGTGAAGCTCAGCCCCATGGGATGCTTAAGAGCCCCCCAGGACCAGTCTAGCCCCTTCTGCCTTTAGGTCCTCTCTTCTCTTTTTGCATCCCTGACTCAGTCCCACCCACTTGCCTGCCTTGAGCATGCCAGCCTCTTTCATGCCTCTGTGTTCTTGTAGATGCCTCCCCCGGCTGACATGCCCAGCCCCCTTCTACACTGGATGGGCCCACATTTTCCCACAGAATCCTCTTGCTTTGGGCCCCAGCCCTGCCCAAGCCCTGCCGAATTGGGGGACAATGGCAAGGTAATAAAGAGAGCTCAAGTGGTTTCTTGATCTAATGAATAACCCCTCTGTCTCATCAAAGTCGCACATAAAATTTGTATAATTGCTTCATGCTAAGTGAAACACTCTCTGTGACCTCTTACAAGTCCTTTCCGCCTCTGAAATCTTACTTGGATTTCAAATGCATCAATGAGTTTAATCAAGGGGCCTGAGAGATTTTGCCCACTGCTGGGGCATAGTCACCTGGAGGCGACATTGTTCTGACTATGAATCATTATCTGAGGCCTACTTGCTGATTATTAAATCGGCGTTTATCAAAGTATTTCTAAATTGCCTCAGCCCTCAAAGGTTCTCGGAGGAGCCTGGATTACAAAATGGCAAAACTTGTTTATCCCAGCGGTCTGGCTTTGGGTCATAATGAAATGAGAGCTGCTGTGCAGGGCACCCTGCGTGGAACACAGGGATGGAAACCAGCATCAGTGGGAAAACCAGTCTCAGTGCAAAATGGTCCAGGTGCTCTCCGTGATGGTGGGGCTGACTTCTCCATCAGGCACGAGGGGCACTGTGCTCAAAGCCCACCATACTTCAAGGGGCCCACAGAAATGTTCCAATTTCTTTTAAAACCAGAAAAAGATCAACGTTTGGGGTCAAAGACATTTTAAGTTTTTTTGTCATATCAGAAATAAATGAAAATTTTTAGGGCCTGGATTAGTTTGCCTGGAATGTCATAACAAAATGCCATAGTCTAGGTGGCTTACTCAACAGACATTTATTTCCTCACAGTTCTGAGGCTGCAAGTCCAAGATCAAGGTGTCAGCAGGATCTGTTTCTCAGAGGCCTCTCTCCTTGGCTTGTAGACGGCCGTCTTCTCGTTGCCTCTTCAGATGGTCTTTCCTCTGTGAGCTCACCCCTGATGTCTCTGTGTGTCCTAATCTTTTCTTATAAGGACTTCAGTCAGATAGGATTAGGGACATCCTCATGGTCTCATTTTATCTTAATTACTTCATTAAAAGCTCTATCTCCAAAAACAGTCACATTCTGAGGTCCTGGGGGTTAGGACTGCAACAGGTGAATTTGTGGGGCTGGGAGTGGGCCATACACTTCAGCCCATAACTGGGCCCACAAAAATTCTATCAGAATGGGGGGTACCTACAAAGGCAAAGGGCCCATGAGAGTTGTGGTGTGGTCCCTGTGATAGTAGATTAATTTGGTTTCTGCAAGGAGGTGGGCGGAGCAGGAAGGTGCCTAGTCAGCGTGGAGACATCAAGGATGATCAGCTGACCTACAGCAAGGGTGTTAACGCATTTACCAGCAGCATCTACTTAGCTACTTTGTTGGCTGAAGCTCAGAAGAACACAGGATCAGCAAAGCATGTTACAGCAATTCTTATTTCGCCTTCTCCTTAAGAGATCTTACTATCTGACAGATCATCTATAAAAAGAGAAATTTTATATACTGGATTCATTCGACAAACATTGAATTCTTTTCTATTAAACTGTGAAGAGCTGAGCTAGACCCTCTGCTGAGCTTAGGAAAGGAAACCATCAATGTGTTTTCCGGGACCCATAGCTGATGAGAAAGCAGCAGGAAGCAGCCCAGTGACTCAGGATGAGGCACCCGGCCCAGAACTTGACTCACTCAGGACGGAGAAGACCACATCCTCTCTCTCATTTCTGCTTTTCATTAACAGGCGGCCGTGTGTGTTCAGAGTTCTATGGACATTAATCACCTCCACAAACACCGAAGGAGACTTTCTAACGCAGAGGAGTGTGTGCCGTCCCTGAGGTCAGCAAAGGTCAGCCAGAAGGTCAGTGCTAAAGGAAGAGGCAGCCATACTGTCTGGGGGAAGGAGATGTCCCCAGTGTTGGCCTGGGCACAGAGGGCGTGTGCATCGCCACCTTTACCAGGGAGCATGTGCACTTGGCCTCCAAGGGTTACACTGTTTCTCTCCCAGGACTGTTGGGAGGAGGAAGGACTGTTGGGAGAGAAAGTTCTAGCAAAATGTCCAGTGTCATACTTGTGAGTTGTGTGCAATGCTGCTTGTTCAAGTTCTTGCGTGTTTTCTTTTCTTTCATTTGGGGGCAGTGCTCAGGCCTCCTGGCTACTACGTACAGTGGGTTGCATCTGGCTGGATGACCCACGATGAGAAGACTCGGTGAGCTGCCGCCATGAAGAAATGAGGGTCAAGTTTCCTCTGTGGCTGGAGAAGACGTGAGGACCTTCTGCTGTCCGTTCAGTGGCCAGACAAACTAGACGAAGCCAGAGGCCTTGCGAACGGTTGGCAAGGCTTTCGTGATTCCTTCTATTCCTTGATAGCCTCATCTATCAAGGTGAGCTCTGTGGGAACAAGTGGCTTAACCCAGATCCAGGGGCTCCGAGTTGGCAATGACCTCTAACAAGTAAACTGTTAAAGAGGAACCTATTAAGACTAGTAAATAATTAACACGGGTTCATGGAGATGCCCAGTGAAGCGTTTCCAGGGCATCTAACCACTCAGAGTAAACGTACATTGGCACCTTTCGATTATAGACTCAGACAATGAGATCAAACGGACAGGAAGTCATAACTCCTGATACTGCTTTCCCAACGAGTCAAGTTAGAATAGAGTCCTAAACTCTGCAGAAAGCCTTTTCAGAGTTTCTGCTCTGATAGGTGGGAAAACTTAATTATAGAGTGACCAGCGTGAAGGTGGATTCTGCCCTCCATCACAAAGCCTGGAAAATTCTATGTGATGAATCTGTGTTTAGAATAAGGCTGGCGATTCTCTCTGGAAGCTAAAATACAACTCTGCTGCCAGATTAGTGATTAAATGAAACAATTTTCAGGTCAATTCAATACGATGGTCTGAGTTTGGGTGCACAGACAGGAGGCTACAGCTATGAAGAGGTAGCCCTAGGTCCGTCCAACAAGGACCTACTGTATAGCACAGGGAACTCTGCTCGATATTATTAACAACCTAATTGGGAAAAGAATTTGAAAAAGAATAGATACATGTATATGTAAAATAAACAAGCAAATAAATAAATAAAACAGAAAAAAAAAAGAGGTAGCCCTGTGGTTTCCCCGATACTAAACTCGAGCCCAAGTTCCTTGAGTTATGCTGAGTGTTGGGCAGCCTGCCATCAGCCTCGGGTGCACGGCCCCGGCCTTTCCGCTTTCCCTACATCTAGGTTTCAGGGGAACTCTTCAAGAGGGTCCCAGCCATGAAGACTCCACGCCGGAGGAGCCTATTCCACACGGACTCCCCACAAGGGCAAGTTTGTGAGGAAAAAGAGAGGAGAACATGGGAAGAAGGGCCAGACCCAGATGTGCTGATGCCCATTCTGAACCTCACTTGCCCTGGTTTCCGGGGCTCCACCCAGGCGTGTGGCCCTGGGAGGCCAAGACGTGGGAGGGAGGAGAGGTGAAGCCACCCCAACTCAACTTGGGAGATCTGGTCATTGCTCTCTTGACCTTCTGAGTGTCTTCTTTCCTTCAAAGTCAGTAGGACAAGTCTGACCTGTTCCCCAAGCTCCCAGCACAGCCCCGTATTACCCAGTTCCCCCCACACCTCGGGGCTGTCCTCTTTCTGCGGTCCGCAGCCGTGTGATGATCCTGGGGCCCCAGGGGGACTTCCTGGGAGATGAAGACCACATAAAATACAGGGAAATGATGGGAAAACCCACTTCCTGCCCATCCTGAGCCCCAGAATGCTGGACACAAGCCTGGGCAGGCCTTCCTCTGTCTGTCCGTCCATGTGCTCACTGGAGGCCACCGTGCTGTTTCGAGGGACTGGGTAGGAAGTGGATGTGAACTAGCCGGCCACAGACAGGCACCATCTCCTCTCACCCGGAGGCTGATTTCCAGAGCTTATAGGTAACAGATCGGCCAGCATGAGTCTAGCGGAACGCTCTGGTCCTGAACTTCACTTGTGCTGGGCTAACGGCTGGCATCAATGTTTCAGGGGAGGCAGAATCCCTTCTGGGCAGGGGACCTTCCGATGGCTTACTTAGAGCAGTATCCTTGTTTGCTGCCTCCGTTAGACCTGCTCGGCTTTCCTGCGGTTCCAAGTGTTTCTTGTGTTCAGACAAGTCCTGCCAAACTAAGAATGCAGGCAGAGCCTTGGAGCACTGGAGGACTTCCAGGCAGAGCCCCTTTGCAATTAGAGTATAGTTTTAATAGAGGAAGGAACTGTGTGTCATGGGTGAAGATAGATGAACATCGTCCGTGGGCCAACACATGGTTTAGGGACAGATTAACGGTGCTGGCAGAATCAGCTCACGAGGGGAGGAAATTCAGGCCAAGAATAAGGCCAAACTCTCCTCCTCTCATGTAAGGCTGTGATGCAGTCTCCCAAGAGCGCGGAGATTGGCAAACAACCCCACAGCTGCACTGCAGTTGTGTCTGTGCAAGGACTCAGACCCTCGCCCTCACGAAATGCGACACTCCATCCCCAGATCTGGGGCAGCAGTGACCAGGGGCCCGGGAGGGAGAGGTGGCCCCTGAGACCACAGCAGAAAATACTGACTCGGAGGGGTGGGAGGTCCAGGAATGTGGGTCAGGCTGAGATGCAAATCCAGCCAGCACTCATTCTCACCATAAACCACGTGTCTGCTTTCTTCTCTATGGATTTCCATATTCTGGACATTTCATATAAAGGTTCACACGTAGGGGGTCTTTTATGTCTGGCGTCCTTCACTGAGCATAAGTTTTCAAGTTCTATGTCACGGCATGATCAGGCCTTGGGTTGGGGGTGTTAGTCCTTGAAACAACAAACCCAGCTACTAGCAGGTATTCGTGCCCCCGTCTCCCTTCCATTGTTAGGGGTTTGGTAGTTTTTTAAGGGCAAAATGATTTAATAGCTGGACATTTGCACATACAAGTCCCATTTTTCCTTCCTATGGTTTAGCTCAGATTTTCACACTTCCAATTGCACAACAGTTGGTGCACAGGGATGTATATAAACAAATGCAAAACAAACAAAAACACCCAACCTGAGTCTATCGTACTTTGTGGGCTATTTAAAGGCTGTCAGAGGTAATCTGGATGTCAACCAGTTTTGTGACTGGGGCCAAACTCTGCCCAGAGCCAGCCAGGGGTTGCAGTGATGTTGCTTTGTGTTGTGTGTAGTTGCTGCGGACAGAAGGCGTGTGGCTTCTCCTCCATTCGTGGTCAGGAGCCTTCCCTGAGCTGAGGTCTGCAGCCCCTTCCTGATCTTCTTTTTGAAGAATGTTAACAAGACAAGGCTGATACTTCTGGGATTTGACCCCAACAGGGTCTTTGCAGTTTCAGGTACTGTTCTTTAACTTGAAAGATTTAGACATTTCATGTTGTCAATTGCCCCAAGATTGATGAGGCCTTGGGAAACTGATCTATCCTCACTACACTTACAGGAGATTGATTTAAAGCCTGCAATTTGGTTAATTTACTGTTGGGGTTTGTATCGGTCAGAATAGGCTTGGCAACGTTGCCGTGATGGCTTCAAACCTCGGAGGCTTAAAGCAACAGAGCTGTTGCTCTTGTTGGTGCAAAGACCACTGCACGCCTCCTCCGTGCGGTGGCTTGGCGTCACCTCCGCAGTCACTGCATTTCTTCGACTGGTGAGACAGGGAAAGCGAGTGCACTGGAGGGTCTCCCTGCTGCCACTTAAATGCTTCCCCCCGAAGTAACACATGCCACTGCCACTCACAACTGCCAAAGCAAGTCATGCAACCACATCTGGACTTCAAGGAGCAGGGAAGAACAATTCTTGGACTGCCTGGAAGGAAAGAACTGGAAATATTGGAAAGGAACATTGATGGCCCCAGAGGGACCTGCCTTTCTGACACCTGGAATCCCCACGCCTGTGTTCCCTCCAGGTGGTAAAGCACCTAAGAAATGGGGTTACCAGGCAGAGGTCAGTGGTCCCAAACGGCACAGCAGGAGCTGGATGTGCAATTGTTTTTACAGTAATAGCTAAACTCCATTAATAATAGCTAACATTGTTATGCCTTCTTTATATATGTTATGTCATAGGATGTGTAATTTTTTTATTGAAGTATAGTTGATTTATAATGGTTCAGGTGTACAGCAAAGTGATTTAGTTATCACACACACACACACACGAACACATTATTTTCAGATCCTTTTCCATCATAGGTTATTATAAGATATTGAATATAGTTCCCTGTGCTATACAGTAGGTCCTTGTTGTTTATCTATTTTATATATAGTAGTGTGTATCTGTTAATCCCAAACTCTTAATTTATCCCTCCCCTCCCTTTCCCCTTTGATAACCGTAAGTTTGTTTTCTATGTCTGTGAGTCTATTTCTGCTTTGTAAATAAGTTCATTTGTATCTTTTTTTTTTTTTTAGATTCCACATATAAGTGATATCATATGACATTTGTATTTATCTGGCTTACTTCACTTTGTATGATAATCTCTAGGTCCATCCACATTGCTGCAAATGGCATTATTTCATTCTTTTCATAGCTGAGTAATATTCCATTGTGTATATATATATGTACCACATCTTCTTCATCCATTCACCTGTCAGTGGACATTTAGGTTGCAAGTTGTGTCATGTTGACTGTTATGATGAGTCTGATGAGCCTTCTTTGCTCTTCTGTCAATTCAGTTTGAAGGTCAGATTATTTGTGGCCATTAGAAACAGGATTTCCTATACCCATTCATTTTTGGAAGCATGCTGCTTTATGTAATAGATCTGGATAGATCCAATTATTACTTTATGTAATAGATCCAATTATTACTTTATCTTTGTATCACATGTGTGGATAAATAGACATAGACATAGTTTGTGTGTATGTATGTATATGTATATGTGTGTGTATATATCTATATCTATATATCTATAGCTGTTATCTATAATCATCAATGATCAATGCCATGATCAATTTCAGTGAGGTTTCTTCTTATTTTTTTGTGAGATTTGTGGAAGCACACTGGTTTCCTTGATTTTTTTTTTTTTTTTTTAAGTATTTGTTTATTTATTTATTTATGGCTGTGTTGGGTCTTCGTTTCTGTGCAAGGGCTTTCTCCAATTGTGGCAAGCGGGGACCACTCTTCATCGCGGTGCGCGGGCCTCTCACTATCGCGGCCTCTCTTGTTGCAGAGCACAGGCTCCAGACGCGCAGGCTCAGCAATTGTGGCTCACGGGCCCAGTCGCTCCGCGGCACGTGGGATCCTCCCAGACCAGGGCTCGAACCCGTGTCCCCTGCATTGGCAGGCAGACTCTCAACCACTGCGCCACCAGGGAAGCCCTCCTTGATTATTTTTGAGGGATATCAGAAAAAAACACTTCTCTTATCCCCAAATTATGAAGGGGACCTCACAGCAGCTCTCCATGAATTAATGACAATTCCAAGTTTTGAAGATCTCATGTTCCCAAGTAAAAAAGTAATGATTGTATTATCTCAGAATTTTCTGTGACTCAGTTTGGAATCTTCCTCTAATTAGAGGACAAAGTATTTTTGACTTATTTATCTAGTTTAATATTAAATATCTCAACAGATGGTGCTCATGAAACTTTCTTCATTGATAATTTTACGGTTGAATAAAGAGCATCTCCTCTTCCTTTTTAGTTAGCTTAAATTACCATAACATTTCCTTAATTGTATTTAATTAATCTGTTTTACACCTACTTGTAGCACAATGGGTTACTCAACCTCACTTTGATATTTAAACATTTTTAAGGTTTTTGATGTTTGTTGACCTTTGCCACACAGAGCACAATTAAGGCTAAATTAAAATGCACAGACTCGCTGAGAAAATGCAAGCATTTCCAAATGCCTGTCTTTTCCTCGAGAAGGTTTACATCAGATGCACGCTTCCTATCAATGAGCGAACATTCACTGTATGCAGTCTGCCCACAGTCTTCCTTGGGAATCCTAAGGCTGGTTACACTTCAACTCTCAGTAGCTGATCTGAGCCTTCACCTTAAAATTTGGGGCCTTCGGGACTTCCCTGGTGGGACAGTGACAAAGAATCCGCCTGCCAGTGCAGGGGACACGGGTTTGATCCCTCGTCCGGGAAGATCCCCCATGCCGCGGAGCCACTAAGCCCGTGCGCCACAACTACTCAAGCCCGCGCACCGCAATGGAATGTAGTCCCCGCTCGCCGCAACTAGTGAAAGCCCGCGTGCGGCAACAAAGACCCAACATAGCCAAAAAATTAAAACATTAAAAAATAAAAATAAAAATAAAAAATAAAAGAGCAGACTTTAAAAAAAAATGGAGGTCTTCAAACTCAATAGATTTCCTTGGCAAATTGTTCTTCTTTTTTTTCCAGAGTGAAAGTTATCATAAAAGAAGATTTTCTTGCTTTCCCTGGATGTCCCGTTCCAGTGGGTCACAGTAGGATAAGGGGAGGCCCCATCTTCCCAGCTGAATTCTCTCTCTTCTGCCGGTGGTGGTTTCCGTTGGCAACGGCTAATGATGGTGGCTTTCCACAGCGTAACTTGATATCATAGCCTCTTATCAGACCAGCTCTTGGTGTGGGTTTTATAACCAAACTGTTGGCAGTTGAAGGTGAATCTTCCTGGCAGCCACATCAGTAGCTGCTAGACCAGCAGCCCATATCCAGCGATGCCATGCAAGAGTAAACAGCTGCTAGCAATGTGTCCCCAAAGCAACTGTGGCTGTTCCTTGTGATGTACGGTAGCTCTTGACATCAGCACCTTTTGTTGTGTCCTTGAGCTTCGATACTGTTATGTCTACATTAAAAACAACATAAAAGCTTTTCAGTGTGTCCATCTTGCCTGTTGAACTGTCAGCCGCACCTCTATCTAAGAGTAGCTCAGTGGGATCTCTGAAAAGTTGCCTTTTGGAGAGCTAGTGCTAGGTCTTCCTCAAAAGTATGAGCCCCACAGCAGGTTTGGCGAAATGTTTGGTGAAAAATCCAGCTTCTAGGATGAACCATTTGAAATTGCCAATACGTAACTATTTTCTGACCTACAAAAATGACAATTTCATATGATTTGACTTAATTTATAGATATAGAAATATTCATCTCATTAAAATTGTAATGTATATTATTCTTATTACCTCTCAAAATTGTTCCTAAGATAAAATATGGTTAACTGAAAATTTGGGACTTGGCCTCTTCTTAGTCGGAGCCATTTTATTCTTTTCCTGAATAATCTATGCTTTGTATAATTTTAAGGCGTGAGAAAGACTCTACCGTATGTACTTTTTACACTGTGTAATGTCTTTTGATGCAACACTTGGTTCCTTTCTTGTTCTAAATGTAAAATAACTCAAAGAATCACTCAGAAATTTGGTCTCGTTTCCAGTCTGAAATCATGCAGCCCCTCCTCTAACTTCTCACTAACACAGCCATAAAAACAGCAAAATACTAAAACTCATTACCACGTGGAACATTGATAACTAGCAGACATCTTAATGCCATGATCATGGAGGAATTGACATCAATTGTAACATAAAACAGAGCTAGGTAAAATCGAGCAGGTAAACAAATAAACAGACAATTCTGGGGATTCAACTAATGGTGGTACTCCAAGGCTTTGCCTGAACAAAATCAGGATGACTTTTTAAAAAAAATCATTCTATCTCCTAATTTAGGGATCTAGGGTCTACACCATCAAGGGAATTGTGTGGTCAGCTACTTCTCCCCCCTTGGGGGCTACATTCTCCTTTCGCCACCAGCTCTCATCTCCACTTTTCCCAGAATGGTGATGAGTAGGCAGTGGGGCTGGATGGAAGAGGAGCAGTTCATTTTGGGAGTTGTAGGCAGCATGGAAGAGGAGTAGTGCGTTTTGGGAATTGTAGTCCTCAGGAACGTATAATAATAATGATTGACAATATCTACGGAGTGCTGCCTATACATTAGGCATTGTATTGAGTGCTTAGCATAAATTATTCAGGAAAATAATATTAAATTTCTACTTTCCACTTCCCAGCAGTAGCTGCTCTTAATTAATTTTATTGCTTTACTATTGGGAGTTATCTGGATTCCCCCCTCCCCCCATTCCAAACAGTTCTTATGCATCTTTCTGGATAAATCTAGAAGTCCTTGAAAATTATAGGTCAACAACATATCAATCCCAGCAGATTTGTGCTGCTCTCCAAAAGAGCTCTTTCCATTCTGGGATGATTCTAGAACTGACCACGCTAGGGTGTGCTCAGGTGAAAATATACCTGTGGACAATTATAATTGCTCCAAGGGGTATTCACATTAATCATGAGCTATACTATGAATTTTTTAAACTGCTTTTTTGTATTTTGCATATTTAGTTTTTAACCCAATTCTGTAAGTTCAGGTCTGCAAAGCTGTAATTACCTGTATAATTAAGGTAATAAAATATATTATCAAAGTGTTCCAATTTTTGTTTAGAAAGGTCCTTTTTAGTTTTTGTAAAAATTATGTATGCTTACTGTGAAGAATTCAAGCAAGGCAGAAAGAGTTCAGAGAGGGAGGTTAAAGAGAAAACTCACCCAAATTTCTGCCCCTGAGAAATATTCTCTTCTCTTCTCGATTTGAGGAGAATACAAGCTCCAATGAAAGAGTCTTAATAATTGAACACATACTCAGGAAAAAGGATTTCTGGAACATACTTCATATGAATTATATTTAGAGTTTGCATTTTGATTAGAACTGCCTACAGAGTGTGATTTAAGGCTAAAACGTAATTCTTCCGGGCTGTCAGACATGTGAAATCCTGCCTCCACTCCCCCCTTCTCCCACCTTCCCCTTTGCCCTCACCCCACACTCTGTGCCCCGCTAAGATTTCTCTCCAGCTTCCAAGATAATTCTGACCTTGGGCAAGTCACGCTACCTCTCTGGTCCTTAGACTTCCCAGCCTCAAGATGAGGAGACTGGACCAACTTGTTCCTAAAGCCCCGCCCCTCCCCCCCCCCCATGTCTCACATTCTATGAGCTATTTTCCTAATTAAAATGGAAAGGCTCCTAAGAGGTGCTTGGGTGGTTAGGGAAGAAGGAGGGACAAAAGGGAATGTGGGGCAGGTTGGCAGCTGGGGAGCCCTGGGCTTCCAGAGTATACAATGGAGGAAATGCAGATACTTGGGTTGGAGACAAAAGTGAAAAGACAGGGACCAAATGTAGGAAATTTCATTTCTTCCACAAATTAATCTAGCACTGACTTAAATTTTGTTGTGTGTCTTTGATTGCCAGTTCATTACAAAATAATAATCATATGGGCAATTAAAGCCTGAAATGAAAAACACACACACAAAGTCAGAAAGAGAAAAACAATATCGTATATTAACGCATATATGTGGAACCTAGAAAAATGGTACAGATGAACCGGTTTGCATGGCAGAAATAGAGACACAGATGTAGAGAACAAACATATGGACACCAAGGCAGGGAAGTGGCAGGGGGGTAGTGGTGATGTGGTGAACTGAGAGGTTGGGATTGACATACATACACTAATATGTATAAAGTAGATAACTAATAAGAACCTGCTGTATAAAAAAATAAACAAAATAAAATTCAAAAAAATAAAAACACACCACATTAGTGACAGCTCTTTAAATGACACTGAGGCTGCCTGAATTTCCAGTCCTGATGGTTTTCAGATCATTAACCAATTGACAGAGAGGTGAAGGGTCAGACAAACTTCTAATGCAAGTGTCAGGGGAACAAAAAGAACAGTTCCAAAGTGAGTGCCAAGCTTCACTGAACAGGAAATCTAAGTCAAAGGCCACACGTGCCTCAGTTTATGTGAATTTGATGATCTCACACATTTTCCTTCCGGGTTTACTTTGTGAGTTGATACGCATATCGAGGGCTATGGTTTGCAGAATTAGAGAGTATGTGCTAAGTAATAGACTGCATCAACAAAAATAACTGAATCACTTTGCTGCACTAGAAACTAACACAACATGTAAATCGACTACACTTCAATTTAAGAAAATTAAACAAACAAAAAAAAACTGGTCCACCGAGTGGAAAGGCTTAAACCTTAGTCAGTGATTGTCTATTTACTGCTGGTCTAAAATGTAAGCTCCCAGAGGGCAGGGACTTGCTCCGTTTTCTTCTCTGTTGTGTCCCAGAGCCTGGAACAGAGCCCCGTTCAGGGAACATTGGTGCGTGACGCGCCCTGGGCTTGCCTGGGAAGATGGGCCTCCTGCTCGGGAGAGATGATTCACCAAGCAATCAGGATGGAAGATTCTTTCCAATGACTGTTCCACACTCAAAGATGAGGATCAGGAAAGGACCTCCCAAAGCACGACTGAAATGGAATATCCTGACAAGCTTAGTGGGTTGGGGGTCTGACCACATTTATTTGATTTCAGAAAATAAAGATGTGGGTTCTGGTTACCTGTTGCTGTGTAACAGACCACCCCAAACTTAGGGCATAAAACATCAACCTTTTTTTTTTTTTTTAAATACTCACAGGTTCTGTGAATCAGGAATTTGGACAGAAATGGCTCATCTCTGCTCCATGGTGTCTGGGGCCTCACCTGGGAAGATGTGAAAGGTAAAGGGCTGGGATCTTCAGAGGCTCCATCCCACACATGTCTGGGCCCTGGGCTGGGACCAATGAAAGGTGGGGTCTACTGACCAGATCCCTACACGTGGCCTCTCCCTGTGGCTTGGGCTCCTCAGCATGGTGGCTGGGTTCCAGGTGGAGCTTTCTAAGAGAAGACGTTGCCTTCCCTTTCTGGCCTAGCCTGGGAAGTTACACAGTGTCACTTCCCACATGCTATTGTGACAAGCTGCCCAGATCCAAGGGCCACAATCTTGCCTCTTGATGGAAGGGAGGCCAAAGAACATGTGGTCACTTTTTAAAACTGCCCCAGAGCCTGAGGCCTTCCATCAGATGTCTGCATGGAGACAAAGGGCATTTGATGGTGTACTGAAAGCAGCTGGTAGTCATCTTTTCCACAACTCTGTATTGAATGTCTGCCCTGTACCGGGCACTTTGTAGGTACGGGGCAATCGCGTGGAACAAAATGGACAAAAATATAGATCCCGAACTAGCCTGTATTTCAACATGGTGAGGTGGACGATAAAGATGTAAATAGGTAAAATACACAATATTAGATTACCACTTCCTGGAGAGAAATCAATCATGGCAGGGTTTCGGAGCATGGGGCACGGAGGGAGGGGCAACAACCATTTAAAATGGGGGGTGGGGCAGGCCTCAGTGAAGAAGTGACGTTGAGCCACCAGACCTGAGGGAGGAAGGGAGAGTGGTGGATTAAAGACAGCCCTGGTTCTTTGACACGCTTCCCTTTGAGACACGGCGTCCGTGCCCCTTCCCCTTGAACGCAGGTGTGCTGCGGGATGGTTTGACCAATAGAACTTGGAAGAAGTGACTTGGTACTCGTTTCCCCATTAAGGCCGTAAGAAACAGGCAGCTCCCGATTCCTGTCTTAGGGCCACTTGTTCTCGGAGCCCTAGTCACCACGTCCAAAGCTGCAGAGACCGCGCGGAGAGGCGCTGAGATTCTACAGCAGAGGATCCTGGCTGAGGCCAGCCTTTGGGGGTTGCCAGGACGTGTGCGTGGTCTCCGGGACCCCCCAGCTCAGCCCAGCCGCCAACTCAGTGTCACCCAGTCCCTAAGATGGTCAGTTTGGGGAGAGATTTTTTTTTTAATAAATTTATTTATTTATTTATTATTTATTTTTGGCTGCATTGGGTGTTTGTTGCTGCGCATGGGCTTTCTCTAGTTGCGGTGCGCGGGCTTCTCATTGCGGTGGTTTTTCTTGTTGCAGAGTTCGGGCTCTAGGCGCACGGGCTTCAGTAGTTGTGGCTCGTGGACTCTAGAACACAGGCTCAGTAGTTGTGGCGCACGGGCTCAGCTGCTCCGCGGCATGTGGGATCTGCCCAGACCAGGGCTCGAACCCGTGTACCCTGCATTGGCAGGCAGATTCTTAACCACTGCGCCACCAGGGAAGCCCTGGGGAGTGTTTTTAATTAAAATGGTTCCAGAAACTTACTAACTGAAATAGGAATGGTGACCTACTGGCACTGCTGATAAGAGAAACGGCACCATTTCCTGGGCACTGCTGCTGATTGCGTCCCAAGAACTCAGTTAATTAACAGAGTGACTCTGTGAGGGGGCTGCTGTTACCCCTGTTTTACAGACAAGAACACCAGGTCTGTGGAGAGAGGGAGCGACTTATTCAAGAAGGCACAGCACCAAGAGGCTGAGTGAATACAAAAGAAGTTCTGACTCCGAATCCTGCGTTCTGTCCCCTCTCTTATTCCAACAGAATGGAGACCCCATGCCCTCCCCCCTCTCCTCCGCCCAGGTGAAACCTCTGAGAATCCCCGTCCTCTGCTCGTATCCTCTGGGGGCCTGTGAACATGTCTTATAAATGACAAGAGTACACGTGGTAAAAATTACCGCCACTCCTGCGTATTTCCAGACGTCGTACAGTTATGTCCTCCAGCGGACTGAATTAACTTCTTCTGGGTTCTAGACTTTAATGCTCTCTGTAGCCAGGAGAGTGCACTGGCTTCCGAGTTCAGTAAAGGATGTGCTGGCATCAGTGAGGGGGCGGCCCTGATGCCACCCTACCTGCCCCACGGGTGTGCTGCCAGCTCCACCCGATGAACAGGTGTGGAGAGCCGACCAAGCAACGCAACTACTGAATCCCAGTGAACAATCTGGAGCACGAGGTTGTAATCCCTGCAGATAAATGTTAAAAATTCCTTTTACATATTTTACCTTATGCACAGGTAGAGCTGCTCCTCAGTTAAAATTTCAGTGCAGTGACTCCTTAGTGGTACAATCTCCGACCCAGTAGCATCCATTAGGAGAGCTGGGTTCGGTCAGGAAGGGGTCTCTGTTCAGATGGTTCGACTCACTCTAGATTAACGTCTCCACCATTCAGACACGGCCTGAGTACCAGCTGTCCACGTGCCCCGTGGTAGCAGGACCAGGTCACAGCTGAGTGAGGAATCAGCTCCATGGGTCTGAAGAATTTCAGCTGACCTGACCTGCAAGGCAGGGGGGTCAGAGCAGGTCCCAGGATCAGAACTAGGTAGAGGGAGAAATGAGACATCGGGTCAGCTTACGTCCTAGAGCCCACAAAGAAGGATGACGACGATCTGTGTATGTGTGTGTGTGGTGTGTTTTGTATGTGTCGTGTGTGTGCTGTGGATACTGTGTGTGTGTGTGTGTTGTGTATGTGTTGTGGGTGTGTGTGCTTTGGGTGTATATGTGTTGTATATGTGTTGTGTGTATATACATGTTGTGTATGTGTTGTGGGTGTATGTGTTGTGTGTATATGTGTTGTGTATGTGTTGTGTGTATATACATGTTGTGTATATATTGTGGGTGTATGTGTTGTGTGTATATGTTGTGTGTGTGTGTTGTGTGTGTGTATATGTGTTGTGTGCATATGTGTGTTATGTGTGTGTATATGCATGTTGCATATGTATTGTGGGTGTGCGTATATGTGTATACATTGTGTATACATTGTGGGTGTCTACTGTGTGTGTTGTGGGTGTGTGTGCACACACACATGTATGTCTACTTGTGTGAGGAGGGCATAGACACAGATTCGGCAAACTGAGCTCAAGGTCAGGAGGACAGGATCCAGTGAGGTGGGATGTGATCTGTGTCCGGCCAGGCAGTCCTGGAGGGACTCGAGAAGCAGATCCAGGTAAACAGCTGAGCTCAGAAGACTGGCTACACCGGTCCAGGTGAGGGCCATGACGGACAGGCTCATGGGATAACTGAGAAGTGCACAGTTACTTCAAGATTAACATAGAAATAACCCAAAATTGAGGCTGGCCAGGAGGAAACTAAAGACCAGGGAAGGAGACATGAAGTCAAACTTTCTGTCTCTTTCCCAGTGAGGATTAGAGTAAAATACAATTACCTGCAATATCATATATCTTATGTGATCTCCCTGGATCTGAGCTATAATTTCCCCCCTGAAACCTTCTATGCCTTATGCATCTGGCATATCCATTTATCTCTGAGTAACTATTTACATTTGCATCTGCTCATTTCTACATAGTTTCTCCTTCTTTTTCCTTGACATCTTAAGCTCTTTGTCTCTCAACTGACAACCACACACACAAAAGGAACGCCTGACTTTGCACCCTCATTTGGCTTTATTATGAATTCTGCTCTCCCGGTTCTTACTAAAACTGGGTTTCATCAGAATTAGAGGAAGAAACGTGCATATTTTTCATATAAATAATGCAAGGGACGGTGGCTAATGGCTGCTTTATGGAGCCCATTTCTTTTCCTGTTTCATTTAAAACCTCTAGCTTCTGTTCACAGCGGTCACTTCACCTAGAAGTCCACTTCAGAAACCCTGGAATCTCAGAAAAAAAGGGGAGAGGACCGAAGGAGACAAGACAGAGCACGACAGGGGCCAGAATAGAAGCCGCGGGGGCAGAGGCTGTGCATCTCACGGGGCACCCGCCTCCGCCAGGAATGAGATCAGCTAGGGGCCAGATCTTGGTGACCAGCGAGGAGTGCACTGCAGCTCTACATGGTGAACTTCTTATGACCTTGGCCACGTCCTTGGCCGAGTCTATGTGACTTTCTCTGTGGAGGTGACTGTAAATGCAAAGGAGCCTGGGAGGCTTGAAAGCCTCTGGGGCTTTGATTACTTGAGGGAAAGGTGGCCTTGGGCGAGACCTCTAGCTTCTGAAATGCTGAGCAGAGGGTCATCAAGGCAGTTCCTTATATGATGGTGTAGTGCAAATGTTGGCTTGATTTTGAATCGTGACTCTGCCACTTATGAGCACTGTGGCCTTGGACAAGTCACGTGGCCTTTCTGCACCTTTGCCTTCACATCTGTAAAATGGGTTGATGGCACTCCTCTCAGAGGCTAATACTGAGACAAAGGGGACCCTGAGTTATAACAGCATCCAGAATGATGACAAGCACAGGGTCCACACCCAGCAGCATGGGGGTCCCTCCTTCTTGGAGGCAGTGCCACCTCTCGAGGGATGCTGTCACGCACAGTTTGGATATAAGAGGAGGAGAAGACGTTAAGTCTCCCTTAGGATTGATCTCATTTCTTTTTTGTTCCTCAAACTTCACTCATTTTGCTCTCGTGACTCTCCTTGTGGTCCCCTGAACCAGAACCCACAAGTCAGAAGCTTAGAGAAGTCTGGGAATGAGGCTTTGTGAATCTTGTTGCCAACTCTGCCCTGATAGATAAATACATGTAGGCAACTCTGAGACCCAAGGAGATCACAGCCCAGAGCCCGAGGCTCTCGGTCCTTCGGGAGTCCCCTTTTAAACCCACCACTCCCCGTCGCTCTAACTGTCCTGTCTGTGCCCTTTCTCTCCAGGACCAGCCCTTCCCTGCAGCGGGCACCGTTCCTGGCACCGGCTGTGGGGACTGCATCCTCCGTGACACGCAGCAGTGCACGGGGCCTTCCCTGCCCTGTGCGGCGGGATTCTGATTCCCGACATCTCTCAATTCTTCCTTTGCAACAACTTCCTAGCTCTTCTCCCTGTTTCTACACTTGCCTCCCTCGGTACAATCTCCTCACTCAGCCAGGTAACGCCCCTGACACTCACGTCTGCCTCAGATCCCGCAGGGACTGGCTGATGCTTGCAGGACAACCAAGGCCCCTCCTGGCAAGTGGACATCCGAGTCCCAGAGGACCACTCCCGTGCTTCCGACGCTGCTTCCGAAACCATCCCAAACGGGCAGCAGCACCCACCGTGCTCTTCTCAGGGCCCTTCTCTGATTTTTCCTCTTCTTGAACTTCTAATCACCCGTTTCTGTCTGGAAAGCTCCTTTCATCCCTCCAAATGCAGCTCAAAGATCTCTTTCTTTGAAAAGCAATTCTATAATCTGCAAGGCAAGTTTCTGCAGCCATCTCAGCAGCTAGGATAAATATCTACTGAGAACTTTCTATATGTTCAGTTCCTCCAGACCCTGGGGATACAAAGGTGAGTAAGAAATTCTGTTCACCAAAATCCTTCCAAAGTGGGAAGAGATAGAAAGTTAACAGCCAAACAAAATACATGGTGATCAGAGCTAGAAAAATTAGAAGTGATATAAACATGAAAGTTACCATTTGCGGCATGCCCGGCAGTATTCTTGTTGCTTCCCAAAGATAAGCTCATGTACATTTCACACGATATATAAAAATTCATTGAAGTAGGTGATAGGCATAAATATTAAAGTTAGACCTATAAAATTTTTAGAAGAAACTATTGGAGAAAATATTTGTGATCATGGTCTAGACAGTGATTTTTCACGGCACAAAAACCCAAACCGTGAAAGGAAAAAATAAATGATACCATGGCTTTCATCAAAATGAAAAACTTGCTTCTCATTTTAAAAACTTATTTTTCCAGCTCTGTTGAGATATAATTGACATAAAACATTGTGTAAGTTTAAGGTGTACAATCTGGTATATGTATATATTACAAAATGATTACCACAATAAAAGTTAGTTAACAGATCCCTAAAAAAAAAAGAAAAGAATTAGAGACAACTAACATTTCTGATTTTATAGATGGGAACGCTGAGGCCCAGAGATGTTAAGAGACTTGCCCATGGTCACACAGCTAGTACGTTATAAAGTCAGGATTTGAGAACCAGTGTTCTCAGCCATTGCATCGTGCTCCCTCTTGCTGGCTCTCACCACTTCACAGTCATCCAGTGCTAATGGCAGTATCACACAGCCACAACCCAAGGGTCAGGGAGGAACCGTCACAGGCCACTGTCAGCCGAGATCCAGCTGCACAGCCACATTCCCACGGTCGTCCTAGCCTCCCACAATCCTGATGAAGACATGCACACTTGGAGTCATGTGCAAAGTTACAGAGAATGCAGTAGCAACTCAGTCACACAGGAACCCCTCTGCTGCTAGTTCCCAGGGGCCTGAAGTCCCTGCCCTGGGGGCTCCAAGAAGTCCACTATCTAAGATAGTTTAACAAAGATCTGGAAATGGGTAAACTTTATCCACTATCCAGATGCAAATATGGAGATGAGTGTGTGTGCATTTCAGAGACCCTGGAAGTAATTCAGTGCCCGAGGGACACTGAGTCCAGTGGGCTTGGGGGTTGGTGGGTGCATGGTGGGGGGCTGGGGGTGGAGCACAGCGGAGAAACAGCAGAATAAGAAGAAAGCCGAGTAATAGTCCATTGTATATATGTGCCACATCTTCTTTATCCATTCATCCGATGATGGACACTTAGGTTGCTTCCATGTCCTGGCTATTGTAAATAGAGCTGCAATGAACATTTTGGTACATGACTCTTTTTGAATTATGGTTTTCTCAGGGTATATGCCCAGTAGTGGGATTGCTGGGTCATATGGTAGTTCTATTTTTAGTTTTTTAAGGACCCTCCATACTGTTCTCCATAGTGGCTGTATCAATTTACATTTCCACCAACAGTGCAAGAGTGTTCCCTTTTCTCCACACCCTCTCCAGCATTTATTGTTTCTAGATTTTTTGATGATGGCCATTCTGACCGGTGTGAGATGATATCTCATTGTAGTTTTGATTTGCATTTCTCTAACCGCATAGCACAGGGAGATCAGCTCAGTGCTTTGTGACCACCTAGAGGGGTGGGATAGGGAGGGTGGGAGGGAGGGAGATGCAAGAGGGAAGAGATATGGGAACATATGTATATGTATAACTGATTCACTTTGTTATAAAGCAGAAACTAACACACCATTGTAAAGCAATTATACTGCAATAAAGATGTTAAAAAAAAAAAAAAAAGAAGAAGAAAGCCGATTGTGGAGGACCTTAGCCTAGACTGAGGATTTGTCCTGAGGATAATGGGGAGCTAATGGAATATTTACGGTAAGGTAGGTAAGGTGCCCCTCCCTTGGCTGAGAACTCTGGAGGTAGGCTTGTCAGATTTAGCAAATAAAAATACACGATACCCGGTTACCTTTGAATTTTACACGAACAGTGAATCATTTTTATAAGTATGTGCCATATGATATTTGGGATGTACTTTTACTAAAAAGTTGCTGTATATCAGATTGCATAGATATTTGGCAAATAATTTTTTAATATAAGTATGTCCCATGCAATCAGATATACAATAAATATTTTTTAGTGTAAGTATGTCCCAAATAGCACACTGGACTTACTTATACTAAAAATATATTCACCATGGTTGATATAAAAGTCAGATGTAACTGGGTGTCTTATGTCTTTTCTGGCAAACGTGACTGGAGGAGACTAGGTTTGGGAAGGAAGGTCAGGAGTCTGAGTTCAGGGACATGATGGGTTTGAGATGCTGGGGGCCATCCACGTAGAGATGAGGGGTGGCCAGTCAAATGAGTGAGGGCCAGGGGCTCAGCCTGGGACAGAGGTAAAACTGTGGGATTCATCAGAGTATAAAGAGTGGAAGAAGCCTGCTATAGATGCATATGCTGCCTGATGGAAAAGCCAAAACCTAGAGGCAACGCATGAACACTCACTACCCCACGAGCCACTCCAGAAAATACTGACGCTGCGAGGATTACAACTTTGTTAGGGTTATTCTTTTTTCTAAAAAAAATTTTATTGGAGTATAGTTGATTTACAATGTTGTGTTAGTTTCAGATGTACAGCAAAGTGAATCAGTTAACCATTCTTATATAGAATCTTTTCCCATATAGATCATTACAGAGTATTGAGTAGAGTTCCCTATGTAAAGTGGTACAAATGAACTTATTTACAAAACAGAAATAGAGTCACAGATGTAGAAAACAAATTTACGGTTAGGGTTATTCTTAATAGTGAGAAAGTGGAGTAAAGGTGAGGTCGTTGGAATTTGAAGAGGTCTAGTGTGTTAAAGGGTGTCTACATGGACACACAGTGACCTTTATACTTATTTGCCACTTTATTATTTATAACATGTTTAACAGAGAGTTTGTCAGTGTTTCCACCAATGCTGTAAAGTATTTATTTCAATTTCATAAAGGATGAAATTAATTCACAGAGAGATTTTGTATTATAATTTAGTCCATTGTAAGAAAGCCAAGGAGTGACAGAGTTGGAGGGACAAACCCAGCTGTATGACTCCAGGCAATCCTCCCCATATAGACCCTTCTGTACAATACAGAAATTCTGTGATGTTTTAGGGAAAAAATATCTGGAGCAATAATATGCACTCACTTTGCCCCCAGATGCCATTCCATCTTATATTGACTCTTTAAAACGGCTAAGGTGTCATCTTCTTATAATACACACAGTCTTACTTGAACAAGGACCAGAGAAACACTGACTGCATCCATCCATCACTTGGCCATCTCATGGCAAATGTAGAGCTCCGTATGTCTGCTGTGGTACAGGCATCAGCACTGACTGACCATGAAGTTGGGTCAATAATTGAATTCCCAGCGTCACAGCCTGTTTCCAGCAGTAACTTAGAAACGGACTTGCCACATCAAAGAAAATCTTTGTCTGCATAAGGACAGTCGGGTTTTGAAGCCTTTTGAGAGCAACCCAAACGACTCAAAGAGAGTTCTCTGCCTTAAATAGATAACAACCTCACTCATCTTCTTTACTGGTTGCATTTGCAGCAAACATAAATAATAATTCATATATATTTTTTCTAACCAGTAATTTTCTGACAAAATGTTTCTGAGCAAACCATGGCCTGAAATACTGGTGTTCTCTTAAAAGTGAAGAAAACTCCCTTGTGCGCTTCTAGATGGCATTTGATATACCTGTAAGAGTTTGAGCTTTCAAGGAAAGAATGGGACTTGAAGGAGCTGGTGATGTTTATCTCTAAAAAGAGAAGGCTTGTATGCATGCCTCAGGCATGGGGGTAAAATGAGGGTGGGAGGTGTAGGGAGTGATGGTCATGATTACCTGTAGACACTGGAAGAGCTGCCATGCAGGAGGACGTAGACTTACTCTCCATAGAGACAGGTTGTGAATGATAGGAAGGCAGATTTGGGTTAAATGTAGAAAAGAACGTTCTAGCAATTATTGCTATTTTAAAAAATGGAATGAATAACTTTATAAAGCACAGAGTCTCCTGTTCCTAGAAGAGTTTGAGCTGAGACTAGATGTCTGTTTGGTTATCTACTGCAGTGTAACAAATTATCCCCAAACTTAGTGGCTTAAACAACCACCATTTTATTGATTTGCTCAGGATTCTGTAATCTGAGCAGGGCTAGGTATGGACAGTTCATGGGGCATCATTTGGGTGGCTCAAAGGATCCACTTTGAAGGTGGCCTCACTGAGGGCTGGCAGGTTGGTCCTGGTCGTCAGCTAGAAGCACAGCTGGGGCTGTTGGCTGGAGGCCTCGGTTCTCCTCCACGTGGCTGCTACACATGGCTAGGCTGGCTTCTCCCAAATTGGTGGTCACAGGGTAGTCAGACTTCTTACATCGTGGCTGCCTTCCCCTAGACGAAAGAGAAGTTAAGGTTTAAGTCTAGAACTGGCATAGTGTCACTTCCTCCACCTTCTACTGGTTGAAACAGGTCACTGGGCCAGAGCAAGTTCAAGGGGAGGAAACCCATAAGGATGTGCACACACTAACTTTATTGGAGGCACCAAATTTATGTTCTATCACAACGCCCCACTAGCTTCATTGTAGAGAAGATTCATTTTCTGGGTAGGATGTTGAATTGGCTGACCACTGATTCTTCTTTAAATTCTAGAATTCTCTGGTTCAGTTTATTTTCAACTTACGGTTTCCTAGTACAATAACGGGCACACGATGACCATTAACGTGGGACTTACTGATTGATTGATTCCACACAACTTATCAATATATTTTCCAGCTGAGGCAGAGCCTTGGTCATCATTTCACGGGAACACAGCTCTCTGTAAGACTCATGCCTTCTCAAACCAATCGATGATTACTCTTCACTCTGCAGATACCAGCTTGGTCCCAAGTAATTCATTTTATAAATGCTGTTACCAGACAGAAGCACATGTTATTGTCGTTTGCAAAATCTGTGCTGCAACAAAAGGAATAGTAGGGGGTTATATGCTGTAACTTATCTATGTATTTATTTTGCTACCTGAGTTGTTTTTTTAAAGGTAAAGTTTCTCTTTATCATAAATGTAATACACACTCACCGTAGCAAATGTGTATAGGAAAGAAACATACAAAACAGAAAAACAATCACTTACAATGACCTATAGATAACTAACTACTCCAGCCTTTTAATATATATTTTAATATAAATTAACATAGTTATATTATTCATTTTATTTCACCATAACTTATTTTCTATGATGCTAAAAATTTTTATGAGATCAAAATAATACATTTTATGTTACAATAATATTCAATAATATTATTACAATCTTTATTAATGTTTTAAATTTCTATATGTAATTCTGCCATATGGGTGTACCATAATTTGCTTAATTATTATGCTAATCTTGGACTTTATTTAAAATTTTTCTAACATTAAATACCATATTAGTATAAATATTTTTTCTGCATAAAGTCTCTTTAAATTTAGAAATAGATTCTTATATATGTTCTTAAAATATACTTCAAAGAGATGCTTTAACATTTACTCATTTCATTCCACAAGTATTTATTGAGCACCTATTATGTTTCAGACACATTGTTAGCTACTGAAAAAACTTGTGTGTTTATCGTGTGTGGAATATTTGCCAGGTACAATGCTAATGGTGTCTATATTAGTTTGCTAAGGCTGCCATGACAAATTACTACAAACCGGGTGGCTTAAACAACAGAAATTAGTCTCTCACGGTTCTGAAGGCTAGAAGTCTGAGATCAATGTGTCAGCAGGACTGTTCTCATTCCAAAAGATCTAGGGAAGAATCTTCCTTGTCTCTTCCTAGCTTCTGATGGTTGTCAGCAATCCTTGGCATTCCCTGGCCTTGAACCTATGGAATAGTGACTCTCATCACTCCAATCTCTGTCTCCATGGTCATGTGACCTTCTTCTCCCTGTGTGTGTCCAAATTTCCCTCTTCTTATAAGGGCACCCGTCAGTGCGTTAGGACTCACCCTAATCCAGTGTGACCTCATCTGAACTTGACTGCACCTGCGAAGACTTTGTTTCCAAAATAAGGTCACATTCACAGATTCCAGGTTAGACATGGATTTTTGGAGGATATTATTCAACGCAGTACAGTGTTCCGTGAATAATGTTTTCTGATTCTCACAATTGCCCCTTTGGATAAGTAAGTCAGACATTCTGAAGTCAGTTATCTTTTCAAGGGTCTTTCAGAGAGGAAGCTGGGGATTAGGTGTTCAAAACTGTGGGCTCCAACTCCAAGGCTCCCACCTGCAAACGCCAGCGATGCTGCTGGAGGGGCTATTTGTATCAGAGACCAACAGTCTGGGAGAAGGAGCAAAAGCGAAGGGCTTTCCCATCAAGAGGATAGAGATTCTCCAGCCCTGTGAGTTACAATGACCTCACTCCTTATTTTTCTCCTTCAGGAAAGGTGGAGGAGCCAGGGACTGAGGACAGAAGAGAAGGGCACTGAACAGGGATCCCTTGGAGCTCCAGGAGGAAAAGCCAGGAGTGGCCCCGGCAGTGCTTCAGGAGTCACTACTGCTACTACAGTCAGAATCCAGCTGTGGGGCTACAAGGTGTTCTGGGGCAGGCAGGTCATCGAGTGGTTCTGAGAGGTGCGGATGCTAATGGGAACAGAGGGAGCAGCTTTCAGCCAAGGAGACCTCATTTTCCTAATGAATTTTGCATCCCCCTGATGAGGACACATGGGTTGGCTTAAAAAGAGCATCAGTGGAGCCTCTCTTAACTTCATCATTTCCACTCTCACATCCTGAATGAGCACCTCTAAATTTGGAACTGACAAAAGGCTGCCAAAAGATGTCCTTTCAGAAAATAATGGGCTTAATGGGCCTTTTGACAAATGGCTGAGGTTTCATTTTCTGCTGCCCCCGAGTTTGAACTGTTTTTCTTTTTTTTAAAGGAAGTGCTGTGTACATCTTTGTTTCCAATAATTGGATCTGAGTGGAAGGGAAAAGTCTCTGTGAAATGAGTTTCCTGTGAAACCAGATTTCAACCTTCTAAAATGAAATATTAGTGGAAAGCTGTCTGGTTTAAAGAGTCTAACTGTGAGAAGACAGTCTTCCCACTGACTGTCCTCAAAAAGGTAGGAAGAAGGCTCATGGGAGCATGAAGAGTGAGCTCCACATCTCAGAGGGGCGGGCTCGTTGGTCCTTGGCTTCTTCCAACAGCTCCGGATGCTGCTTCTCTGGGACTGAGGCACAGGACATTTCAGATCTTGCTTCCTTAGAAACATGTTTGTGCCATTTCTATCTTGTTCTGTTCAATTTTTAGCAAGAAAGAAGAAAACTCCCTGTGAGTAGAGTGCGGTGGACTTTTCAGTTAAAACACTGAACGAAGCATATGCATTTAACATGTCTCCTCCTCCTTCCTCCATCCCCAATTTTAAATCAAGAGAATAATCCAGGGCTTCCCTGGTGGCTCAGTGGTTAAGAATCCACCTGCCAATGCAAGGGACACTGGTTGGAGCTCTGGCCAAGGAGGATCCCACATGCCACAGAGCAACTAAACCCGTGCGCCACAACTACTGAGCCCACGTGCCACAACTACTGAAGCCCGCGTGCCTAGAGCCTGTGCTCCACAACAAGAGAAGCCAGGACAGCAAGAAGCCCGCGCACCGCAACGAAGAGCAGCCCCTGCTTGCTGCAACTAGAGAAAGCTGGCGCACAGCAACGACGACACAACACAGCCAAAAATAAAAACAAACAAATAAATAAATAATTTTTGTTTTTAAAAAGAAAATAATCCAAAAGAGAAGAAAATGCATTAGCACCAGAAACCAGGAATTGTGCATTTCAAAACTATGCCAGAAACTTCATGGAATCTCTGCAAAATGTCACGCGATGGAAACCAGATGGAGGGCATGGGGCAGGTTGCTGGACTTGTGGGCCCCACCGTTGTTGGGAAGGCAATGGCAGGGCTCCATTTAACCCTATGGCTCGTGCTGCAGAGAAGAGAGGCGAGGGCGGGGGCATGCGCAGTGATGGGGAGCCAGCCTCCCTCCTGGCGAGTGTCCTGGAACAGGCAGTCCAGCTCCAGAGCAGACGGCTACTGGAGGCTCTCGTCACAACAGTGTCTCCAGGTGCAGGCAGGGACACCCTGACACCACGGGTGCTGTCACCCCCAGCTGCTATCAAGAGGCTTCATGGCAGCTGCAGAAGTGAGCAGTGACCTGCCTTCCTCAGCAAAGAAAGTCTTTGGTGCAGCCATGAAGCCTCCATAGGTAATGCAACCTCTGACCTATAGAAAAAGCCTGGTTAAGTCATGGCTTTCCTTTCTCCCTTATCTGGGCTTAGACACTTCCAGCAGTGTCCTGCACAGTGTGTCCTCATCTCTTCCAGAAGCCACTCCACTACCAGTGCTCCCAAATATAGACAGAACTCCCTGCATGATAAGCAAGCTGAGAAATACAACTGGACATTTGCAAGGAGTTGCTGGTTCCAAAAGGGATCAATCTAGGGACTCAGAGCAAACACCCTCTTCATCATGATCCCTAATTCTTGGGTGTGAAATAGGCTTCTTGAACCAGAAAGAAAGCTTTGGAGATTACCTAATTTGCGTTCTCAGTGGGTAGTGTGTCTGTGAATAGAATGGTATGAGAACAGGAAAGAAGGTTTTCTGATGAAAAGTACAACCACTGAATTCAAAGAAAAAAATCACTGGAAGTGGGGAAGTTTAGATCAGAGCCTCCAAAATTCTCAGAGGAAAAGTCTGCAGAGATTAATAAGAAAAGCAAAATTAACTAGATAAATAAATAAGTGAACAATATATAGAGATAAATAGAGGTCATGGAGGACAAATTCAGGAGATTCAAAATATCTATCATCAGAATGGAAATAGCAACAAAGGTCAGAGACATAATAAAAAGATTTTCCTGTAATAGATGACATTTCACTCATACTTTTAAAAAGTCTTTTCCATAAATATGGTTCTGACTTCTCTTACATTCGTAACCTTCTCTATTTGGGCTTCCTCTCCTTTTTTTCCTGATTAGCCTTTTTAAAGAGTGGCTACTTTCAGGATTTCCTGAAGTTGCCCATTTATAAGAATCAGCTGGAGTACTTGATAAAATAACGGATTTCAGGGTCTTTCCTCAAATGTTCAGGATTTGAATTTGAGGAGGTAGGGGGACCTGGAAATTTAATTTCATCCAGCACAAGACGTTATCTTAAGATCATCTAAGTTTGGGTAACTTGTATATTGCCATGCCCTTTTCAAATAACTAATTTTTGATATATTTAACACTTTTACTGTTTTTGTAATTCAGATATTTCTGGTTTTGTCTTCATCATTTCTTCCCTCAGAGTTTTGCTTTTTCCCCCCTCCTTTTCTAGATTTTTAAGATAAATCCTTAGTTTATTGATATTTTTCTTTTTTTCTCAAGTGATAAAAGCTTTTAAAACATAGACATTTCATCTGGGAATAGATTTGTCCAAATTATATGTTTTTTGATGAACCGTGTTTGCATGGGTATTATTTTCTAAATAGGTTGCAACTACAAGTTGATCCCTTTTATTAAACAAAGCCTCATTTACATTTTTTTCACTTGGTTTTTGTTTAACTTCTAAAGTTTTTCTAAAATTTCGTTGCCAGTAAAGACCTTCAGTTCTATAACCAATTAGAAGAAATATAGTCAACTGGCATCTAATCAAAATTATAAAGTTATTAGGATGGGAGTATAAACTTGTAGATAAAAGAGACGTTGCTGAATAGAAAAAATAGAATTAAATATTAGAATACATCAATTTCGAGCAGGATTTCTTAACCTTGACACTACTGGCAATCTGGACGGGATAATTCTCCGTGGTGAGGCTGTCCTGTGCTTGTAGGAGGCTTCGCAGCAGCCCTGGTCTCCGCCCACCGGATGCCGGTGTTAATATCAACCCCGAAAGGTGTCTTCCAGCGGTAAAAATACCCCAGGTGAAAACCACTGAGTTAGAGAAAATGACTTCTACCTTTGCTGGAGGATGAATTTGGACACTTGCAGGTCTTAAACCCACCACCCTTTTCCCTTTCAAAATCCTTTCTCCAGCACAGGCTCACTGCCCTGGGCTTTAGAGGGGAGTGGAGACGGAGGTTGCTTTGAAAAGCACACAGTAATGTGCTTTAATCAATTTATTAATTCTTTTTCTGTCTAGGAGAGCTCATAGCACCTTTTTCTCTCCATCCTTGGCAACAGAGGCTTAAGCCAATATTATTAAAATATCAACAAAAGTAGCTGGAACAATTCCCATAAGGCAATTACACAGCAGGTCCGTAATGCACATTAATAGGTTCTCCAAAGTATTTATTTTACATCACTGAATGGTGGGCACTTTTAAAATTAATTTTTTAATGGAATATTTCTTTTCTTTTAATTTATTATTTATTTTTTATACAATTTTGAAAGGTCACTTTCCATTTACAGTTGTTACAAAATGTTGGCTATATTCCTTGTGTTGTGCAATAAATACATCCTTGAACCTGTCTTACACCCAATAGTTTGTACCTCCTACTCCGTCACCCCTATATTGCCACCCCCCCCCCAACTGGTAACCATTATTTCACTTAGCATAATGCCCTCCAGGTCTATCCATGTTGCTGCAAATGGCAAAATTTCATTCTTTTTTATGGCTGAGTAGTATTTCATTGTATATATATGCCACATCTTCTTTATCCATTCATCTTTTGAAGGACACCGAATGGTGGGCATTTTAATCTCTCTTTTGTAGTCAATAAATTGAGGCTCCAGGAGATTTAATAAATGGCCCAAAGTAATGTAAGTACCTAAGAGGTGGCAGACTGGAGATAGGACCTCAGGGTGGCCTGCTTCCCACGTGAATGATCTGATTTCTTAGTTAAGATGGAAGTCTGTTAACTGTGTCTTATTTGCCCCTCCCCCAGTTCTTATGAAATTACCCTTAAAGTTCATAAAAGTACACTGCTTTTTCATTTTATTTCACAAAGTTAATATTCTGTTGTACAAAAGATAAGAAAACAAGGAAAGTCAGAAAATGTTCATGCTATTTGATCCACTAGTTCTGCTGATGGCAATTTATCCTAATGAAATGCAAGTAAAGCTATTTTGCAATAAAATGTTTACCATAGTGTTATGTATAACAGTAAAACCTTTAGAAAAATACAAATGTCTGAGATTAAGGTAATGAGTTACTAACTCTGATATAGCCACACAATGGAGTCTTATAAAAATATTTAAAATTATGCTTATGAAGCTATTTCACTAGCTTTTTTGTTTTAAGATAGGTTTAATTGTAAAAATAAAATAACAGTACAAAAAGTACAAACATGAAAATAAAAATTCTCTAACTATTCCAACACTTAATACAGCAGTCGTTAGGGCTATTGATAAACTTGCTGACTTCTCTTATTCTAGAGGTAGTAGGATTGAACTTGCCTGCCCACCTCAAATTAGATGTGGTCATGTGACTCACTTTGGCCAATGAAAGGCGAGCAGCCATGAGCTCGCCCGTTTCCCAGCACCCTTGTCACGCTGCGTTTAATCAGTGTTATCAACCATCCCCGATCCGGTAGCAGGTAAGTATTTCCCTTTTTTTCTTGCCTTTCTTTGATTAGTGAAGTTGAACCACTTCATGCTGAAAGTTTGTAGTTATCCTTTGGTGACTCGTCAAGTCATCTAATTTTTATTGTCAGTGTTCTTTGCATCTTGGCCCATTTGCTGTCGGACAGGTTGCAAACATTTTATCTTTCTGTCATTTTTTCTTTCGACTTTGCTCATGATTTCTTCACAAAGCGGCTAATGTTTATATATTCAAACTGTATTCTTTATTTAAAGGTTTTGGTTTTATGACATTCTTAGAAAATGCTTCCCCACTTCAAAATTATGAATATTCACCTAAAGCTGTATTCTAGTGCTTTGATGTTTTTATTTTTTAATACTTAACTTTTGTATAATCTAGAATTTACTTTGAATTAAGGAGAGAATTCTAGTGATCGAGTTTTCTTTTCTTTTCAACTGGTTAATATATTGTCCCAATGTCATTTATTAAGCCATCTCTGTTATCCCCTTTGACTTAAAATTATGCAGAGTATTTGATGACACGGGAACATGCTTATCACAATGCCATGTGTAAAGATCCAAGTGAAACAAAGTTGTAACTGACAGAATGCCCCCTATCTCAAACAAATGTGTTTATAGAAAAGTTTTGGAAGGAATTATATAATGCTATTTTGGGGAGAGTATTTTACTTTAATATTTTAATATATTTTCTAAAATTCCCACAAAGCATTATTTTGTTTCATAATCATGAAAAACATATATCGTTTGAAATTACTATGTTCTTGAACGAAGTAAGGAAAGGGGCCTATAAATTCAGCTTATTTTCCTCATAAAATTATTTTCCTTGCCTTAGCTATATTGCTCAAAGTTCTCTGAATTCTGGCAACATTACTAGTTAATTTTCTGCTATAGAGTGCTTCCATATCTCAAATTCATCACCCTGTAAACTTTCCAAGCAGTGGGGATAAATGTGAGTTTTCTCAAGTGAAGAATTATAGTGCGTCTTTAGTGAAAATGCAGAATCTTAGGAATGCAATTGGATTGTTCAAAGGGAGATAAAGTGATTTTTAGTGATAAAACTCAACTCACACCTCCTGCTGTTCAATGTTTGTTTTTCTTCCTTTTGCTTCTGGTTACAATAGATTTTGGAAATACCTCAGCTTTTCTTTTTTCTTTTTTTTTTTTTTTAGTGCTTTGAGAAGTCAAGCCACTTTCCTTTAAGGGCATCATGATAAATATCACCCCTTACAATTCACAAAGAGATTCTGTACAGCAGTGAAAATAGCTAGATCTGACCCTTAGGAATATGTTCATATGAATATGTGTATATATGTTTATATATTTATGATGGACTTCATAAATGTGATTTATGCAATTATATAAAACAAAAATGTGTACAAAAATAAGCAAATTACTGAATATTATATCCAGTAAGATATTATTTTTTATTTTATCATTTATTTATAAAGTGTAAAGCATACAAAAAAAAGAGCTCTATATTATTTAGGGATGATATAGGAATGACATAAAGAAATACATGAGGCAAATGATAACTGTCTATCCATGTCAGTGTTAGCTCTGATGGGAGGTTCATTGAGGAGGGCCACATGGGAGATATTAGAAATCCTGTGAACCTTGACTCCTCCTGAAAGAGCTGAATCTGCACTTGGTGAAGGAGAGGAAAGGGGGAGTCCAAGGTGACTCCTGGATGCCAGAGGGAATGTCTGGGTGATGGTGGAACCATTCACCAAGATCCAGAATGTAGAAGGCTGGGTACCTTCTCCCATTCTTTCCCTTTCCAATCTGTGCCTGGTAGGGTTGATTTCTGTGGACGTTTCAACTGGGCTCCATCACCCTGTGATATCTGGTTGGGTTTGGCCCTGGGGCAGCACCAACAGAGATCAGAGGGTGGGAAGAGGAAGCCGCGGAGGGTGTTTATTCCTTGGCTCCCTCCATTTCAGACCGCAAGCTGACACCAGCTGCAAGCCCTTTCCTGCTGCACTCTGGGTGCCTGGAACTACCTCTTGCTTCTTCAGTCTGGCAGAGCTATGGCTCCCTGACATTGCTCATGCAAGGGCACATCATCTTTCCTTGTTGATCTTCTATTACTGTGCCCGTCTCTTGAAAATGGCTTCTTTATTAAGCTGTCCTCAATTACCCTTTTTGAATGAGTTGTCTGTTTCCTGCAGCTTTTCTGACTTGTGTAAGGAGTACGACAAACTAGTTTCCTGTGGCTGCTGTAACAAACTACCACAAATTCAGTGACTTAAAGCAACACATATTTGTCCTCTTGTAGTTCTGAAGGTCAGAAGTTTAAGATAGGATGAAAAGGCTGCATTCCTTATGGAGATGTCAGGGGAGAATCCATTTCCAGGTGTTTCCAGCGTCTGGAGGCTGCCACATTCTTTGGCTCATGGCTCTACATCACTCTACCCTTTCCTTCCATCATTACTTCTCTTTCTCTGACTCTGACCCTCCTGCATTCCTCTTATACGGAGCCTTGTAATTATGTTCCACCCACCTCAATAATCCAGAATCATCCCTCCATCTCAAGATCTTTAACTTAACCACATCTGCAAAGTTCTCTTTGCCATGTAAGGTAAAATTCATAGGTTCCAAGAAGATTAAGATGTAGATATCTTTGGGAGGCCATTATCCTGCCTACCATGACAGATTTTTCAGGAAAGATGTTAAATTTGATTTTAGATTTAAGAGGCCTGTGGAAATTGGAGAAAATGTAGAGTAGGCTGTTGGATATCTGGATCTAGAGGTCAATTTAGTTTTCAAGACCTTCTGTGTACATGGATCATATCACATTCCTATGTTGAAACCGATGTAAAAGGAAGACAAAACCTGTCTTCCCATATTTGGTTTTGCTAAATCCTATAAAGGAAGCCATCCTATTCCAACACTACTTATTAAGGTGGTCTTAAAGGTGGTCCCGTTCCTCTTTGAGTCTGCCTTTTCTATCTTAAGGATATAGAGCCTCTCAATTTTACAGTCTTATAATTTCAGGCAATGGTTATACAGAGTCAAAGTGAATTATAGCAAAATTCAAATCCGATGACCTCATATGCAGTTGATTGTTTTTAAGACTTGCACGTGCTGTGTTGACTCCACTATGGTACTTTGGGTCATTGACAATAGAGGTACATTGGTTATAAGTTAGGGTTAGCTGGATTTGGAAAACTGAGTGTTTTTATATCATGATGATAACTTTCACAGGCTTAGATTATTAATTAGTTTAAATATTACTTCATTCTTTCATTATCTAGGTGTCTTTGAATTTATACTTTGTTTGCCTCATTTTTCTTATTTATGACATAGTGATGGAATAATTTATCAGGCTGTTGTCAGATTAAAGATAGTAAAGATTCAAAAGGCTACTGCGGTCCTTGTAACATAGAAAGTACACGAAAGCATTAGTTCCCTGGCTGTTTTTCCAGTTGACCTCATGTACTAAAATAATACACCACTAGCAAAACACTCATTCTTAGTAAAATTTAATTCAGTAATCACTTACTGAACACGTGCACTAAGGAATGATAGGCATTGAAGCAGATACAGAGATGTATGGGCTACGCCTTCTTCCCTTATGAGGTTTACAGTCAAATGAGTGAGGCAGACAAGAGCAGAAACAACCCTAATAGAGCATGTAAATGTAAATACATCTCTTTACCTATAATAACAGTGACAGTTTTAGACTGATCTCTCCAGCCTTCCCATCTGATATTCATTATTATACACAACTGCCATTTGGTGACAGCTGGTTGGAATTAGGGATGCAGTTTGTGGCCATGGAACTAAGAGGGCAGTGCTAACCAGGGTCATGGTCTCGTTAGCACAGAGCTCTAACCAGCTGAGCTCATCAGCCAGAGATGTACAAATTTGCCCAGGAAAATGGTACTGATGATAATCCTAGAAATAAAAGAATATTTATTAAAAGGAGAGAATCAGTAATGATTCCATAAAGGACTGTTTCAAAATCCAATTCAATGAATAATTAAGTTATATATTTTACATGTAAGACACTGTGCTTGGGTATGAGGGAGATTGTACAGTGAATAAGTCGGGGAAGACGCAGTCTTACCCTCAAGAAACTGACAGACTAATTGCGGGGAAGTAGCATTGAGGGCAACTAAGACAGAATATGCCAAGGGCCTTGGGGAAAGTGCTGGGCTGTGGGGTCTGAAGGAGAGAGAATAGATTTGGTTGAATGGGCTAACGAAGATGTCAGGGCGATGGGGCATTTAAAATAGACCTTGAATCAGGACCATGTGAATACATTCAAAATATTGCATATGCCTTATAGTTTATTTATTCAATTTTGCTTACATCTTTCTTGATTTTCTGAAACTATTTAAAAAATTAACCAAGTGGCACAAATTACATTACCATAAAATGCAAACACAGAGTCGAGTATGAAAGTCTCCTTCACTATGGCTCTCATTTCAACTTCTTTCTCCAGATATTGCAAATGTGTATTATTCAGAACATTTTCTATGTGTTTATTTACATATATTTGTGCTTATGCAAATATTTGGGAAAACATTGACCTATACTATGTACAAAATCGTTCAGCCCTTGGTTTTTTAAAAAATTTAACAATATGCTTTGTCTTTTCCCATGTCAGTTCTTATAAATCTATTTCCTTTTTAGTAGCTGAATGGTTGTTTCTAGACCCATGCTGTCCACTATGGTATCCACTAGCCACTTGGGATCTATATCTATTTAAATTTAAGATAATTGAAATTAAATAAAATTTAAAATTCAGTTCCTCAGTTGTGCTTACCACATTTCAAGTGCTTAGCAACCACAGGGATACTGTGCTGGACAGAACAAATACAGAACATTTCCATCATTGCTAAAAACTCTATTGCGTGGAACTACGCCATGCTACAAATGCACCAGCATTTACTTAGACATTCACTCTCTGTTGAAGAACATTTAGGGTCTTTCCCACTTTTCACTATAATAAAAATGCTGCAGTGAACACCTTTGAACACCCATCTTTTGTGTACATGGGGGAGGGTTTGTGTGGAATAGATTTCTAGAATAGAAACGTCAGGGTTGCATTGCAAGCACACTTGAATTTGGATAGATAGTGCCAAATTTTCTCTTAAAAGGTTGCACTAGTTATATCACTTTAGAGCCTACTTGAATGCTCATTTTTCAACTGCTTACCAGCCCTGGAGATTACAAATCTCTACAATTTTGCCACCCTGATGGACAAAAAAAAATATCCTGCTGTCTTTTTAATTTGAATTTTTTGCTTTCTTAGTGACATTGGGCATTTAAATATAATTTTTAATTACCTAAAGAAATGCATGAGGATATTTTTATTGTAAAACATTACAATTTCTTACCTGTCTGGTTAACGGTGGTCCAGAAGATAATTTATCTCTACTGACAAAGGTCGCAGATGTCCTGAACTGAACAAATCATAGGATGAGAAATGTGAACAGCCAATGAGCACAAGAAAAATATAATTTTCTACTTGCACCAGTAGAAATGCGAAGTAAAATAAAATGTAAAAGAAAGAAGTGAAAAGTAAAGTATATGTATTATATTATATTATGTTACATTACATTACATTATATTATATTATATTATATTAAGTTTTCTTGGCTATAATTGTTCCAGACACTAAACAACAAGCACATTTGGGGTTCAGTATAAAATATTAAATAATATTGATGAATTCTATGAATCAGTACTGCAACTAGAATAGTCTTACAACATGTTACTTTGGTTAGTTGGTTTTTCTTGGGGGGGGAGGCAGGGACGGGAAGAACATGTTAGCTTCAGTGTTATCAGCGATACTTCTTGCCAAAGATTAGATTGAAAAAACTGAGCTGAGAGCAGCAGGCAGAGAATCGACTGACAGGCAACAGGGCAAACAATTCACTGTTGCTAAGAAACGCCATCCTTATAAGAGTAGCAACTCACTCACCCCCATGTGAAAGCCGAGTCCAGATCTGCCCCGCGGAACCTGCTTCATGCGGAAGAAATCAGCTAGCGGTGGTCCATGGATGCAGGCAGAAGCAGGAAGTAAAGATTCTGCAGCAAAGGTGTATAAGAGGAATACATAAAAACCGACTTTGGAAACCTGTTGAGTAAAATCCGTATAATTCATAGACTGTCTAAAGATGAAGCTACCTGTCATCCTTAAGCCACACCCACTAGAAACACTTGAGTTTCCTGAGGTAACTGTGCAGGCTTGATTAAGACGTAATTAAGCCACAATGCCCATTGGCTTTGGAGGACCAGGCTGGCTGAACAGATATTTAGTGGTATTAAGCAGGGAGTGTCGTGGCTGTTGTCATCTTCAGTGAATGCCTGGCAGGAGCTGAAGTACCCCTTCCCAGGAAAGGACCCTCATCCCCCATAGGGAGGCGAGAGCTGTGAGAGGTTGCAGAGATAGGGCCTCCAGTTAGACGCAGAAAGATGATGCACCATGTGGTTAAGGTCACTGAGATTGCCTGGGATTCATGAGTCTTTCTTATATACCAGCTAATAAAGACTCAGAACTCAGAGCCTGAGGTTTGGACAGACGGGGAAGAGGATGCCAAGGCTTGGCAGAAGGCAGTCAGACATCCGTGCACTGACAGGGTGGGCCAGAGCACGCTGGACCATGCAGGAGAGAGTTCTAGAGCCTGCAGGAGAGGAAGGCAGCTCAGCTGAACTGTGCTTTTAACCCTGGCTCAGTAATACTCCCTCCCCGTCAGGACGGCAGAGCTGCAGATGGACACCACTTGGGCCATAGATTCTTCTTCTTTTTTATTTTTTTATAAATTTATTTATTTTTGGCTGCGTTGGGTCTTCGTTGCTGTGCGCGGGCTTCCTCTAGTTGCGGCGAGTGGGGGCTACTCTTCGTTGTGGTGCACGAGCTTCTCATTGCAGTGGCTTCTCTTGTTGTGGAGCACGGGTTCTAGAGCACAGGCTCAGCAGTAGTGGCGCACGGGCTTCGTTGCTCTGCGGCATGTGGGAGCTTCCTGGACCAGGGCTCGAACCCATGTCCCCTGCATTGGCAGGCGGATTCTTAACCACTGTGCTACCAGGGAAGCCCAGGCCATAGATTCTTGATGGATGCATCCCTGTCTCTGCACATGGGTGATATGTAAATCAACTATACTTCACTTAAGAGAAAAAAAACCTATCTAAAAAAAAAAATTCTAGGAGCTTGTCTTATCAGCATGGGTTCCGTTTAAAGGGTCATTTCTCATCTTCATAAAGATATATAGAGGTTTTAAAAACGTCCATAGGAGTTGTTATTTATAGATAGCTGGATTGGGTGGACCCTACTTCCTTGCAATCATAATCATTTCCTGGTGTCCCAGGTGTGCAAAACCAGGAAATAGCCTGTAGGTGCTGTTCTAAAGGAAAGAAGGAAGGAATGAAGGAAGGAAGGAAATAGAGAAGGGAGGGAGGGAAAAGAAAGAAAAGCAAGAATGAACTACTTATTAACTTTTAAAAGCTCTGTGTGTGTGTGTGTGTGTGCGCACTCATGCATGCATATGTCTGAATGCCATTCTTGTGATTGTTAATATGGCCTCACCAGGGTCCTTTCTCCACCACTGATCAAATTCATCCTAGGAAACACCTTTATGGCAGAGTAGTGTGGAGCTGGTTCAGAGAACTACAAAAGAAGTCTGCATTAATGTCCTCTTTGCTTTATTTATGGACTGCATTGGCTGCAGCAAATTTCCTTCAGTTTTTAATTTCTTTCAGCAGAAATGCTTTGAACTGTTCTCGACATTTAAATAGATGTATTAACACTCAGCATCAAAATACTAACTTTATAAATTTAGAAAGCTAAATTCTCTGATGTGAGATCATTGTTATAGAAGCACTGTGTGTGTGTTTGTGTGTATGTGTGTGTGTGTGGGGGGGCAGCTCATGTCTCAGAGCCCAAAATGTTCCATGTCCTTCACTCCCCACAGTTTTGAATCCGAGAATCGCCTTCTGCCAGGTCCCTGTCGCCTACCTTCTTACCTCATCCTGAGCAGTTTTCTAGGTCTCACCTGCTCCTTCTCTTATGGGCTGCAGTTCAGTTCTCCGAGCTTCTGCCATGTTCCTTCTGTAATTCTGCACACTGTGCACACCCGTGACTATGTCCAAACCACAATGGCTCTCAAATGTGTATTTTAACCTCCTGTGTTTCTTCTATATCCCAACTCTTGCAGCCAACCATCCACCTGAGCATCCCCAATTCACCTTGCACACCAAGGAAGATGCGTCCAGATTAAAACTGGCAGTCACTGCCCGTGCCACCCTCTGTAAAACCCCTTCTGCCTAAGTTGTCTGCCTTCGTTGGTGGCACCTGCATGACCCGTGTTCACTAGAAACCAGGGAGTCATATCAGAATCTCTGCTCTCCCCATCTCCTCCCTACAACCCCATCAGTGTCACCTCCTGAATCTCTTTAATCCATCCCTCTTCTCCTCTCCCAATGCTATCACCTGAGACCATGCCAACACCCTCTGTCTTCTGGAATAACCTAAAGACATTGTTACGTTTGAGGTCTCCCAACCTCATCCCCTTCCTTTCGATCTATCCTCCCCACTGCTATACTCCCCAAGTGCATTTTTAAAAATTCAGGTGTTTTTGTTTTAATCCTTTGCGTAAAGCCCTCCCCATCACCTACAGAATGAAGCTCTACCCTCATCGGTCCTCTTGTCTTTGATGCTCTTTCCAGACTGATCTCTTGCTGTTGCAGACACTTCTGCCTCTCTAGTCAACCTGAAATGTGTGTAGCTCCTCAGATAGGAATGTTCTTTTATGTCTCTGTGCCTTTGCATGTGCTGGTCCTGCTGCCCCAAGCTCCTTACTTGCTGTAAGTTCCACCTCATCCTCGCTAAGCTTTACCTCCATTCAGCCTTTTCTGATCTGGCCAGACTCCCTTCCCTGTGCCCCTTATATTAGCATTTATTTTAATTTATTGCGATTTTTTTTGTTTATGTGTTTGTTCTGCTCATGGAGTGTGAACTTCTCAACGTCCTCCTTAGCACAATCCCTGGCATGTGGCACATGCTTAATAATAAAGGTTTACAGAATGACCACGTGCACAAATGTCTGATGATTTGGTGCCATTAACCATGGTTTTATGGGGAAAGCAATTGACGGATGTACGAACTAGATGCATTCCTAATAATTTAGATAATGCCAAAGTCAGTCTTATATAAAATTAAGCCAACCAAGTACACAAGTATACCTGTACTAGGCTAAACTGTGCCCCCATTCAAATTCGTGTGCTTCTCAGAACCTCAGAATGTGACCTTATTTGGAAATAGGGTTGTTGCAGATGTAATTAGTTCACATGAAATCATACTGGTGTAGGGATGGCCTTTAATCCAATATGACTGGTGTACTTATAAGAAGAGGAGAAGAGACACAGACACAAAGGGAGAATGCAGTGTGACAAAAGAGGTAGAAATTGGAGTGATGCAGCTACAGGCTGACAATGCCAAGGATTGTTCTCAACGTAAAAACCTGGGAGAGAGCCCTGAAACAGATTCTCTTGATGAGTCTGGCTAATGGTTTATCAATTTTGTTTATCTTCTCAAAGAACCAGCTTTTAGTTTTATTGATCTTTGCTATTGTTTCCTTCATTTCTTTTTCATGTATTTCTGATCTGATCTTTATGATTTCTTTCCTTCTGCTAACAGATTCTCTCCTAGAGCCTTCAGCAAGAGTTTGGCTCTGCTGAGACCTTGATTTCAGACTTGTAGCCTCCAGAACATTAAAAGAATAAATGTCCATTGTTTTAAGCCACCCAGCTTGTGGCACCTCGTTTCACTGCCCTGGGAAACTAATACAGCACTGCAGCCTGAATTCAAGATCCCTAGGAGGAGGGAGGTAGGGATGCCAATGAGTTATGGCATCTCCTTCCAACAACAGTTGATCAGCGTGAAACGTGATATGCTAATTAAAGTTTCCTTTCTCTTTCCACAAATGCCCCCAGTGTAATGACAATGACTGAGAACACATCCAGCAGAAAAGCCGAACGAATGGCAGATAAAAGTGGTGGAAAGATTGTGCGTCAAGGCCAGAGTTCCTTCCTATCTTTTCCTCTTTTGACTGATCTTTAAACAATTTGGTCCTTTAAACCATCATGGGATTCTAAGTGAACTATGAGACCACTTTATCTCTAGATCCAAGCATTCTAAGAAAGGGGATGAGTCAGAGAAAAGGCAAATGGCCAGGCTCAAAGAGAGAGGGGGAGGGGAAGGGCAGCAGGGCTGGGGAGGGAGAGGGAATGAATCCTGGGGCCTTTTGAATGTTCCTCTCCAGTGAAGAAGCTTCCAGGAAGGTGTCTCCTGGCCCCTCTCAGCTCTCTGGTGTTTTCCATTATCCTATTTGTCTGCTCTTGAACAAATGCCAGGCTGGTTTTTTAGAAATTATATTTTGGCTTTGTAATATGTATTCACATGTGATAGGGCAAGATCCTCCCTTTATATTCTGTTTCTAAAGGTGACAATGGTGAACTGGAAAGCTTCAAAGAAAAACTAGCCTGTAGGATTTGTTTTTGAGTCAGAAACCTTTGGAGGTGGCTTGGCTATTCACATACTTTTTTTTTCTCCCAAGTCCATATTTCAGTAAAGTTTTATATGTGGGGAAGAATCCCCCTGCAATTTTGATTGGTATTGTTTGAATCAATAGATTAATTTGGCAAGAAATATCTTTATAACATTAAATTATCCTATATAAGAATATGGAATTTCTCTCCATTTATCTAGATTATTTTCTATGCCCTTTATTAAATTTTGGTGCTTAGAGATGTTTAGGGTGTTCTTGGTTAATCCCTAAATACTTATAAATGTTTTGGTGCTTTTGTAAATGTTTTCTTATTTCTTATTTTATGTTCTAGCTGGTTATTGCTGATGTTGATAAGTTACATTGATTTTTTTGAACTAATCTCTAATATGGCAAATCTATAGAATTATCTTATTAATTCTAATTGTTAATCTGTTGTTTTCATTTTCTAGGTGGAAGATGACATCATCCTCAAAGAATGAAAGCTTTGTATTTCACCTACTAATCTCTTATTCCTCTTCTTTCAATTTGAGCCAGGACTTCCAGTTTTATGGCAAGCATTTGCATTGATAACAGACATTTTTGTGTCGTACACAAACATAAAGAGAATGCAGCCAAAGGTTTCCACTGAGCATATTTGTCATAAATTTGGGGTATATAACCTTTATTCAGTAAGGACATTCCTTTCTCTGCCAGGTTTGCCAGCTGTCAAATCTGACCAAATACTTTTTCAACATGTTTGGAGATAATTGTGCTATTTCCTCCTAAGTCTATGAATGTGGCAAATTACACTGATTCTTTTTTTTTAATTACACTTTTATTTATACTGGCTATCTTCAAAAATAAAATACAGAAAAATAAAGAGAAAATTAAGATTTTTAAGTTATAGTACAAAGATCCTATATATACTCAATTTCTAGAATTATTTCTTTAAGGACATACGTAAATATATAAATCTGTGGGACAGCACTCCATTAATCAATTACTATAGTGGTGTAAATAATACTCTCAAATCAATTTACCTTCTTAAATGAGAAGATCAAGAATATTCCATTAAATAAGAGTTCTGCCATCGGACTTCCCTGGTGGTGCAGTGGTTAAGAATCTGCCTGCCAGTGCAGGGCACACGGGTTTGATGCCTGGTCTGGGAAGATCCCACATGCCGCGGAGCAAGGCTGTGAGCCACAACTACTGAGCCTGCATGCCACAAATACTGAAAACCGCTCACCTAGAGCCCATGCTCTGCAACAAGAGAAGCCACCGCAATGAGAAGCCCGCGCACTGCAATGAAGAGTAGCCCCAGCTCGCCGCAACTAGAGAAAACCCATGTGCAGCAAGGAAGACCCAACGCAGCCAAAAATTAAAAATAAATAAAGTAATTAATTAAAAAATAAAGTTCTTGGTGAAAATGAAAAATGTGTCTTTAAAAAAAAAAGGTTCTGCCATTTAAAAACCTTTAACACTGATTCATTTTCTGATATGAAACAATGTTTTATCCAGAGCCAATTCAGTATGATGAATTAGTTTTAATGCACTGTTGGATTTGGGTAGTGAGCATTTTAGTTGGGGGTTTTGACCCTATATTTGTAAGTGAAATGGCCTATGGCTTCTCTTCTGGTGTCACCCTTATCTAACTTTAGAATCAAGAGTGCAGATGACATAAAATGAGTGGTAGCTTATTTCTTCTTTTGCTTTCTGGAACAATTGTTCTGGAACAATTTGTGTAATATAGAAATTAACTGTTTCTTGAAAGTTGGGTAGAACTCGTCAGTGGAACCATCTGGAGCTGGGTTAAAGGGAGAGGTAAGGTCTTTAAGGGCAATTTCAGCATCCTTAATATTACCAGTGTGTTCATGTTCTATTTCTTCTTGCTCCAATTTGACATTTTCCTTTTTTTTTTTTTCTGGGAACACATCCACCAGATTTCCACATTTTAAAATGTGTATATGCTTACAATATGCTTTTTATTATTTTTAAACCTGTTAGACTGTAGTTAATTATTTTTCATTCTTCATTTTGATTATTTGCATCTTTTCTCTCCTTCTTTCTTTTTTTCTTGATCAGCCTTGCTTTAGATTGTTTATTTTAATAATCTTTTCAAAGAATCAGCTTTTGGTTCTGTGACTCTTCTCTGTTGTTTTATTCTCCATTTGATTGATGTCTGCAACTACCTGTATTATTCCCTTTTATTAATTTTTTAGTTTGCCCTGTTGGTCTTTTTTCAACTTCTTGAGTTGAACACTTCATCAATTTACTTTTAACTTGCTTATTTCCTGATAATGGTATTTAAAGTGATGAATGTCTCTTTAGACACTATATTAGGTATGTCTCATATTTTTGACATGAAGTGTTTTTACCCTTATTTAGTTTTAAATATGTTTTAATTTACTCTATAATTTTCTTCTTAACCTTACAAAGATATGGTATTTTACAGCTAGCCTTTTATTGTTAATTTATGATTGTGTTGCATGGTGGTTGGAGAACACAGTAGGTAAACATTGATTTCTTAGAACTTCTTTTATGATAAATACATGCATATTTTTGTAAGTGTTTCAGATTTGGTTGAAAAGAACATGCATTCTTTGTTTATTTGGTATTGCATTCTACATATATCTAATAGTTCGAGCTTATTAATGGTACTGTGAAGGTCTTTGGTGTCTGTGCTTTTTATTTTTAATTTTAAAATATTGCCTACTATGTCTATCATTTTCAGGGAAAGGTATGTTAAACTCTCCAGTACTGTTGGTTTGCTGATTTCTCTACCATTCTGTCAATTGTTGCATCTCAGTTTTTGAGGTTGTATTGTTTGATGCATATATGCTTGTGAGAGATAGACCTTTTTATTTTATAGTGCCTTTTACTAATATACAAATATAAAACATCCTTCTTTGCTCCTTATGACACTATCTTCTTTAAATTCTATTTTTCATCAGATATTGAAATGTATATCTTTGCCTTCTCCTGGTATCTAACTGGCTTATCTTTTTCCATCCTTTCATTTTCAAGCTCTGTGTGTCCTTTTTCTCAAGTGTCTCTTGTAAACAACATGCTGTTGCAAATGCCAAAGGCCAGGCCCACGTGTGTGTGGACCTGAGTAATTTATGAAGAGTCAGGGACTGACTTCAGAGTGGAGAGTCCCACGTATCACAGACCATGAGCACCACTCCTCCTGCCACCATGACCTTAGTCTGCTCCTCTGGTCAGGGAGAAGCAGCCCTGGAAAGGGCAGTCCCTTGGGTTGACATCAGCACTGGTGGCTCAGAGGCGGGGATGGAGATGTGATTGCCCGAGAGAAGCTGGCCAGTCTCCCTGCACCTGTTCCCATTAGCCCCCAGCCAGCAGGGCTTTTGCTTTGCCCTGATGGTACCCTAGTGTTACATAAAATGAGCCAAAGACAGCCTCTGTGTACCAGCCCCTAGGTTGTTTATTTCTTCACTGCAGGCTGAGACACATTACCACAAAAGCTCACTGCTGCCAGACTCAAATTTTACATATCCAGTTATTTAACAAATAGCCTAAATAAACAAAATTTTAGCCATTTAAAACCTACCTCTTTGGGCTTCCCTGGTGGCGCAGTGGTTGAGAATCTGCCTGCCAGTGCAGGGGACACGGGTTCGAGCCCTGGTCTGGGAAGATCCCACATGCCGCGGAGCAACTGGGCCCGTGAGCCACAACTACTGAGCCTGCGCGTCTGGAGCCTGTGCTCCGCAACAAGAGAGGCCGCGATAGTGAGAGGCCCGCGCACCGCGATGAAGAGTGGCCCCCGCTTGCCACAACTAGAGAAAGCCCTCGCACAGAAACGAAGACCCAACACAGCCATAAATAAAAAAAAAAAAAAAAAAAAAGAACAGGGCAAGTTACTTTACTTTAAAAAAAAAACAAAAAACCTACCTCTTTGTGTATCCTGTGAAACCCAACCTGACACCTGTTACCTATTAATAAGGTAGGGTCTTGTAGTTTTAATGCCCTAAGTCCCCACTGGCCTTCAGAGTTCTCTGATGCAGAGCCTCTCTGGTCTCACCTAGACGTGTAAGTGCTCTCTCCCCCTGAGTTCCCTTGTCCTCCTCCCCTTCTAAGAAGGGACCCCACAAAATCCTGCCTGAGGGACTTTCCCTACCATCAAAGCATCACAAGATAAAGCTTGTGTGTGCTATTGCCACCTTGTGGTCATGTCTTTTTCTTAGATCAGCCCCCAGATCCCTCCAACTCCTACCTACACCCATGGACCCTGGAACCAATGGAACAGGCAGCAGCTGCCACTTTCTGATTAAAGTGGCAGGAAGTGACTGTCAGGGCAATGTTGGCAGAACTCAAGAAACTATTCTCCAAGTGGTCTTCTTGCTGCCACCCTGCGGGGAGGCTCCCCCCTGGCCCCTAGACATGAGTTCAAGGCAGTATCCAGTCTCCCGTGGCTTCTCTGGCTTTCACTGGTGGTGGTGGAAACATGGTTTACTTCTTTGCTTGTTCTCTTGCTTTTGCAAGTTAAATAAATTTCTTTTCCCCATTATCAAAATAATGCTGAGGTATTTTTTTAAGTTGGAAATAAAAGTAGTAGAAAAGAAGAAAAAGTTGCAAAAATTTTTATTATCAAAGACAAGCCTAGTTAACAGTTGGATGTGTTTCCTTCAAATCTTTTTTTTTTTAGTTCAGTTTTTGTCTTACGTTTATTAAGATCATGTGGTACATACAAAATCGTGCATCATGACATTTAAGTTTATTTTTCCCTGTTTGTAAAGGAATTGCATGCTCGTCACAGAAAAGCTGCTTCTTGGTAGTTTGTTGACTGTTCTCATCTGAAAAATATCCAAAGATTCAGGCCCATCATTATGAGTTTTGAAGATGCAGAAAATCACTGCTCTAGTTTTTGGCACTAAAAATGGCCATTATGTTGTTCTACTAATCTACGGTCTTTGTAAAGGGAGAAGAAAAATCTTTTTGTTTAGCTATTCTCACATCAGAACTGCATAGAGCTTGGATGTTATTATCAAGTGTCAGAACACAATGGCATAGTTATTATTTAGGTAGACATTTAGACTGGCAAAAGTTTCCATCTGAGCTGAGGGGACAAACAAGAGATGCGGAGTCCATGCACGTTTCCTCTGACCAAGGATCAGAGGCGTCCCTCCACCTGCTACATCTTGGCATTAACACCCTTGACAGGACCCTGAGAAGGGGAATAAAAGACACAAGAAGGACCAAAGTTAGTATTTCCATCAGCTGGGAAGACTGAGGGTTAAGTCAGAGACTGGGTAAAGTTATTGAACACACCCGCGTGTGGGTAAGGAGAGTCATACCCACTGCAAATATCTAAGCCACTTGGAATCCTGAGTTTGTGAGATCCTGGAGTGCCTGTGCCTTTCCAGTGATATTGTAGATTGGTCTGTACAGGTTTATGAGCCCCAACTGTGTGCAAATCTTCCCAACTCCATGTTCAGTGGATTCATGTTGGTAGCTTGAAATTGGCTACAGTGGTAGTATTTACACCACAGAAATAGGCAAATGCTACAAATCAGGTTTTGTTTTGTTTTTTCTCCCACTCCAAAAAGCCAATTGTTAATTATTTATGAGCACACCACTGCCTCAGATGTCCTGAAACAGCAGAATGTAGGAAAAGCAACAAACCGCTGTGCAGGACTGACAGAGTCCTGCGTTTTACTCATGGGGACTGCATCTCCCAAGGTGCGATGCAGCACTCAGAGTCCACCCCACTTCCTGTAGTGTGGTTTTCTGGGGTGGGGTGGGAAGATTGTTGGGGATGGGGCTCTAGGGGTGGAGCAGGCTGCCCTAACAGGGCTCCAACAGCAGCTCCCACGCAATAAAATTTTGCTGAATTACCTTGTTGGTAGAGAAAGTTCCGTTTTCTTTTTTTTTCCTTCTTTGCCCAGATCTTCTCAGATCTTTTAATCAATTCACATATTAAATATTCGGGGGCATCAGCCACGTACCAAGCACTGTGCTCTGTACCTGGGATGCAATGGTGGATCCTGCCAAGGGTAGTAAAGCCACACCACTTCCTCCCGGAAATGCAAGGTGCCACTCTTCCTGTTGGGGTCTGTACTGATGTGAGGGCACGTATGTGAGAGCTGCCCCTTGTGGCTCTTGACTCCATTTTAGTGAGGTTATTAATTTTCATGATAACAATTGTAGAGATACTGAATCCACGTTCATAAAATTTCCGGCCAAGCTGACTCTTAAATACAACAAATACTGCTCATTTTTTAAAAGTAGCATTAATTTATTCATTGAATAAATATTTACTGAGCATCTACTTGTGTGCCAGGGACAATGCCAGGAGCCAACTTTCCACTACCCCCTCTCTCATGGAACATATAATGTCTCCCAGTGTATGAAATTTCATTTTTCAACGGTATTTCAAATGTCAGTTAGTAACTGACAAAGATTCTGTCCTTAAACAAACTTTAGCCAGGCTCTTCTGAGTCATGTATTTAACAAGGCCTTGCCCTTGGCCTCTGTTCTTGGCCTGGTTAGTCCAGTTCTAGCAAGAATCCTGCTGGGTCCGTTTACCAAAAATCCCCTACCCTTATTATAGAATAAGAAATATACATTTGGCTTCTGTCCCAGTTTCCTGGCATATAGCGTCTAAAACTCTTGGAATCTTTGAAGTCATACGTGTCTTTTTAGATGTTAATGAAATGGCCAGTGGATGGGGGCTGGTTTCCAGGGAAACCAACTGTGTGATTAGAGGGTTGTAACTTTCAGCCCACCCCTCACCTCTAATCCGCAGAGGAGAGAGGGGCTGGAGGTGGAGTTAATCATGAAGGATCAATGTTTTAATCAACCAGCTCTCCATAAAATACCCCATACGATGGGGCTGGGAGAGCTTCCAGGTTGGTGAACACATGGAGGTGCTGGGAGGGGGCCACATCCAGAGAAAGCACGAAAGCTCTGTACCGTGCTTTGGCTGTTCTTAAGTTGTATCCTTTCTAATAAATGGGTAATAGTAAGTAAAGCAATTTCCTGGGTTTTGTGAGCCATTCTAGCAAATTATCAAACCCAAAGAGGGGGTCATGGGAACCCCTGATTTATAGCCATCTGGGCAGAAGTACAGGACTTGTGACTGACACCTGATGTGCGAGCAGCCTTGTGGGACGGAGCCCTTGACTTGTGAGGTCTGCACTAACGCCGGGTAGCTTGCATCAGAATTGAATCGCAGGACACCCAGTTGTGAAGAGAATAAAAGAAAGTGGATTTTTTTCCTGTATTTGGTATCTGACCACCCTGGATATCTGATCAAAGCCCTCCCCCTAGAAGCCAGGATATATAGAAGTTTTTGCAACAAAAGACCAGGTAGTCGGAACATCAAAGGATTACTGTTAATAAAAGAAAACCAGACATCTCAAGTTAGGGAATTTAGTGCTTTTCTATGTATGGGAAGATGCAAGAGGCTGGCCTCACTGAAATCATTCCTTTGATGTGCACCTCAGCTACCTGGGGCCAGCATCCTGTGTTTTCTCATCCTGAGTTTCCTCAGGTGCACCATCCGGGGTGGCTGCAGCAGCGGACTGCTAGATGGGCTTGGCAGTGGGCAGCCTGCATTTGTCTCCATCCTGAGTGCCCTCGGGGCTCACCATCCCGGCAGCTGTCATGTGATGGCCTGATGGCTGCAACGTCCTTAGTTTACTGAAATGGCAGAGGCAATATTTTAGAAAATGCAAACTAATCAATAGTAACTGAAAGCATATCAGTGGTTGCCTGGAGACGGTGAAGGGCTGGAGTGGAGGACTATGAAATGAGAATGCACCAGGAGGTTTGGGGAGTGATGGATGTGTTCACTATCTTGAATACGGGCAAGGTTTCACAGATGTATTCGCACCAACAATTATTAAATTGCACACTTTAAATATGCCAAAAAAAAATCCCGCCCCTGCCAATTCTCATATCTTATCACCCTGGTTTGCCTTCAGCAAAAGTCTTGTCAAGTCCATTTGACCAGAATCCCCCTTACTTCTGGTGCTTGCTCTTAGTAATTTTCTATCCACAGACCCCACCCTGCTCCTTGTCTCCTGAATAGCCTGCCTTACTGTTCTTTAACAAATGTCACAAATAATTTTTCTTTAACATAACCTGCCCATGCCTTTATAATTAGAGCATATTTAAAGAGCTGGTTAGAATTCCTCTGCCCAGCTGATTATGAATTTTCTATATATAACAGTAGATCTATTTTTTTCCCCTTCTCTGGAAAGGCAAATCATTCCATGAAATAGAGGCTGCAATTAATGTAAAACAGAAACCCTTGCTTAATTAATATATTCTTTAAGTTGGATCAACCTTTTACTGTAAGTCTTTCCCTCATATGACCAACAGGAAGTTCTGACATTCCTTGCTTTGCTGTAAAGTGAAATTATATATAAATCTATCTGGAACCATGTTGAAACTTGTATTTGTAGTCCAGTGAAAATCCATTGGAAAAGATCTCTATCTCTTTGTGAGAAACACATGTCTGAAATTTACATCCTGCCACTACGAACTCCTTTGGTCAGTTGACCAACTTAGTATTAGCTTAAAACTAAAACACCATATTTGTCAAAAACTTCGAAGAAAAGAATGACTTTCCCTGACACTAGCTAAAAGAAAAATGGTGCAAGAGTTTCTTTATATAGTTGTTCTTTACATAAATTAGACTCATGTGAGAAAAGGATGTCTAAATCTATATTCTAAATAATACAGCAGAGGATTACAAAGCAGACTGTGCAGATTGGAACAGCATTCCGTGGCTATTTTTACTACCGATAAATGAATTGCTTCAGATAAAATGTCTTCCTGTTCCTTTTCTCTCTCTTTCTCAATATATTTCCCTCACTCCCTACCTTCTGACCCCAACCTCTCCCTTTCCCACGTATTCCCAGAACCACACGTACAGAGACACACACGCAGAAACACATCACTACTCCAAGTGGCAAGGAATCCATCCGCTGAGCATTTCAGTAGAAGTTTTCCATCCTCATTTTCTTTCTATTTAATGCATTTTTCCGGAGCAAAAAGACTCACAGAAATAAAGAACAGAGGATCAAAGTTTGCTTCTAGCTCCCCCCTTTCCAACTCTAAAAGGACCACCAGAATATGTAAATAGGACAAATCAGCGTACTTGTTGGAAGTCAAGAGTAAGGGCCTCTGTATGTTGGAAAACCAAAGGGCACAGAGCTGGTCTTCACATTGCCTCAAGTGTTAGTTTCCTTTGGCTGCCCTAACAAAGTACTATAAACTGGGTGGTTTACAACATCAGGTAAATGTCTTCTCTCACAGATCCGGAGGCTCTGCGGGTCGATCCATTCCAAGCCTCTCTTTCAGCTTCTGGTGGCTGTCAGAATTCCTCGACATTCCTTGGCTTGTGGCTACATCATCCTAATCTCTGCATCCAGTGGCCACATGGTGTTCTCCCTGTGAGTCTGTCTCCAAATTTCCTTCTTAGGAGGACCTCAGTCACTGGATTAGGACCCATTTAATCCAGTATAACCTTACCTTAACTTGATTATATCTGCCAAGACGCTATTTGCAAATAAGGTCACATTCACAGGTTCTGGATAGATACGGATTTTGGAGGGACGATATACAACCCAGTACGTAGCATATTGAAGGAGATTTAGAGAGGACTAGTCATGGTGGCGTCTCAAACCTTCAGCCCACCACTGGGAGGAGCCATCTGGTTTAGGTGATACCATTTCTATATCCAGCTGGTTAAGACGATTGATATAGTCTCATCCTCCTTGCCACAGTGATTGGTTCAGGAATCAGCAAGGCACATTCCTCTGTCAATAAATAGTTTTAGGGGTTGATGAATGACCCATGTTGGACCCTTGAAAGGGAAGCCAGGACTTACATTAGATGGTCAAGGACAGAGGAGTCTTTTTTATCCCCCGCCTATTTTTTTTGTTTTGGTATTTCAATAATGGTTTTGATTTTTAAAATTACACCTTTACTATAGAAAGTAAAGCACCAGAATTAGAAAAATTACTCCTAGTTTTGCCAACATTATAATCAACATTATGAAATATTCTTCATTTTTCATAACATCTATACACTGTTTTACTGTCCAGGTTTATTGAGGTATATTTGACATATAACATTGTGTAAGTTTAAGATGTACAATGTGATGATTTGATATGTGTGTATATTGTGAAATTGTTACCATGATAGGCTTCATTAACACCTCCATCACTTAATTACCATTTTTGGTGTGTGTGGTGAGAACACTTAAGATCTCTCTTAGCAACTTTCAAGTATATAATACAGTATTGTTAACTATAGGCACCATATTATACATTACATCCTCAGAATGTATTCATCTTATAACTGGACATATATACCTTTTGACTGGCATCTCTCCTTTTCTCCCACTCTTCTGCCCCTGGTAACCACTATTCTACTCTCTGTTTCTATGAGTTCAGCTTTTTTAGATTCCACATGTAAGTGATAACATACAGTATTTGTCTTTCTCTGACTTATTTCACTTAGCATAATGCCCTCAAGGCCCATCCATATTGTCACAAGTGGTAGGACTTCTTTCTTTCCCATGGCTCAATCATATTCCATTGTATATCTATACCTCGTCTTCTTTATCCATTCATCTGTCCATGAGCACTTAGGTTATTTTCAGATCTTGGCTTTTATGAATAATGCTGCAATGGACAAGGGATGCAGATACCTCTTTGAGACCCTGATTTCATTTCCTTTGGATATATACCCAGAAGTGGAATTGCTGGGTCATATGGCCATTGCATTTTTAATTTTTTGAGGAACCTCCATATCTGATTTGCTTTGGCCAATGGGATGTTAGTGGAAAGGATGCAGCAGGAGTGGCATGTGCACTTGTGCTTCTGCTTGCACCTTTGTGCTTCTGCCATTCCCCAAGGAGACGTATGACTGAGCTGGCCTTCTGTTCCTAGGAGGAAGATGAGACACACATGGGGCAGAGCCACCCCAAAATCTATTCAGCTGAGCCTGGACCAGCTGACTCCCAGCTGACCTACAGACTCAGGAGCTAAACAAATGCCTCCTGTTGTGTGCTGTGGTTGTCAGGGAGAGCCTGGCTCACATCACATGTATCTGAATTCTGTTCTCCTGCCTGTGACCGGTTTTTATTTTAGTCATTAAGAATATCCAGTGAGTTCCTTTTGTTTGGGTTTCATGCTCACAAAGTAACTTTCTGTTTACATTTGGCTTTCTCGTCTAGACTTGTAGATAGGATGACCATAAATGCACTCAGCTTTATGAGATTCACGTCACGTTCCTCATTGTAAATTTGTAGGTTGGCATTCTTGAGCATACTCCAGGTTTTGCTGAATTTAGTTGGGATTAGAATGAATTGCTCTGGGCACACTGACCAACCAAGATTTTGGACATGGAGTGGACCCCGAACTATGGGAACCCACTCATCTGCTGCTGTTCGGTAAGACTTTGGGGTACCCTACCTGGACCACATTTCTGAGCCTTCATATCCTCCAACTGCAGAGCACAATGGCAAGAGTGGGTGGAGGTCCTGTTTTTAGAGGTCGTGTTCTTACATTCCACTTTGTCTTTTTTTCAGGTTAATGTGTCTCCATGTTTTTGTGATAAATTAATAGTTACTTTCTGCTGTCGTTAGCTACCAATACTAAGGGTAAAAATCAAACTACAGGATACTGATAGAATTTTTTTTTGAAGTAATCCATGCAACTACAAATCTCAAGATTGAAATTCCTAGATTCGTATGTGTGGCAGCCTGGTGCCGTCTGTACAGTTGCAATGGCTTTGGCATCCTCGCACACATGCTCAGGGAACTCCTGCCCGATGCAGCAGGATGACACACTTGTTTTGTCTGGAACACACATCTGAAATATAAATGTTCGGCTCAAGAACATGTTTTAATAGGTTTTGTTTTATTTTGTTGGCTGCTAATTCAAACACTTGTACTGCTTTAATACTCAGTGATTAATTCCAGGTTCCTATTCATGTGGGAATTACTCAAAGCTCCTCTCAAAACTATGCTGCATTAATCAGTGTGACTCACCTTTTCACTATTCCAGAGCTAATAACAGGGATTATCCAGCTGGTACTTCAGGAAATGAGTGAGAGTGAGATAAGCTGGGAAGCTACTTCTGCTTGACTTCTTTTCAGTTTGAAATGAAAGTTTTCTCATAAGCATTTTTTCTTCCAGTGCAGGACGATTGTATTTGCACTTCTTTTTTTAAAAAAAAGATTATGCATTTTATAGGAAAAAACCACAAATAATAAGTGTATATAGCCTGATGGATTTTAGCACTGAGAACGCATTGGTGTGTCCAGTACCCAGGGCAGGAATCAGAACATTATCAGCACCCTAGAAGCTTCCTCTGCCCCTAATTTCTTTTTTATCAGCTTTGTTGAGTTATAATCAACAAATACAAATTGTACATATTTGTGGTGTACAATGTGATGTTTTGATGTATGTATACATTGTGAAATGATGACCACAATCAAGCTAATTAACATATCTGTCACCTCATATAGTTATCTCTCTTTTTTTGTGTGTGAGAACATTTAAGATCTATTCTCTTAGCAGATTTCAAATATAATAATTATTATTATTAACATTAGTCACCATGCTGTACCTTTGATCTCCAGAACTTATTTATCCTGCATAACTGAAACTTAGTACCCTTTGACCAATATCTCCCCATTTTCCCCTCCCACCCCTCCCCCAGCCCCCAGCAACCACCATTCTAGTCTCTGCTTCTGTGAGTTAGACTTTTTAAGATTCCACATATAAGTGAGATCATGCAGTATTTGTCTTTCTGTGCCTGGCTTATTTCACTTAGCATAACGTCCTCTGGGTTTGTTTGTGTTATTAAATAACAGGACTTCTTTCTTTTTAAGGTTGAATAATATTCCACTGTGTGTGTATAAATATCCATTTATCCATCGATGGACACTTAGGTTGTTTCCATGTCTTGGCTATTGTGAATAATAATGCAATGAGCATGGGAATGCAGATATCTCTTCGAGATACTGATTTTATTCCCTTAGGATGTGTACCCAGAAGTGGGATTGCTGAGTCACATGCCCTCTGATTTCTGACTCCATAAATGAGTTTTGGCTGTCTTTGAAGTTTATATAAATGAAATCGTAAACTATGTATGCTTTTGTCTGTTTTTTTGTTTTTCACAGGTTTGGGAGTTTCATTCATATTGTTATAATTAGCAATTGTTTATTCATTTTCATTGCTGTATAATATTCCACAACAAGCCACTGTTTATTCTACCATTAATTCTGTCCCCAGTGACTAATGACATGGACTCTTCTTTCAAGTATTTATCAGCCATTTATCCAATAAATTTTGTCCATTTTTCTATTGAGTTTTCTTTCTTTGGATTTTTAAGAATTTATTTTGTTTAAAATTTTTTTAACATTTTAATAAAAAGCTTTTCAATCTGTAGAAAAGTTGCAAGATGTATCTAATAGATACCCATATATCTGCTCATCTTGATTCGATTGTTAACAATTTGCCATATTTATTCCATCTATCTATCTATCTATCTATCTATCTATCATCTCTTTTTGTGAATCATTTGAGAGTAAGTTATAGACATTATAACTCTTCATCTCTAAATACTTAAGTAGGGATGTCTTAGGCACAAGAGCATTTTCTTTCAAAACCACAATATTATCAAATTCAAGGAATTTAACATTTTTATATTGCTGTTATATAACATATAATCCACATTAAAATTTCACCAATTGTCCAAGTAATGTCTCTGTAGTAACATTTTCCCCTAACATAGGATCACACATTGCATTTAGTTCTCATGTGTCTTTAGTCTCCTTTAATCTGAATAGGTTCTTAGTTTTTGTTTTTCATGGTGCTGACGTTTTTGAAGACTACAGACTAATGATTTTGTAGAATGTGTTCTAAATATAGATATTTCTGGTTGCTTCTTTAGGATTAAGTTCAAGGTATTTATTTTTCTCAGAATATTTCAGAATTGATGCTCTGTCCTTCTCAATGCCTCACTTCTGGAGGCTTATGACATCACTTTGATCACCCAAATAAGATAATGTCTACCTGATTTCTCCACTAGAAAGGTACCTTTTCCTCCTATGTAATTAATTCATAATTGATGGGGAGGTACCATGTGGATATCATGCCCCCAATAAACATTCACCCAAATTCTTGTCCGAAATAATTACTAGTATGGTGGTTGCAAAATAGTAATTTTTTAACCCAGCCATGACTCCTACATCTATTAGTTGGCATTCTACTGTTAAAAATTAACTTGAGGAAAATGCCATTTTTACAATATTCTGCATTACTGTTCAGAAATATGGACTCTCTATTCTTCCCCCCTTCCAGAATATTATTTTATAGCTCTCAGTGCAACTTTCATTTGTCTTCAAGATTATTGGGAGGTATTTTATGGGATATTTTGTGTCATTATAGTGAATGGGATCCTTTTATACCATGTCTTTTAATTCAGGGTTATGGGTTTATAGGAAAACTCTTTTGGACATTGATTTTGTTCACATGCTTTGGTGAACTCTCTTCTGACATGGACTCTTGCAGTGTGCTTTGACACTTTAGGCATATAATAATCAGAGCAATGATTAATATAATTATAACAACTGCAATCATAACATAGCAACAATCATAGCAATACCATGACCATGACATAATGCAACACTATGTTCTGGGTGTCTTTAATACCGACAACAACACATGGGAGCTAGTGGGCTTGCAATGAATATTTGTGGGATAACTGAATAAATTGGTAGCCACAGTCACAATTCTCATTTTCTCCTGATTTCACTGAGTGCCTCAAGTGAATCACTAACTGTGATCATGACTGTTGTTTTAAGATAACTATTCTTAATCTGTGAGGCAAGAATCTGTTCAGTCGTAGTTTTCGAAGAGTTATATCTGAAAGGGAAGTGATTGAAATGGTTACATATATTTTTCTTTTTTCAAGTATCAATATAATGCATCATTTACATTTTATGACATCTTTCCATTCCTGGGATAAATTCTATATAATCTGTGTGTGTGTGTGTGTGTCTTCAGATTCAGAACATAGGTGTGTGTGGTAAGATTTTGATTAGAATCTTCACATTCTTGTTAAATATGAGACTGCTTTACAGTTGCCATACCTGCTAGTCAAATGTTGGAATCAGGTTTATGTTAGCGTTTCAAAACAAATTTTCTGTTAAATTATGATTGTAATTTGCTTTAAAATATGACTGAAACCAGAGCCTTTAAGAAGCCATTGTTTGAAAACTTCTACAATACTTTTTGGTTATTAGTCCTGTTATTTAAAATTTTCTGTTATTTAAAAATTTGCACAAAATATTTCTCTTCATTGACATTTTCAAGTTTATTACCCACAATTTTTCTAAGTAGACTCATCTTTTAAAAAGGGCGTTGTATCTTTTTTTTTAGTAACAACTTACAAATTTCTAATTTATTTTTTGGTATTCTGAATTTTTAAAAATTGGATTTGACAAAGGTTTGACTATTTTGCTATTTTTTTAAAAGGAAGCTTCTCTTGGTTATATTTATGGATTCCATCTTTTTTCCAACTAATTAATTTCTTCCATATTTCTTTTATTCTTCTTCTCTAAGTATCCTTAGGACTAATTTTTGTTTAAAAACAAAAACTAAAACCTGAGGTGAAGTTTTAGTATATATATTTTCCATCATTTCCTTTTTAAAAGTGTGCCTTTCTCTCTGAAAATCTTAGTGGCGATAACACATATGGTGTTTTGAAATGGCGTATTCTCATTTTCATTCTCATCAAAGTAGCCCATCATTGTATATTTTTATTTCTTTCTTAATCCTACAGGTTCTTAGACAGGTGACTTTCATTTTTGTTTATTTTTAAATTTCTGAGTGATTTGGTGGCTTCTTTTGAGCCCACATTATTGATTTGTAGGTTTATTGTGTCATGGTAAAAAAAAAAAATAGGGTGTTTTGTGCACTCCTTTGGGGAATATATGAGATCTGTAGAGGGGAGCATATGACCAATTTTCTAAATTTTCATGGATATTTAAAGTAAAAAGGAAAGCTTACTTATTTGTAGAAAAAAATTAAGATGTGCCTATAAATGTCTTATTAGTTACATTGATCAAATCTCCTGAGTCAATATTTGTGTTTGATCTCTTCTGAGCTGACAATATTGCTTTAAAATATTACGATTGCTTTTCTGTTCAATGATGTCCTTTGTAATTATAATAATTTTTGCTTTATTGGGTTTAAGCCAGCATGTAAAGCTCTACCATCATTATCTTCTCACAGTGGACTGGATTTTGTGTCCATTAAAAATGGCCCTATTTGCCCCATTAAATGGTATTTGCTTAGAATTCACTTTCTCTGCAATTCTATTTCTTTTTTTTTTAAATAAATTTATTTATTTATTTTTGGCTGTGTTGGGTCTTCGTTTCTGTGCGAGGGCTTTCTCTAGTTGCGGCGAGCGAGGGCCACTCTTCATCGCGGTGCGCAGGCCTCTCACTATCGTGGCCTCCCTTGTTGCGGAGCACAAGCTCCAAACGCGCAGGCTCAGTAGTTGTGGCTCACGGACCCAGTTGCTCCGCAGCATGTGGGATCTTCCTAGACCAGGACTCGAACCCGTGTCACCTGCATTGGCAGGCAGACTCTCAACCACTGCGCCACCGGGGAAGCCCCTGCAATTCTATTTCTATTTCTATTTCTCCTCTTTACGTGCTAATATTTGCATGTGTGTATTTGTTCATTCTTTTATGTTTTTCATCTCCTTGTTTTCCCCCCTTTGGGTGTATTTTTGTAAACAGCATACCAGGGAGAATCTTGGTATTTTAATAAGTGGATTTAATGCATTTCTTGTGCTGTCATGTTTCATGCTCTCGGCTTTAGTGCTTTTCGCTATTCCCTTTCTCATCTGCCCTTTGACTTAGAGAAATACATTTAGCTTGCTTTTATTTTCTGAAATGGTTTTGAAATTTGACATTCTAAATGTAATCCTAACAGAGCAGTGCTTTCCAAAGTGCTTAGCAGAACACGGGCTCTGTGAGATTCTCTGTGGAAAAAAGACATCTGAGGTCAAACATCACGAAGAAGGAGGCATTCTGTGTACCACCTTAGAGAGTCTTAACACACAACAGCATAGACAAGGCTCTGATAAGTCCTGCAGTGGTGGCTGAGGGGGCAGCCTGTTTTTGCTTGTTTTCCCAAGTTATTTTTAGGAGGGCTTATACCACTATCATAACCTGAAGTCCTAAAGAAGATACTTCCCAAAATGTTAGTCAACTATGAATTTCTGAGCCTATGTTGGTTTAGCGAGGAAAATTCCAGTATAGATAAGTTTCTCTCTCCGTACACCCATCTGTCTTTAAGATTCAGCCATGTGGCTTGGTGCCCCTAGAAGAAGAGGGTAAGCCCCTACAGCAGAGGTGCTCACTGGATAGGGAAGGGGAAGATTTGAACTAGGGGAGGGCCCCAGGGGCATGAAGGTGGGGAGAAGGCCCTTCAGAGTGGGAGGGAGGAGGAGGGGGAAGAGAGGAGAGCCAGGAGGTGGAAAGTCAGAGTCCTGCCTCCCCCTCGTGTTGAGCTCTCCTGGGGATTGGAAAAGGATGGAGACCCTCAAAAAGCAAGAGTCAAAGTCGAAGCAAGGGGCTTTTGTCCCATTTCCTCTTTGGGGCTCAGAGAGACCAGCTGACCCATTTCACCACACTAGCAGGGGGAAGTCTGCCATGTCTGGGCTGAGACCCTGTGCCCTGTGGTTCAGAGGGATGCAGAAGAGGGAAGCTGGGAGTCTGGAAGTTCCCATAGAGAGGGGTGGGCCAACCCCACGGCTGAGGCTGGCTGTGGCTGAGACGCTGAGGACCAGTGAGCACCAATGTGGGACCCTGGGGTGCCTGGCCATGCCCAGAGAGCCTCAGGCTTACGCAGCAGGGCCAGACGGGCACAAGCGGAATCAGGGCATCACTCAGGGGCCTTAAAGGGCCCCAAGCCTGGGTCAGAATTCCTTCCAGGAACAGAGGGCACACTTAAGTTAGGACACCCGGAGTAGAGTGGATAAAGGAATGGTTTCAAAGGTGTGTTTGAAGGCAGGGGACAGTGCAGCATTCTGGGTCAGGAGCAGGAGTGGATACTGAACCCGGGGATAGGGAGGGCTGCACGAGAAGGCTGCTTCCCAGGAGCTGAGACCTTTAGTCCAGGGGCCAGGCAGCCCCTGGGAACCCCACAGGGAAAGAACCAGGGAAATCGATCTCCTGTCCTCACTCTCCTCCCGCCTCCCATCTCCTGCCAACCCAACCAGTAGCTGCAGGGCAAGGAGACCTACAGATGGGGTCCATACAGGTCAGCTGTGCGGGACCCAGAGCGGGATGGGGAGGACGGAGTACACCTGCAGGGCAACACCCAGAGCAGCGCAGGGACCAGCTGTGGAGTCGCCCCTCCCTGCCCCATGCTGTGAGGTCAGGTCCACTCACCTCTCTACCCAGAGGTCAACGTGCTGGCAGAAGGGGAGCAAGAGTCACTGAGAAAGAGCCCAGGGCACCCTTCACTAGGAAATTTGCGTGGTGAACCCCCTCCTGTCCTGCCACCTCCCCAGTCCCGGAGGACGGATTCGGATCAACCAGGAACAGCGATGAAAGATAACAGGTGAGCAAAGTCATAACTGTTAACTCCGATCCCCAAGGACATGAATGTTTCGTATGAGTCAGTTTTAAAGACGGACCTGTTTTAGTGGTTGCAAGTCGTTCTGATGCAGAGGCTTTGTTGTAGTTAACGCCTCCAAATAATTCCCGTTTCCCTTGCACAAATCAGCACCCATTACTTACAACCCACATATTGTCAAACAGTGATGTCTGTGCTTTTACTTCCCTTTAATTGAAATATTGAGTGATTAGGAGGCTTCCGTGAGCAACCTCCACGAGGCCCCAGAGACTCAGAGCCTGCGTAGACCCTCAGAGCTCTGCAGTGGTGGAAGGGGTCGCCCGCCTTTCCCTCTGTTCAGTGTGTCAGTGGCAGGGGTCAGCCCTGCTGAACTCGCCACAATCACCTGGACTTGAATGAGTCGAGAAAACATACGTGTATTCCAGACAGTCTTCCTGTGAACCTCTGTTAGCCAGGCTTGCCGGGGACTGCGGGGTGGGACCAATACAGTCAGGACAGCTGATGTTGAGGTCACTGGCTTGTTTCATAGAAGGTTCAGAACGTGGATGGTCCTGGCTGGATCATCCGTGGATGGCAGGAGGAGTGGATACGGGAGGCCCTGGGAGTCATCTCTAGAACCACCTGGTAACACATTTTGACAAGTCCTCCAGGGGTCACCCCGTTCACTCTGTGGCCCCGTGTCCTCACACCTGAGTCTTCCTCACAGCTGGCTTTCAGCTGGAGCAGAGACCGACAACACATCAAAGGCACCAGCGGAGGGCGGGGGGTACACTTTGAAAATGCTGGTGCCTGGTTTCTATCTCCGTCCATCAGTTGGTAGCGTGTGGGCATCTGTGCTTTTGAAGGACCCCAGGTGATTCTAATGTGCAGGTACGCTAGGACTGAGGACCGCCAAGCCGGCTAAGCCCCTTTCTCCTCACCTGTCACTCTTGTCTCCCCCAGGGGGAAGGGGAGCTGCAGTCCATTGGTGATGGTTGGAGAGTGGTCTGGGCATCTCAGCCCAGCTACTTTTCACTCCCTTTTTTGAACCTGCCTGCAGAGAGGTGTGCTCTGGCCTGTGGTCCTGCCCTGCAGTAAGGACCATCCCCTGAGGGCGAAGTCCTGGGGTGTCTAGCTCTGCTCGTGTCTGCTCATGGCCAGGTGGGTGTCTGCTCGTGGCCAGGTGGGTGTCTGCTCATGGCCAGGTGGGTGTCTGCTAATTCAGTGACAAAGTATTAGGAGCTCACCTGGTCAAGACCCCAAGCCATGTGTCCAGTGAGATTTGGCCAGTGATAAAGCTGATAGTCTCATCTTTTGCCTGGCACCTCTTTCTATATCTCACTGGTTCAAAACACAGAGAGTGAAAAGAGGGGTGGTCCATCTTGCTACTGCCCACCCCCCAGGTTAAATCTGTCTGATGGGCATATGCTCCTCCCACTATGGGGAATGTGTAAGGAATACTGTGAATGTGTTTCAAGAATGTGTCTATTTGTACCAAGGGGGGAAAACTGCGGTGGGGTGGGGATGGTGGTGTGCTGAATTGGGAGATTGGGCTTGACATGTATACAGTGATGTGTATAAAATTGATGACTGAATAAAAAAAAAAAAAGAACGTGTCTATTTGTAATAAAGAACTAAGAGTAAATAAAAGCAAATCAAATTCATCTTCATTATAATAAACACTTACTTGTGTATTCCTTTGTTTTCATTCTAGTTTCTAAATTAACCCACTGGAGGTGACAAATAAATACATATTTTGGGGAAGCATAAGATGAAGACTGCAGAAAGGCAAATTAGGATGGAGCCCCGGGTCTGAGACGTCATCACTGGTGTGGATCAGCCCACTATGTGGTCCGCTGGGATTTGCTCCGAGAGTCTGGCCCGGCCTCACCTCTGTGCAGACCTAGTTGGAAGGGCATCGACCTAGCTGTGTCACAGTCCTTGAGGCAGCTCTCCCCAACCTAGATGGCACCAGGGGCTTAGGACACATGGCCTGACTTGGAACGCCACCCTTATCCTAAACTAGATACCATTCATCAGATGACATGCATTATGTTTAGGCTTCTTGATTCATAGAGAAAAAATGTTTTTCAGGGAAAGTTATACCAAATTATATTCCCAGCAGAAATATATGAAAATTCTCCAGTCTTTGCTAACATGAAATATGATCCATTTTTATCCTTAAACTTAGAAATGAAGAATAATATCACATGGTTATTTAAATCTTCACTTGGTTAATTAAGGCTGAAATTTATGTATTTTGATTCTTTTTAAATTAAATGTCTTCTTTATTTTCCTCTGAGAGTGTTTCTTTCTAACTGATTTTTTTTAATTAATTAATTTATTTATTTTTGGCTGTGTTGGGTCTTTGTTTCTGTGCGAGGGCTTTGTCTAGTTGCGGCAAGCGGGGGCCACTCTTCATCGCGGTGCGCGGGCCTCTCACTATCGCGGCCTCTCTTGTTGCGGAGCACAGGCTCCAGACGCGCAGGCTCAGTAGTTGTGGCTCACGGGCCTAGCTGCTCCGCGGCATGTGGGAAGCCCCTCTAACTGATTTTTAAGAGCTCTTTAAAGAGCAAAGCTCATGTAAGTTGAAACTATTTTTCCCAGATTGTCATTAATCTTAGTTTTGTTTTTGATGGCTTTTCATGGAAACTTTATAAGTTCCGACATAATATATATCACTACTTTTCTCCCTGTTTGATACTGAAATGTTTGTCTATACCCTCACATAATCTCTAACAAAACACGTCTCAACTTCCAGTACTAATGAACAATTCCATCCTGAAACAAAATGGCCAGCGTAGGAGAGTCACCAGTGTACATGCAGAGACGCAGGAGGTCAAGAGAGGGGAATAATGTGAGAAAATAGAACAAAGGTGTCTTTATTGCAGGAAATAAAAAACTTCAAAGTGGGGCTTCCCTGGTGGCGCAGTGGTTGAGAATCTGCCTGCCAATGCAGGGGACACGGGTTCGAGCCCTGGTCTGGGAAGATCCCACATGCCACAGAGCAACTAAGCCCATGAGCCACAACTACTGAGCCTGCGCGTCTGGAGCCTGTGCTCTGCAACAGGAGAGGCCGCGACAGTGAGAGGCCCACGCACCACGATGAAGAGTGGCCCCCGCTCGCCGCAACTGGAGAAAGCCCTCGCACAGAAACGAAGACCCAACACAGCCAAAAATAAATAAATAAATAATAAAAGTGTTTAAAAAAAAAAACGTCAAAATGTACCAACAAAGTTTGCATTTCTCAAAAGGAGACCCTCTCTAAAATGAGAAGAGATGGATTCCAGGTGAAAAACAAGTCTGCAATATTTTGGATTCCAAGGGAGGTGGTGACTAGTGGTTTGGCCATTGCAGAAAAATGAGCTGGTGAAGCGGAAGGACCAATGCAAGAGCAAGAGCTGAAGGGTAAAGAGATGGATACAAACCCTTCATTCACTCAGCAAGCACTGGAGTAGCTCCTGTGCGCCCTGTGATATTCGGGGCTGGGGTAAAGCAGTGAGGAAAGCAAATCCCAGCTGTCACAGAACTTGAGCTCTACTGGAGGGAGATACGGATGAAATAAATACGTGCTGTAGCAAGGGGGACCGTCAGTCCACAGGGGCCACCTGCCTGTCAGTGCCGGGTGGGGAGAAACTGGAATATCTGACCAGGCAACAACATCACCGCTTCTACTGCAGCCACACAGGATCACATTTGAAAACATCCTGCACGTTCTAATGGCATCTAACCAACTGCTGCCGCCACTGCCTCCCGTGTCTCTGCAGGGACCGCGCGGGGCCCGCCCTGGGTCTCCAAGCCCCTGGTCCTGTGGTCATGATCAGACGCTCAGGCTCTCTTCCCATGGAAAACCACTTTGCCAGGTTGGCTGGGTTCAGGCAAGCTTCCAACTCTGGCCACACGCTTTGCGACGTCCAGGATGTTCATTGATTGTAAAATGATGTAACAACACATTAAAACGAGACTCTTCCTGTCTCCATTCAACTGAAACTTGAAGACAGTAGATGCTACCTCCCACCAAAACCTCCATGCAGAGATTTCAACACAGATCAAGAAACCCAGTTGTACAGATTTTAAAGACCCTCACCCACACTGAGGTTGGGATGTGGAGACTGAGAGGGAGGGTTTATGTAAAGGGTTTTGGAGGAGCCCACGGTGGCTGTTAAGTCTGGGCAAGGGGTGAGGGGTATCTGCTCCCTGCTCGAGGATGGTCTGAGGATTTTCAAACCTCGCCCTGGAGAGCTTGGGGCATGATGTTCCCTGCAGTTTGGAGTCACAGAGAACTGGCATCTGACTCCCTCAGAGAGATGTAAAAGTCAGAGGGGAGCTGACCAGCTGCTGATGGGGGAGCTGCAGGAGGGGCGGGGGTACTGGGGCTGACGTGTGTGCCCAGAGTTTGCTGGGGCAAAGAATCCATGAGCATTTCTTCATATGGATCCAACAGGTGAGACCATAGTGCAAGACGTCAGGTCCCACGATATCCCTCAGCAGAGAGGTACTGCTGGATTCCCCGGGAGAGAGGCGGGGGAGGAGAGGTGTTAGGGATCTGTCCATATTATGGAACAACAGGTAAGCAGTATTCAGGGATGGGCACAGGGTTTCTCCCAAGAACCTAGAAATTCCCCCCACGAGTAAAAGAGTCAGTATAAGCGTCACCCCTTCAACTCGAGCATCCTTGCTCAAATGGCACCCTCTTGCCCACAGCTCTGCAGTGTCTGTGTGCGTGTGTGCGTGTGTGCGTGTGTGTGTGTGTGTGTGTGTGTGTGTGTGTGTATGTTTAAGGGGGGACAGGAAGGAGGGGAAATAAAGAAGAAACAGCCATACCCCCAGCCCAGGTGTGGCTTACAGCTTGCATGGGCAAGGAAGGAGGGGAAGGGGCTGTGGATATGAAAGAAGCCATAAGCTTCAGCCTTATATGAACTGGACATCCCAATGACCCGCGGGGGACTGTGTGTTCCCTAAGAATGGGCAGAAAAAACAAGGGACTTCCCAGGTCTTTATCAGGGCAGGGGAAATCCAGAATTCATTTTAAAGGGGTATCGGAAGACAAAGTTGCTAGAGCCTTCTATCCAATGAGTCCCCTGGTTCACTGTGCTGGTTACATTTAGAATTCCAGGAGAGAACATAGCAAGAAGCTAAGGTTGGCTTTATCACCATTTAAGCTCTGTTCTTAGGACTTCCACATGTATTATGTCATTTCACTTTCACAGTCTCCCCGGAGGGGAAACGTGATTACCTTTCAGACAAGGAGACTGAGGATTGCAGAGAGTAATTTGCCAAAATTGATCAAGTGAGTAATGAGTGTATCTGGGGTAAATTAAAATTCTTCACGTGGGACTTCCCTGGCAGTCTAGTGGTTAGGACTCGTCCCATTCACTGCTGGGGTCTGGGTTTGATCCCCAGTCGGGGAACTAAGATCCCGCAAGCTGCACAGCATGTGACAAAAAAAAAAAAAAAAAAATTCTGGGCTTCTCTGGTGGCGCAGTGGTTGAGAATCTGCCTGCCAATGCAGGGGACACGGGTTCGAGCCCTGGTCTGGGAAGAGCCCACATGCCGCGGAGCAACTGGGCCCGTGAGTCACAATTACTGAGCCCGCGCGTCTGGAGCCTGTGCTCCTCAACAAGAGCGGCCGTGATAATGAGAGGCCCGCGCACCGCGATGAAGAGTGGCCCCCGCTCGCCACAACTAGAGAAAGCCCTCGCACAGAAACGAAGACCCAACACAGCCATAAATAAATAAATAAATAAATAATTAAAAAAAAAATTCTTCACTTAATCCAGTTGAGGAAGGAAGTTGTGGGGATAGATGAACAAGATCGGCCATGAGTTGGTAACTGCTGACGGCTGGTGGTGGCAGGTGGGATTCACTCCACTATTCTTCCTACTTTTCTATGTGTTTCAAAATTCCCATTTTATTGAAGGTTCGGTGAGGGCACTGAACAACTGGAAGGGGTGCAGGCTGCGGATAACTGGTAGACCCCCAGTGCTGTGTCCTAGCTGAGGACCAGCCCTCGGTGCAGCAGGGACCCAAACCCACCAGTCCGCCTCCAGCCCAGGCCCCTACCGCCTACACTGACTGCCTACCTTGCTGAAATGGTCAGAGGGGAACCTGATCTGGGGACAGACCTTTTCTTGTCCCCTATGCCTATTGCATAATCCCCCTGGTACTCTCCCCTTTCCTCCTTCTACCATGGTTGGTATATTAGGGCAACAGGGAAGTTGACCATCTGGGGGCAAAAAGGACTTGACCATCGGGAAAGTCAGATTTGCCCCCCTGAAGAGTTAAATTCACTGCACGATCTCAGAGAAGAGATTTGCAAAGCCACACTGCATAGACAGAATGGGTTTTGAGCCATTAATGGAGGAATCAGACGCTCATTTACCTAATTAACAGGCTTCAAGGTCATGCTCCTTTCTTCTGCATGAATGCACGTCCCTTTTAAAAGTCATTAAAGTAGTGTTTCGTGGAGAGGGGTTTGATCACCAACATTGAGCATCTTGTAATCTGTGGTTTTCAACCACTAATGTGTCGTTGTAGTGGCTCTAATAGTAGTTGAGGCACCAAAGTTTGTGAGCTTCATTTTTATTGGCAAGAATTAGAATGTATTTAAGATCGGCCTCGTAATATTGTCACAGTCATTCTCTTGCGTTCTGACACATGTTCCTCAGTGTGAGAGAAAGAGATGGAATCAAGAGTCGTCCTGGGTCACCTAGGGGAAGGTTTTGTAGGTGTGAGCACCATCCATCGTTTGCCTGGCAGTGGGGAATAAAAAGGTTAAGATCCACCGTTTAGATGCCCGGTTAGTGGTCATCAAGTTGGATTGAACACTGAATCTTGTGGTTTCTATTTTGAACAATAGTATAGAGATAAAACGGATTCTCTTCAATTCCTTTGAAAAAAAACCTCACACAAAGGGGACAGTACTTGTGAACAGAGGGACAAATTATTCTCTTGGCTAAAAAGCTTTTTCAGGAAAATCACCACAAAAAAATCCTCATCAAATGCTTGTTTTGTTAAAAGGTATGGATAATGATAAATAGGCCTTGGAGAAAAGGTTTATGGTTGGGGTAGTTTTATTGATTTGAGCCTGGCTGGTCTCTTGGAAGTACATTATTTTCAGTAAATCGATTGTGTCTGGTTTGGAAAGGCTTTGCACCACATTTGTCTTAAATGATATTTAAATAATTGATCACAATTTGTATTTATTAGTGACCTTTCAATGAACTGTCATTGACCTGTGTTGGGCCACAGAGATCAGTTTTGTGGACAGCTCTTTGTGACTTTTCTAAAAGAGTTGGTGTTTTTCTCTATTTTCTACATTCAAATCCTCTATTAGGTGTTTAAATCAGACATCAAGGATTATGATTCTAGCTTATTTTTATAAGTTAAAATGGAACTTGGATTCTCCCTTTATAGGTATAGAAAACCCACATGTATGCATGTCATTCTCCCCTATTGGGATCAGCTACTGAAACTCTAAGACAGGGGAGGAAAATCAATACCATGAACCCCAGATGGAGCCCATCCCCTTTCCTCTCAAATCTGAATTTCTGATTTCACTAAGGACATATGTTATTACTGTGTTTTCTCCCATCACCAGTACAGGTGACCCAGGTAGAGGAAGACATGGTGATGGCCAGGTCTCTGAAGCTGGTGACCCCAGAGGGGTCTAGACCAGGGGCTTTGAACTCCAGAGATCCCCATGACAGAGGCAGTAGAGGCCGTGGCTATGGTCAGGGTCAGGCCTTCTGGAAGCATTGGAGGGCAGGTGTGGGCTCGAGGCTCAGAGCAAAGGCTGCAGGCGCTGAGAGACCCCATCCTCCCCTGCCACCTGCTTGGCTTCCCCAGACCTATGGTGGTAGAGACAGCCCGGCAGATGGTCGTACTGCCCCCAGCAACCTCTTCATCCAGAAATGAGTCCCTAGGAGGGTCTTAGGAACCAGTCTCTGCATCCCCGTGCCCAACAGACACACACTGTTGCTATTGTCATGCCCTTATCTCCCAATAGACCTGACTTCAGCCTCTAAAAAATGAAGGCCCCAGTGCCATCTTGTCTCCTTGTTCTCTCCTGACCCCCCCATATCCATTTGTTGGAAAATTCTCTTAACTCTTTTTCTATGCTGTTGGACTCCTAGCCTCCAGAGCTGTGAGACACCTCCCTCCCCCATTGCAACAACTGATTCAGATCCTTAAGGGAGGGGAGTTGGGGGGAGTATAATGGATGGCTCATATCTCTTGGTATCCTGGGAGACCCCCATACTGGGGATCAGTGTACTCTCAGGTTCTTAGGGAACTGGACCTCAAATTCAGAAGCCTGATTGGGCCCTAAACCACACAAGGAGGGTAGCTACTCACGGGTCCCTGATCCAGTCCAGGGTTTCCAGCTGGGTGCCCCAGAACACCAGGGTTCCTTGAGTGTAAGTGGCCTCCTGGTGGGCAGAGATCCAGGTCCCCAGCCCCTACATCATCTAGAGCTTCTGGGCTTCATCTCTTCGAAAAGATTTGCCAGCATCTGCTTCCTCCTTGTAGGGAAGTGACAAAATTTGTCATAGGGGTAAATAATCTTTCGCTTTGGGAAAGCCTTGAAGGAGGTCAGGCTATTGGAGATTAAAGTGAGCTAGTTTGCCCTAAATGATGAAGTCGTAGAATGTTTGGGTTTTTTGCAGGCAGCCCGATGGCAGGGAAGGTAAAGATTTTGAACCTCAGTAATGAGAGTGGATTACTTTCCTTGGACTGCTGTAACAAAGTACCACACATTGGGTGACTTAACAGATATGCATTTGTCTCACTGCTCTGGAGACTAGAAGTCCAAAATCAAGGTGTTGGGAGAGCCACGCTCCCTCTGAAACCTATGGGGAGGCTCCTTCTTTGCCTCTTCCTAGCCAGCAGTCTTCGACATTCCTTGACTTGTAGATGTGTTGCTCTAATCTTCTGTTTTCCTCCAGGCTTCTCCCTGTGCATCTTTACATCATTTCCCATCTGTGCATGTCTGTCTCTGTGCCCAATATTCCTCTTTTTATAAGGACCCCAGTCATATTGGATTGGAGTCCACCCTAATGACCTCATTCAACTTGATTACCTATGAAAAAACTTTATTTTAAGTAAGGTCACAATCTGAGGTCCTGGGAGCTATGACTTCAGCATTCTCTTTTTTTGAGGGAGGGGGCACAATTTAACCCATAACAAGGGGAAGACTGAAGAAAATGGTCAAGGGGTGGGAGGTCCAGAGGCTGGATCTCAGGAAAGCAAGCCCTATGGTTTGGAATGGCCAGAAAATTTTTAGTAATAGTAAAACCTAACATTAAATTTGAAAGTATTCTTAGTTCTGATCTAGAATCCCTCTTTGTTTTCCCCAAGCCTCCAATAAAGACTTGTGCACACGAGCCTCGAGCTTATGGGGATGAGAGAGGAGTAGATGTGTCCACGTTTTGGGTGAAGAAAGGGTAGCTGTTGTCTACATAACGAGTCATTGGTTAATTGCCTGGGTCTTTCCCTGGATTATAAGGATCATTGTCACAAAAGCAGGACTCTCTTATTCATCCCGCAGAATGTTACCTGGGAGCTAGTAGGAATCCAGTAAACACTTGATGAGTAAGTACGTGAATGAAGCTGCAGGAAGAGAGATAACCTTTTGGGTTTGAACTCTAACAATCACCTTTGAACACACAACTTTGTGGGTGTATATGAGTATTCCTTTAGAATGAATGCCTGGCAAAGGAATTGCAGTGTCAAATGGATTTCATATTTAGGACTTGAAATATATATTGTCAAATTCCCACCTGTCAATAGGTTATGAATTTAAAACTCCATCTAGTATTACGTGAGAGAGTTTTGTTTCTTACAACAGCTTAAAACCGAATTAAACATTTAAAAATTATAATTTTTTAAAACGCAAATAGCTATTTTTTTCTGAATATAAAGGTAATGTATATCCATTGAAAGCATTCAAAAAATAAAGTATGGAGAGAAAAATAATTTTTTAAAAATTTTGGGTCTGAGAGCTGGGCTGAGATCATATATTTGAACTGAGTGGTAATAGGGCACTTTCTTCTGTTTACCCACTAATCCTCAAATCCCAGGTAGAGCGCTGGCCTTCCCTTGGTTAATGGGTCAGGGGCCCAAGTAGTTTGGACATTAATGGAAAGGGGCTCCAGAAGACTGGAAAACTGAAAAATCCATTTCCATGTTTTTAATAATTATCTTCCACACTAGCCTTCGTGCCATCTAGGCAGTATGGCTGCAACATTTCCTTAGTGGGTACTTGGTGAATACTTATCGAATTGAAATAAATAATGTGAAAAGAAATGTTTGTGAAGTATAAAAAGGAAGGAAATAAACTGGCTGAGGTTCTAACTTGTACAGAAATGGAGACTCAAATAAGCCAGTGAAACCTCAGACCCAGTATCACCCTGACATTCTCAGCAAATAGCCCAGCACACCCCTTTATAATCCTTGGGTCCTCTTCATTTGTATTCTGTCTGGGGAACTGAATCTGAGATCCAGATTGATGTCATGACATTTGAATCTTACCCAGTGACATTTTGCCGATGCTCTGCGTAGCAGTAAGGGTGTCTCGAGGGTGGTGTGGTCATTGAGTGGGGCAGAGCACCAATCAGGTGGTCCTGGCCCTCTGACTGAGCTTACATCTGCTGCTGGTCTGTGAATTCACTGAGGATATTAAGAAATACAAGGGACGATTGAGGAAAGTGTGTCTTAAGCTCTGACATAAACTAGAGCTTGGCCTGGTAGGAAAGGATGCTGAGTCAGGTGTCAGATTTGAGTTCTGACTTCCCCCCGAGAAGGCAGTATGGCTTTGAACTGACTTGCCTCACTGGTCAGCAGGTCATTTTGAGAACTGATGCGAAATACATAGGAAAGTACTTTAATATTTGAGGATACCAAAGCCCTTCCTTTCTTTCTTCCCTCCTTCCTTCCTTCCTTCCTTTTCTTCTTCTCCTCCTCCTCCTTCTTCTTCTTCCCCTTCTCCTTCTTCTTCTTTTTCTTTCTTTCTTTCTTCCTCTTTCTTTTTTGAAGTATATATAGTTGATTTATAAAGTTGTGTTAATATCTGCTGTACAGCAAAGTGACTCAGATATACATATATATTCTTTTAAAAAATATTCTTTTCCATTCTGGTTTATCATAGGATATTGAATATAGCTCTCTGTGCTGTACATTAGGACCTTGTCTATCCATTCCATATGTATTAGCTTACATCTGCTGACCCCAACCTCCCACTGCATCCCTCCCCCAACCCCCTCCCCCTTGGCATCCACAAGTCTGTTCTCTATGTCCGTGAGTCCAAAGTCCTTTAAGTGAACACACTGGAAAGAGTTTGCCTGCTAGCAAACAACATGCCTTATGTTTTGGAGCTGGGCCTCCGTTGGAATTGCTTCTCCTGATGAGGGGCCTCTTTTGCAGTCACTTGCTGATTCACTTTGGTGAAAATTGAGGCATCAGAATCATCCGTCCGGCCTCCTACAGAAACCCAGCCTCTGATTCTCAGGCTCTGCATCTGCCAGGCTGTAGCACTCGATTCGTCACTGAGGGCAGGTGGTCTGACGGATGGTGTCCAACCAGGGCCTTCTCGAGAAGGTTTCTGAATGTCCTGCAGGTCAAGGAGTGGACGTGTCCTGGAGGGACTCTCTCTGTTTGTGACTCTCTTCTGTGGAAACAAAAAGGGCCACACGGTGGTCTTCTGACCATCAAAGTCCAGGCTAGGGTTGGATGCCCCCTGAGGCCAGGACTGCATCTCCTGTGACTTTGTATCGCCAGTGTTTGAGTTGGGGTTGGCCTTAGCACGACAGAAGCTTTTTTTCTGGTTCACCTAACAGTCCTGGGTAGGTTGGTGGGGTGTCTTAGGAGCCCAGGCTGAAGCAGGATCTACCATCCTCAGCGCAGGGCCAAAGCCGCCATGGTTGTTCCCATGCCAGCCAACTGGAAGGGAGGACAGAAGAGCAGGAGGAGGGCCCTGAGGACCACTTAAAGGGTCCTGAGAGAGGCACACACTCGTCTTCACATCCCACGGGCTAGAACCAGGCACATGACCTCAGTCACAGGAAGGGAGACTAGGAAACAAGGGCTGCTTGGTGTGCCCGGGAGGAAGAGAAAATGGGTCCTGATGAACCGCTATTTGCTATATCCAGGGTCTAGTGGAGAGTAAGTACCCAACAAATGCTGGCTGAAAGAATGGGTCCAGTTAAGACTGAAGAAGTTTCTTTAACGATGGGCAGGACCAGCAGGAATACGATCTTCAGGGGATCCGTCCAAAGTTGTTGGTTTTCTGTCCACAGCTCCTATGTGTCTCGTCAGCCACAAAAGCATTTCATTTCTTGTGTCCTCACTGTGTCTTGGGCACTGAGCTACACGCTAGAGATCCCTTGTGAATAACACCAGGTTCCTGTTCTCAGGGTACTTACAGCCTATGTAACCAAGGGTATCTGGTGTCTTTAAACTAAAGTAGCTACCTTTACATGAAAAAGCTAGACTCATAACCAGAGTTGCAGCCTCCTCAATGGATTAATCTAAAATCCTTTAAACACAGAACCATATGTTGAAACCCTTGATGGAATATCAATCAACATTTATTTCTGGGCTCTGGACCCCTGATTGAAAATGCATCTGTGCAAGTAGCCTTTGTAGAAAAATGACATATCTTACACTGAAACAAGTAATCCAATCTTGCCCAGCCCTTCACAATGGAAAAGCAGAGAGGAAGGCTTATCCAAGTGAAAAACAGGAGTATTTTATTTTAATGAGAATGCAGAGCTGGATCAACTATAGACAAGTGTGCAAAGTTAGTTCTTGAGGTTTTCTTGTTTCTATTTTGGGGAATAGTTATATGAATATCCTAACGTTTTCTTGCTGCCTTGTGAGGATCAGGAATGGCTCTTAATGTACTTGAATATAATTGTGAGTTCATCTTACAGTATCAGTTTCCACTTAAAAAAAAAAAAAAAAAAGATCTATTCTCAGGAACAGTGAAGACATGAAATCTGAGAGTCCTGCAGAGAAGCAATGCCCCGAGGTGGATATCAGGTTGACGTCAGGGATGGTGTAGGATGAGGTCATGTAGCACACACGGCCCTTCAGGTTAGCAACATGAAGCTTAATTTAGCCAAGAACTCGAAGGACGATGGAAGAGAATTCCAGAATCTCTGCCACTCTTACTCAGCTTACAGTCGACTCAGAATAAAGTCGATTCACATTTATGCGTTTCCTCAGCATCCATCTTAGAATATACAGCTGCCCATGTAGTTGGTCAGTTGTAGGAACTGGTGTAGGACTTTCTCTTTTAACTTTGGCCGGTACAAGACAATACAAGACTGGACAGACATCTAAAATTCTTGAATCTCCTCTTCACTGAAATAGTTTTTTTCCTTTTCTTTTTCTTTTTAATTCAGGGAGCCAGTTCAGTTTTGCCCCAGAATTATAAATTATCATCCCTCATTTTCATAACAAATTTCCTTCCTTGGCTGGAGGAGAGGGACAGTAGGTAGGGAAGGAGTATCTCATGTTTAAACTGTGTAATATTCTAGCATCCGAGAGATATGCACACCAGAGTTGAGCACGAAGCCAAGTAGAGTAAACTATTTCGGGACCCAGGCACGTAGGAAGCCCTGAATAAAGTCATTGAGTGACTGAATGATCTGAAGATCTTCGAAAATTTAAGTAATTTTTCTTTAGAATGTTGGAAAGAAACTTGTAAGACATTCAGAACTTCTCATTCTCTAAAAAAAGATACCTGCAGCATTTTGCATGTTTTCCGCTGATACCCTAAGTGGTTAAGCATTGATAGATGTTATTCACCAGGGTTTATTTACCCAAAAATTATTTCCATAGAAACAACTAAATCAGATACTGAAGTTTTCCATGCCAGGAACTCATCATCCCTACTTTGAAGTTTTAGAAACAACCCCTTGCAATAATATCAGTGTTATTTTCAGGCAAATTGCACTACTCACTCCCATTCCATTTTCTTGACGATTCATACATTTACACATAGAATTCTGCCTGAGGAACTGTATCCGTTTTCTGCATCGCTTCAGAAATAGCCTGTGTACTAAAGCTCGATCATTATTTCACTATCATGATCGTTCAAAGACATCACATCAAGGTCAGCAAATAAATGTGGGTTATTAATTCTTACTTTTATATATAAAGTTATATCATTGTTTAATGTTACGTATCTTTGATGAGCATATAAATTACATAAAATATAAAATTCGTATCTTTCAATTTGCAGCATTCCTAGGATAGAATCATCAACGAAATGTGTGTAAATACTTTGCTTATCAAATTAGGTAAAGTTTAAAACTCAGTCCCCAAGGTTGGTGAGGACACAAGGAAACTAGGACTTTCACACATGTTTGGGAGTTGTTGTGCTGCACCCCAGCCTCAAGACTGAAGAAAGAGTCCGGAGTCAGCCACAGAGACATTGGAAGTTTAATGGAGGGGGGATCTTACCTGTCTGAAGCAAGGTCCTGGAGCGACACCCCACCGTGCGCAGCAGATGGCAGGCAGGACGTGGCAGCTAGCAGGGAGAGAGGGAGGTTACCAGTTACAGAGGGAATTGACATCAGGTTAGCTCATGGGTTGCCAGGGAAACCAGGAGAGACTTACCTCCCCTTTGAGAAACTATCATAGTAGAGATAGTTCTGCTCTAAATATTAGAAGAAACACTAGCTGGGGCCGAGGGCAAGTGTGTAGGCATTTACTGATTAGGTTCTGTGATTAAAGGGAAGGTCAGTCAGGTGAGTAGGGTGTGGGTGAGGCAAGGACTGGACCAGCAGGGGATGTACAGAGAGCAAGAGAACAGCCATCTTGAGTGGCCTGATTATACAGGAGTGTATATCATTACAGATCTCCAGAGAATGACTTCACTCTATGTATAAAAAAATTTTGAAATGTGTAAAGGTGGAAAAATTTTACTTCTAGAAATTTATCCCAGATGAGTAACCATAAATGTGCATCAAGATTTTAGCTAGGTTGTACAAAATAGTTGAAAATGGGAAACACAAAACATTTAACAGGTCGGGTGTTGAGTACAATGTAGTAATCCACAGAAAGCAACAAATGCATCAATTAAAAAATAATTTAAAATATATAATGTCAGGACTTCCCTGGTGGTCCAGTGGTTAGGACTTTGTGCTTCCTCTTCTGTGGGCGCAGGTTCGATCCCTGGTCCTGGAACAGAGATCTCACATGCCACACGGTACGGCTCCCCCCCACCCCCGCCCAGAAACAGGAATTATAAATAAATAAATAAATAACTCCAGATCTTTAAAAAAAAAAAAAATATATATATATATATATATATATAAAATGTCATGGAAAATTTCATCAAATATTCAGTGGAAAAAATAGGTCTCAGTGTGATTCTATTTTTTTTTCTAAAAGGTAGAAAAATATTTTGTATTGAAAAGCTGATTCTTTGAGAAAAAATGAATATAAATCATCAAACTAATATGCACTTCAATGTACGGAACTTTTTAAAACTCAGTGTAGGAAAACATTTATTTAACCAGACACAAAAGTATAAACCATAAAGAGAAAAATAGATCAATTCAAATACATTGAAATTAAGTACCATCAAAAGGTTATCAAAAGGCATATAAACAAAAGCACAAAGACAAGTTCGGATGGAATTATATGTGACACATAATCAATAAGGAATAAACTGTCAAAATATATAAAGAATTTCCACAAATCAATAAGAAAGATTTTTTAAAGGACAAAGGAAATGAATAGCGATTTCCAACAAATGGAAACAACAATGAATCACAAATATATAAAACAATGTGCAACCTCACTAACAGCCATGGAAATCCAAAGTGAAAACATCTTATACAAGATTATTATTTATGTACACATAAAAGATTGTGTCATATAAATATAACAGATTTATAATAAGAATGTTTGAATATACAGATGTAAGTGATGATACTGAGCATTGCTAATAGCGAAAGTTGTTAAAACTACTTTCTAAAACACTTTCACGTGATTCTAGTTTTGAAAAAAAAATTCTCTCTATCAAAGACTAAGATAGTCAATAAAATGTTAACAGTACTTGATCTTATAGGAGTCTGAAGGATTTTGATTACTTACCTTGGGTTTTCTGAATTTTCTACCAAATAATGGTATTATGTGTGTAATTCACATAAATCTCAATTAAATAATTTAACTGAAAACATGCATTCACCATGGAAGTGCGGGGTTGAGTGGAAAATAATGCTGTGCGTCTGACTGCCAGTGGGAGATACCCTGGCAACAAGGGGGGTACAGGCAGACTGTGGATTAGAGTCTCCTAACGTTTCAAACTCTGAATCTATAAATAAGGATCTGTTGTGTCCATCTGAAGTTAAAAATGTTGTCAGTGAAAAATGATGTCTGATTTTTGGAGGAGGAAATGTGTGTCTGTATGTGTGAATGTGCATGCCCCAGAGTTAGCACTAATATTTTCATTATGTAAAGGATTAATTTATTGAAATGTATTTTCTGCCCTTGGCATGTGCTGGCTAAGCGGCAGCTGATTCATTTTTTTAAGACACCAAGACTCAGTTTTCCCAGGGGAGGCCAGGCCTGCATCTTCAAAGGTGTAAACTTCTAACTCCAGAGATTTAAAACAAGAAAAGCTGTTGGAATGTCAAATGCTGTGATGATTTAGAGTTTATCTAAAAGCATTTGTTTTGCATTTCAAGTTGAACTAAGAGATTCACACCTCCCCTCCCCACCCCATTTTTCCTATTGATGGCTAAGGAATGAGAAACCCCCAAAATATTCCTGAGAGGGAGAGAGAAGAGTGGAACTTACTTGCCATCAACCTTTCAAATGCAGAGGAACGGGGGCTTGGCTGTGTTTGGGGACGTAAAAAGAGCAGAGACTGCCCATATGCTAACAGATGGTCTTGGGTGGATCCCACCCCCTGCAGCCCCGGGCGAGGGCCACAGGAGCGGGTGCATTTTGCCTGCCCCCACTCAGGCCGCCATGACTGCTCACCCCAGCCTCTGAATTTGCAATAGTCGAGCTTGAATTAAAGGGATCTGCTAGGCTAGTACAGAGGATGGAGTGGAAAAGGAGGGAGGGAAGGAGGGAACTGTCGTGAAAACAAGATCTCCGTCATCCCTGAGAGAGGGCGGCTCCCTCGGGGAACTGCGTCATCTGCCCCGATGGCCGAGGCATTACTTCAGGCACCTGGTGAAGACTTAGGCTTGCTGCTGCAGTCTTTGCAAACTTGAAGTTCTGGTACATGTTGTAAAGTTACCATGCGGAAAGTTTGAACCAATTCAAATTGCTCATCCCCAAACTGAATATTATCATTTAAAAAGAAATCGGTTAATACAATAGGTAAACTCCTTTCATGTTTACTGGCTCTGTTCAATTCTTTTTCCAAAGTGTCTATTTATGTCCTTTGCCCGTTTTTCTCTTGTGGTGGTTATCTCTTGCTTATTGATTTGTAAAAGTTTTTTATGTAAGAAAGATATTAACTTTTGTCATTTTTGTTATAAATAATTTATCATTGACCTTTGAACTATTAACTTTGAGATATTTTCTTTGGTCATATAGAAATTATTTTATGATTATTTAATTGTTTATATCTTCAAATATATCCATTAGGGGTTTCTTTTAAGAGTTTCTGGCTTGGGAGTTATACTTAGAAATTCATCTTCACTCTAAAATTACAGAATTATTCACTTAAATTTTCTCCCAATAGTTTCATGGTTTCATTTTTTAAAAATACATATATTCAAATTGTTACCTTCTGTGGGCACAAGTTTAGGATCTAAACTTTTTTTCTCAATTTGTTAGTTTTCCTAATACTGGATTTCTTTCTCATTTTCTTGATTTAAATTCATACGGATGTTTGGGCCCTATTAGTGGACTTTCTGTCTATCTGTTCCAGTGTTACAATTTTATTGTTCCAGCTGTACAATTTTAGAGATTGTTAGGGCATGCCCCAATCATTACTTTTCTGTTTTCAAAAATTTTTTGACTGTTCTCATGTTTTCTTCCAATTGAATTTTAAATTTGTAGATCTTTACTTTTTTTCAAGAAGGGTCCTGTTTGGCATATATTCTGTGGTGGTCGGAATAATGCCCCCCAACTCCAAAAAATGTCCATGTCCTAATCTTCAGAACCTGGGAACACGTTAACTTACATGATAAAAGCGTCTTTGTAGATGTCATCAAGTTAAGGATCTAGATATGGAGAGATTATGGATTATCTGGGGGGTCAAAGTAATCGCAAGGGTCCTTTTAGGTGGAAAAGAGGCAGAACAGGAAGGTCAGAGGCAGCAGTGATGATGGAAAATGGTCAGAGAGATGTAACTTTGCTGGCTTTGAAGGTGGACGAAGGAAACACAAGACCCGGAATGTGGATGAGTTCTAGGGTCTGGAAAACACAAGGAAGTGATATCTCCCCAGGAGCCTCCAGAAGGAACACAGCCCTGACAACGCCTTGATTTTAGGACTTCTGATTTACAGAACTGTAAAAGAATAAACCTGCGTTGTTTCAGTCACTAGTTTGTGCTAATTTGTTAAAGCAGCAGTAAGAAACTAAAACAGTGTACTTTCTAAATTCCTCTATGTCTGAGAATTTATATGTTACTCTCACAAATAAACAGTAGCTTGATAAGTTAGAGAATTCTTGGGCTGCAATACTTTCCTCTCAGAATTGCAGATATTGATGTGTTGCACTTTGTGCTGCAGAAGACAAGTTTGATGCTCATCTGACTATGTGTTTACCTTTCAAATGCTTTTCCTACACGCTCAAAAGAAATTCCCTTTACCCTTGAAATACACCATCACTGGCTGGGTATGAGTCTCCTTTCATTTATTTTTCTTGGTGTTGGTGGGCCTTACAATTTGAGAATTTGCAACTATCTTCAGCTAAGAGAAGTTTTCTTATATTATTTATATGGGATTTGCTTCTTAGAGCATTCATTGAAAAAAAAAAAAAAACGGCCATGAGATTAGACAATAGAGACAAGAAACCAACTCTAAATAGAATAGGAATTCTTAGAAGTAGAAAATATTGCAGATTCCTTTTATATTTAGAGTTGGTGTCTTGTCTCTTTGTCTAAATCTCATTTTTTTTAATGAACTGGTCTAATACAGTATTTTATTACAGTTTATATCTGATTAACCATGCCTTCCCATACTTTTCAGGGCAAAACTACTATCACAGTTCATGAATCCAAGGTATAGATGCTACAATCTAAGAGATGCTTCGCTATTCTCTTACTTTTATACCATCTAAAATTCACTTCACATTTGTTTCATTTTGTACAAACTTATTTCTTATATTTAATCAATGTGATTACTAGAAAACTAATTTCATAATTTGCATGTTAATAGCTAAGTGAAAACAAAAGTATATACAGTAAAGCTGACTGAGCTCATTTTCTGCTTCCTGCATTGGAAACTTCCACCTAAAAGCATTTATAATAAACCTTGTGTTCAAATACACAGTCAAATGAAGGGAAATAATTAGAAATGAAGACCAATGAAGGTATCAGGACTTCCCTGAAAATGACTCACAAAAGTCTTCTGAAGACAGTTTTTGTAATGACACCAAGAAGTACAATCATCCTGTGGCTAAGCCTGTTCTAAAGCAGACATAAATACTTATATGATCACCATGGCAACTCCTTCAGTTCAAGTTGTCATAATTTCTCACCTGGCTTATTACGAGAAACCACTACCTTAAAAATGGGCAAATGATTTGAACAGACACTTCACCAAAGAAGACAGACCATGACCAATAAGCACATGAAAAGATGCTCAACATCATTAGTCTTCAAGAAAATGAAAATTGAATCCACAACAAGATACCACTTCAGACCCAAATTAAAAATGAAAAATACTGAAAGCACCAAATGTTGACCAGGCTGTGAAGCAACCGGAATTCTGACATGCTGCTGGTGAGAGTGTAAAACAACACAACCGCTTTGTGGAACTGCTTGGCAGTTTCTTATGAAGTCGAACAGAAACTTGCCCTGTCTCAGCAAATCCTCTCCTATTTACCCCAGAGAAGTGAAAACATATGTCTACAGGAAGCTTTGCACAAGAATGTTCATAGCAATTTTATTTATTATAGCCAAAGCCTGGAAAAAATCCAAATGTTAGCAAGAGAAATGACAAACAGATTGTTGTTTATTCATATAATGGGATATGTCTCAGCAATAGAAGGAAATAAACCACTGATGAATCGTGAAGACATATGGTAAGGAAAAGAAGCCAGACAGTTACTTACTGTATAGTTCCATTTAGATGAAGTTCAAGTACAAGCAAAATTAATCTATGGTGAGAGAAACCAGGATGGTGGTTGCCGCTGGGGTAGGGATTAACTAGAAAGGAATACAAAAGAACTTACTAGGGTTTTGGAATTATTTTCTGTCCCATTTGTAGGTCAAAGCTCATTGAACCAAATCCTTAGGATCTGTGCGTTTTCTTTTATTTCAGTAAAAATAAAGACATTTGCAGAGAATACACTTATTGTTTGTATTTTTCAGTAATTTTACTATGTACTTAGGGAATCTTTTCAAGGTGCAGAATCAAGTTTTTCTTAAATACAAACTTTTTAATCATATATTATTACTTCTTTTCCATGGATTCTGATCGCTACAGAGAATCCAGCTGCCCATATATTCTTCACATTCTCCAGGGCCTGATTTTTTTCTTTTAATTTGCATTCTGAAAGAACTTCTCACTTGGTTCTTCACATCACAGATGTTGATTCTTCTCTTTACTGCTTCCACATACAGATTTTAATTCTGAAATTTTATCTAGAGTCTCTAATAATATTCTCTCAGTGTAGGCAGTTCCCTTTCTATTTTTCCTGCTGATGTGGAAATTAAAAACACAGGCTTTGGAATGTGACACATCTTGTTTGTCAATATAGGTCCCAGCCTGTAGGTATAACTTTGGGCAAGTTAATTCAATTTAATAAGCCTCTTTTTCCTAATCTGCAAAACGAGGACCTTAGTTGTAACAACTTCATAGTGTTGTTGCAACAATTTTGTGAAATGATGCTTATACAATGCTTAGTACAGCTCAAGGCACAGAGCACTGAATAGCTATCAGCCTTCATCATTATCATCAGCATCACCTTTATCATCACTCTGCCTGCCTTCCTACTGGCAACTACATTTTTGTTCCAAGCTATTAACTACTCACCTTCTATGTGTTTTCCACACTGGCTGACACAGAGTAGATGTCCAGTGCACATCTGTTGAAAAAAATAGATAAATTTGCTCCTTTACTTTACCATATACCCTGATATTATACTGTAGAGTTACTATGTTTGGTTGTCAGTGAAACTCAATAAATTAATGCAAAATCTATTCTCAAAACAAGTTGTAAAATAATGAATCAATTTCTTTACCCAGAAAAATATTGTAACAATGTCAACTTGACAGTGCTTGAATAATTAACACATCAGGAATGGAAAAACAATTCCATGTTAAATTTTTAAAAATATTTATTTATTTATTTGGCTGCGCCAAGTCTTTGTTGCGGTACGCGGGATCTTCATCGCAACACACGGGATCTTTAGTTGTGGCATGTGAACTCTTAGTTGCGGCATCTCTGTGGGGTCTAGTTCCCTGACCAGGGATCGAACCCGAGCCCCCTGCATTGGGAGCATGGAGTCTTACCTGCTGGACCACCAGGGAAGACCCAAGTTAAATTTTTATTCAGACATACATTATAACAATACCACATTAGAATTAATTTTCATGAAATTGGGGGAAAGCTTTATGTCAATAAGTTATTAAATTTTTATTTATTTCTTAAAGTTTTAAAAACTTATTTTCTAACTCGTTTTATTTTTCTTTCATTAAATTTCAAAATAAATTGTTGGGGAGATAAAGAAAGGCCCCTCATATCTTAAAGTTTAAGTAAATCCCAACCTCAAAAGGGTAAGTACATCTCAAGTTTTAGTTTTCAAATTCCAATGCAAATGTCCAAATGGGAACTTTCATCCTCAGTGGGCAGAAGAAATCAAGATGTCTCCCCTTAGAGTCTGATCCATAAGTTGAAGCCCAGGGCATTGCTTGGCCAACCCCTTTCCATGCTCTGCACAGCTCTTATCTCTGCACCATCATTGCCAATGCCCTCAGCACTTGGACTGCTTGGCAGTGTCTACTGAAGGCCAGGCTTTGGTGGCCAGGCTTTCCCGCTGATCACCATAGGCACTGTCACCAGACCAGCCAAATCTAACACTGGCACTCAGGATTCTCCACACCCCTATCACCCTTCTTTCACTCCTGCAGCAGGTGACACCATCCTCAAGGGCAACTTTGCCGGCACTCCATCTCTGACATTTTGCCAACTCCTTTGCTGTGCCCGTGTGGTCAGGATCTCACCCCCTCTGTCTGCCTTCAGTAGAGAACTGAGCTGCAGGGACCATCCCTGTATCTTCGGAACATCTTTCTGTCCTCCCCACCTCCCCAATAATTCCACCATCTAGTTATAGCGATTTCCTTTTGCCCACCAGCCCAGTACAGTCCCAGCTGTGTGGAGTAGGTACAGATTACCTGAGATGATTTTGTCATAGCTCCCCTATGCCCTAAACAGCTCTGATCACTGGGTATACGAGTTATTTATTGCTGCATAACAAGTTATCTCCAAATTTATGAACTCATTTTCTGAGGGTCAGAAATCCAGGAGCAGCTTGGCTGGGTGGTTCTAGCTCAGGGTCCTTCATGAGGTTGCAGTCAAGCTGTCGACAGGGACTGCAGTTTCTGAAGATGTGACGGGCTGGAGGTGGCACTTCTAAGCCCCCCATGTAGCTATTGCAGGAGGATTCAATTTCTTGCCGTGTGGACCTCTCCAAAGAGGGCTCATGACATGGCTTCTCCCAAGGGAAGAGATGCAAGAGCGAGGTGAGCACGCCCAAGATGGGAGACACAGTCTTTTATATCTCATCTCCGAAGTGACATCCCTTGACTTCTGCCATATTCTGTTCACTAGACATTAGTCACTGAATCCAGCTCCTACTCATGGGAAAGAGAATTAAGCTCCATGTTTTGAAGGGATGAATATCTAGAATTTTTGGACACATTTTAAAAGTCATCATCTTGGGTTAACACCTGTATCTCCTCAGGTGTATGAACATACTCTCAAGTGAACTCACAATGTGTGAGCTTATGTCATATCCTAGAATGTGAGATTCCTGTATGGAAAAATCCACTCCTCAGAGCTGGCCCTGCCCCAGAGTGGGTTCACTGCTTTTCCAGCCCCTAATCCATTCTGGTTCCTCTTTAACACAATACAGGTGGGCCCCTGATAGCAGAACTAATGAATTATCTCAATGCAAATTGGAGAGTCCATGAAAAAGACCTGGAAAGGAACCGAAATGGTTTATGGCTCCAGGCAACATAATGGATTAGTTCTTGGTCTACAGAGTGATTCATTGCCCTGTCACAGCCTCACTGATCTGGAAAGAAAGTCAAGTCTACTAACTGTCTAGAAAGTGAGCATTTTTGGATGAGGGTCAAACCCAGTAGAGTCAGGCTGTCCTGACAGGTTTGAAGAGCAGTTGAAGGAATTCTACAGCAGACCTCAAAGCTTTGATGTGAATTAGAGCAGCTCAAGTGTTTTTGAAAAATGAGGACAATTTAAAAACACAAGTATTCCTATCTTCGCATGTCTTCTTCCTGCTGAAATGATTCTTTCCTGGTCTTCGCAACATGCTGTGTAAGATGGAGTCCTGTTCTTCTCATCAGGAACATCAACCCATGGTTTTATTAGGATGCATCCTGGGTGATGTCCTATCCAGACTCGCAGTTGCCAGGATAAGCTAAATAGGGTTAATAAAAATAAGATGGTTTATATGAAGTATGCCCCAGGGTTGCTGTGGAGCAATGTTTTCCAAAGCGTGTTCCACAGAACACTGGTCCCATGCATTACTCCATGGGTAGAAAAATTTTTGGTACAATAAACGTATGAAGCATTGCATGAAACATCTTCACTTAGACATGTGTGATTACATTACTATATTAAGGCATATGAGAACTCCTGAAGCAAAAAAATTCTTTTCCTTTTCCTCCTCCTCATTATTATTATTATTATTACTATCTTTAAACTTGACTTAACCCAATTTCCCAGATATCTGTTTTCTATGGAACAGCATCGTCTGTGGAATACATGGGACTTTAAATTTTTTTTTAAATGCACATTTTAATTCAATTCCAGCTGATTTGCATTGTTGTCCAAAAACATAATCTGTGAGATGTGGAGTGTTTTTGTTTTGAACACAACATGTTCAATTTTTGTAGATATTCCATTTGTACATGAGAAGAATGTCTATTTCTCCATTGTTGAATGCTAAGAAGAATGTATATTTCCCCAAAGCTAAATGCTTTTGAGTTGGGTTTGTTAGTGTTGGACAGATCTTGTATACCTGTACTATTTTCTGTCTATTTGACATATCAGGAATTGAGAATGGTGTGTCGAAATCTTCCACTTTGGCAAAGAATGTGTCCATTTCATCTGGTAGTTCTATCAATTTTTGCTTTATATATTTTGTAGCTATTTAGGGTAATAAAAATTTAGAATTGTTACTTCAACATATAGTGACCATTCTCATCCTTAACAATAACTTATGTTGGCTGATGTCTTTACAGCCATTGAAGATTTCTTTAGTATTTGCTTGTATCTTTAATTCATTTGCTTCTAGCATACAGTATCCTCATGCTTTAGGTGTGTCTCATTTAAATATCCATAGTAGATATTTTTCCTACTCAAAACTGATACTCTCTGTATTTTCAGCAGAAAGTTTAGTTCATTTTTATCTATCATAATTATTATGTGTGAAGTCTTCTTTTTCCATCTTCCTCTTGCGTTGTGTTTTATATTTGCCCTGCTAATTCTCTATTTGTTTTTTTTCCTTCTGTTTGAATAAGTTGATTTGTTGTTGTTGTTTTTCTTCTTCTCTTTCTTTTTCTTCTTCTCCTCCTCCTCCTCCTCCTCTCCCACCCCTCCTCCTCCTCCTTCGTCTATTTTCCCCTCTTCTAGTTTGAAAGTAATACTCTTTATTACTTTTTTAAAATTTATTTATTTATTTTTATTTTTGGCTGCACTGGTTCTTCATTGCTGTGCGTGGACTTTCTCTAGTTGCAGCGACGGGGGCTACTCTTCATTGCGGTGCATGGGTTCTAGGTGCATGGGCTTCAGTAGTTGTGGCACATGGGCTCAGTAGTTATGGCTCGTGGGCTCTAGAGCGCAGGCTCAGTAGTTGTGGCACACAGGCTTAGTTCTTCTACAGCATGTGGGATCTTCCTGGACCAGGGCTTGAACCTGTGTCCCCTGCATTGGCAGGAGGATTCTTAACCACTGCACCACCAGAGATCCCTTTATTACTTTTTTTTAGTAGTTAAAATTTTAAATTCAGGCTTGCTGAACTCACATCTAAAATTAATCAATATCTTAAGCTCTCCTAATCGTCCCAACTCCAGACTTACTTGCTATTGTTTTTCAGCATTTTGTTCTTTGTTTAAATTGTTTTTATTACTTTACATACTTTTAAAAATGTATCCACTTGTTTGGAAATTATTTTACTTGCTATTTCTTCAGCATCAGACCTTCTTTCTGGGATCATTACCTTTTCCTGGAGAACATATTTTGGAGTCCTTTTGGTCAGTCTTTAAGTAGTAAAACCATTGTTTGTCTATAAAATTCTTCAGTTTGCCATTGTTTTTAAATGTTAGTTTACTGGGTTGACAATCTTAAGTCTGCACTTTAAGGGTATCATTACACTGTGTCTGGCTTCCATTGCAGTGAATAACAAGTCTCCTGTAAATCTAATTTTCACTTCTAGGTGGTCTATTTCTTCTCTTTGGCTGCTTTTATGGTCTTTTATTTTTCATTGGATTTTCTGTAATTTTATAGTAATCTGGTACGGTGTAGATTTCTTTTTATTTAACCAGCTTGGGTTTATTATGTTTTCTCTTAAGTGGGGATTTGTAGTCTCATGAATTCTGGTAAGTTCTGAGCCATTATTTCTTCAAATACTTCTCCTCTCCCATTCTCTCTATTCTGGAATCCTGGTTAGACATATGTCGTACTTTCCCACCCCCTACTTTGTATTTCTTTGCCTCTCATATTTTCCATCTTCTTATTTCTCTGTGTTAAATATTGGCTTATTTTGTCAAATCTGATTTCTAATTCTTTCTTCAACTGTTTTTAATCTACTTGTAATCCATCTATTGTGGTTTTCATTTTATTAATTATAAATTTCATTTGTAAAATTTAATTACTTTAAAAAATTCCTGAAATTTTAATTGTCCCTTGTTAGTGGTCATTTTTATTTTTTCAAATAATGATAGTTATTTTATAGTCTATATATAAAAATTCCAATAATTAAGGTACATGGGGAACTTATTCTGTGGTTTGTTGCTTTCACTCATAGTGGCTAATTTCTTTCCATGTTTTGTAATTAATTTTGAATTTATATTCATCTGCACATAATCTGAGGCAACCCCAGGGATTTGTGTTGAGGATGTTTATGTCCGAAGAGAATCTGCTTCTGCAGGGAGCAGGGGACATTGCCACTTGGGACCTTTTACCTTCCCTCCCTCCACTCCCTCCCGGGTCCCAGGCTTGCTCTGCATCCTCCTGCCCCACCTCCCTCCCCCCATCTTGCAGAACGAATTTCACGGAAGAGAAGCTGAGAACATGGGAAAATGAACCAGTGGTTTTTGATCAGATCTCCCCCAGAGTGTTCAGTGGTTTTCAGTGAGTTTTCCAAGACTGTGCTGGATTTGGTGCTCACATGACTTTGCATCTTGGCTAAAGCAAGCGTGATGAGTGAATTACTGTTTTCCTGAGAAAGCCACACTTTCAAGAAGAGACTGAAAGGGGAAAAAAGGCCATATGTATGGTGAAACAGTCTTTATGTAATATGACATATTAACATGATGACTCGTAAACTACCTTTTTTCCAGCAATGTTCCTGAAAGAAGCCAATATCCAGTGGAAAGTCTCAAAAGTTTCAGTGCTGATTTAAAAGAAAGATGTTAAACTAAACATTATCCAACCACTCAAGAGGACCTCAAAAATTTATTATAAATCATTTTCATCTAGGAGACAATGTTATGTTCAATGCAGATTTAAATCCAATCACAGCAGATTTAACAATATGACAAAAGATGAAATAACATAATGTAATTTCTGTTCATGCTGAGTAGCTTGATAAAAAGGACAATTTTTTTCTACTTGAATAATGAACACAGGAGAGATGAGAAATTTTAATAACAACTTTTTTGTTGTTGTTGTTAAAATCAAATGTGTGTTTCTTAATGAGTCAAGTCCAGGACATGATACTCGCAAAATCAGATAAACCCACATTGCTGATGTCCTGATTTTAGCTCTGCCACAGACTTCCCATGTGACTTAGGAAAGTGGTCTCTATTTCTGGATCAAGTCCTAGAATTGCAAGATTTTTATGATAAAAATACATTGATTATTACATATAAGGAGTAATAAAGATTGGTCCAAAGCCTTTAATTTTATACCTGATGAAATCCAGACTTTGAAAAGTACAGTGAGTGATTTGCTTAAAGTTACTCAACTAGTGTTAACCGAATCATGAAGAGGTTGAAGTTATTTTGAAAGAAAGAAAGAAAGAGGAAAGAATGGGAGGAAGAGAGAAAGAAAAGAGGGAGGTAGGCACAGCAGGTATCCTGTGATCATGAGACTGAAAGGCACAGGCTGACAATGACAAAGATGACAAAGCAGGAAAATAAAAGTAACCTGGATTCTCTGATGACTCTGTAGAACGGCCATAATATCCTTGGACATCCTACCCTCCATCTTCTCATTACCTAAAACAAATTCACCCAAGCCACTACTGAACAGATTTGCTTCATTGTATCTGAACAGAATTTCTAACTGGTATCTAAAGCCTGCCTAGTGTAGACATGTGCTAAGCTGTTTTAAAGATCACTGTACATGGTCAATTCGTATTTTATTTATAGTGGGGAATAATGGCTGGGAGGAAATTGGCATTCCCATGGTGGTACAAATGAATGATCTCAAAATACTTTTTAGTATTTTGACTCTTCTTGAGAATTTTTCCAAGAAATAATCCTATCATAGTTAAAACTTATGTATAAATATGTTTATTACAAAACTGTTTAAGTTACTAAATTTTTGGAAAAACTGAAATGTTCAACAATACGTAAAGATAAGACAGTTTGGTGCCTTAGTAGAGTAGAATGGGTTATAGTCATTAAGAACTGTCTTTCTCAAAGAGATTCTTAATGGCAAAGGAAGATGCATGTGTTGCATTAAGCCAAATATGCAAGATACAAACTATAGTTTTAATATGATAACAGCTGTTACCAAACCAAACTTGGATCCTCTTGCCCATACCCAGTAAAGCCAATCAATTGACACTGGATTGTGGTGAAGGAAAGTGCAGCATTTATCACAGGGCGGCAAGCAAGGAGTCTGGGAGGCTAGTGCTTAAAAGGCCCAAACTCCCTGGCTTTTTAGGAAAGGCTTTTAAGGAAACGTTTTTAAAGACAGGGGGAGGGGGATGTTATACATAATCAGCTCGTGGACATTCTTCTGATTGGATGGTGGGGAGGTAATTAGGAGTCAACATCGTGGACCTTCTGGTTCTAACCAGTCTGGGGTGTGTGTGCTGGTGGACAGCATACAGTTAACTTCTTCCACCTGGTGGGGGTTTCAGTATCTGCAAAACAGCTCAAAGGATGTGGCTCAGAATATTATCTATAGCCCAGAATATTATCTATAGCCCTTCTCCTTGAGGAGGAACTAAAAGTCCTTGATTTTGTTTAATGGCTAACCTATTATTATTTTGTCTTGCTTGACTGTTTTCCTTTCTTTCTGCACTTTCTCACTTCTCTGATTAAATTTACTCTTTGGAACTTGGGGAAGGCCTAGGAGGCTAAAGTTCTTCTATAGACAAGAGCAGGTGGAGAATGTGGTTGGGGGGGGGGTGTCTGTTCTGGGAAGGCCCCCTAGGATCCTGCTCAATTATACAACCATGTTAAAATTCACTGGACGAATCCTGAAAAATATAAAATTCACTATCATAGGTTGGTGTATGTGTGCTTGCTTTATATTTCTTCTTTATGTTTTCCTATATTTTCCAATTTTTCTACAATGAGAGCAATTAGAAGGAAAAAGATCTTTTTGTCCTTAAGGTACTTTCTATTTCTTCTTCATTTTTTTCTCCAGAAATGCATCTTTAATAGAAACTCTTTAGACTGGTCTTAAACAAGGTAAAATGGGCTATTTTACAACACATTCAGGATTTTATAAGGGCACAAACTCTAAGAAGGGCACTAGTTCGAGTCATACAAAATATTCACTATCCAGTCTTACCTAAATTAGTATGTGTCTTACTAGAGATCACACCAAATTCAAGTGTCTGAGCCCAGGTTGCTATGTGGCTCCCTGCAATGTCTGCATCCCGCCTAGTTCCACCTGCATCCATCTCCCTTGTCTTCTGGTGTTTAGCAGAGCAGCTCTTTAGGATCCATCCCCCTGGGTCTCTTGGACATCCTGGATCTTGCTCCATCCAACTCTGTCTACTGACTGTAAATAATGACGTTCTCCTTCCTGGTGCCAAGTTCTTGGTCAACTGCTCCAAGCAACTCCAGCTTCTCTCCCTCCCTTCTTGGGGCATATACTGGCTGTTTCATGTGTTTTCCACCAACACAGAGGGCTTTGAGATTCTCAGAGTTCTTCCTGGGATCATATCTAGAAAGCAGTTTCACACAGATACACAGCAAAATGGCAGCAGAGACTGGATGGTCCGTGTGGTGGTGATGGTGGGAGAAGCGTTTACTGAGGAACAGATTCAACCTCAGGGCATCAACAAAAGAACCTGGACTTGGCATGACAAGAGCTTCCATGTGCTGTGCTCTCCCTGCCCAGTTTACACATAGAAACTACCTGAGGTTTTTCTTCCTCCCGTCAATCTGTTTGAAGACAAGAGATGACATCATACTTAAAAATATGGAGTCAGACAATAGCACTTTTGCTCCTTAAGCGTTTTTTTTTTTTTGATGACAACTCATCCCTCAACTATTTAGAGAGAAGAGCTCAGCCCTGACAAGTAAAAGGCATTCAACAATGAGAAACATTTCTAACAATGGGAAAGGGAGAGTGAGTCACCTACTAGGGCCCTGGGGCATTTGGTCCTGGAAGCCTTAGAATCATGTTTCAACTTCATTATTCATTTCAAACAGTCACTGTTCGTCCCTATTATGCCAACTCCAGCTCTTATGTTTCAGGTTGATTGTTCTAATGCGGAAAGTTGACCAGAACCCATAAGAGGACTGACTTTGGATTCATAAGTTTGCCAAGGCTAGCCCTAGACACCATAATTTCGAGGCTTATTCACAAGTTAAACATATTTGAGATGGGGAAAGGATTTATGGAGAAGCACATTATAGTGTGGATTAGGATGACAGGCTGACTCCAGTCAACTGGTTTCCACATATACCAAATCAATAGATTTGTAGATATATCATTCTCAACATTTAAGAAAAAATAGAAGAGGGGGAATGCAAGCTATCCAGTTACCCCAGAGTCTGGCTCTGGCCGTGGTTCCTTGTCCTGGAAACGCTGTAGGTGAGAAGGTTTCCACAAGGGATTGGAAGTGGGAAAATGTGAGGACTCTGTGTGGTCACAGGGTCTCAGTGAGAGAGACAGGCACCAATCCAAGTGGTTCATCCCATCCAATGGGAGCCGTGCCTCTTTTCTGTGAACCCTTTCTACTTCTCTTGCCTCCAAGTCTTCCCAAGAGCTCATCTTCTGATTTAAGACCACGTAGCATATGCCCGTAACCAGGGAAATGTAGCAGAATTAATTAAATCGCCACTAGAGGAAGTCTTTGTCCAGTATGAGTCCATAGTTACAAAACACTACACTGGGTATGGTCCAGTTTTGCTTAGAAAATACAGATAGAAAACACTAAACATCAAAATCCTGAGCTATTAGCTCCAGGTGATGATTTCTATTGATCTGTATTTGTTAAGTATGTACAATACAATTAAAACACAACGCTCTTTAAAAAGGAGAAAACCAAAAGAGAAAAGAATGTTTCCAGATCGCCACTATCAATTTTTGTGCCATTGCACACTCAACTCCCAAGCAACTGGCAGGGTGCCCCAAACACTTAAAAGCCCTGACAGTTCCAGAACCACAACATTTGTCCAGAAGGACAAAGGTGGCTCTAATTCAATCTGTGACCATTTGCCTCAGCTTCTATTCCACTTCAGGGCAATAGAGGGGACGCAGAGGTCTACAGCACAATGGAGGAGAAAAGAGAGGAAAACCAGAGGTCCTGGGAAAAGTCCACTGACCCTCCTTGACACCCCTAAATGATCCCAGAGAAATGAAAGCCGCCATGCCACAGGCTAAGAGGGTGATGACATTTTAGCAGTCATGAGCCCTGCCACCTCTCACGACAGGCAGCCTTGGACTGTTCCAGCCAGCGTGTGCTCCAGGGAAGCTTTCCCTGCGATCCTGGCTCCATCAGGAGCCAAGGGTGAAGCTCTGAGTCCAGGCTCGTCCCCAGCTTTCTAGGCCCTGAACTGACTGGTTACCCCCTGACCTTTCCCGAGCCTCCCCCTGCCTTCCTGGGATTGACCTGGTGCCCCTTCTGGAAGGACTTTGGCAAAACCTACCACAATCTCTGGCAGTCTAGCTGAACACCCACCTGTCTGTGGGTCGATGCTTCTCCGAAAAACTGAGTAAGAATCCTCAAGCCGTGACACTTCAGCATGGTTCCAGAAAGACAGACTAGTAGGTTCTGGCAGACCCAGAGGGCCTGCCTTCCTTTGAAGTAACTTTTCTTTAAAAAGAAGAAAAGGAATGAACTTAGAGAAAATATTATTTGTGTTCTCAATAAGATTCAAGAAACATAACACAATAAATGACAAGAAACCTCTCTTTAAAACATGAAACAAGGAATGATGGTGTGAAATGGGCAGCCTGATTACCGAACTAGAAGCATGAATATCACAGTGGAAAGTGAGCCGGGACCGGCTCCCTTGTGACGTGCAGCCCTGAGACTGGTCTTATGAGCTGTCTGTGCAGTTACAATCCAGTTACTTTGCTGTAACGCACGATGCACAAATCCAGTTACTTTGCCGTAACGCACGATGTACAAATCCCGGTTCGCTTTTGAAAGGAGAGCATACTGTGGAGGCAAGGTCACTTCTCTTTTGTTTTTCTAAAATACCGCCCATCACCTCCCAGCCCTCATCTCTCAGTCAGTGGTTCTCCCAGCAAAATGTCAACATGTGACTATGTTATTTCATTTGATTCCTTTCTCGTGCCCAACACCCACCTAGCACACCACCTGCATATGATAGAGTCTGGACGAAGAAATCATTGTGCGATGAATGAATCCAGGGTTGCTTCTGCCCGTTCCTTATTCACAAGCATCACTCAGGTGGGCTGCCAACCCTCTTTTCAACATCACCTTACCCTTGACACTCATTAAACTGGTTTCCGGACACACGGCTGTATTGGGGGAGGAGAAACAGAGGGGGCGGTGGAACTCATAAGCACTTGTTCAGAGATATGAAGTGAATTTGCAGCAGGGTCTGTATCCCCAAGGGATGGTCAGGTGTGGAAAGAGAGATGAGCCTGGTCACCAGAGCGGGTGAGGAAGACGAGCGGCCCTTCCCTACTCGCTCCCACCTTCCATTCTGTCTCAGCACTGGGGGACCACATCCTGCTGTGAAAAACTCCAATTGTTTTAGTCTAGCCTCGTTCGTGGCCGACAAACATGTGAAAATAGATGTGTCAGTCATTTTCCCGATTTCCAGAGTGGCTGCCAAGTGAGCAGCAGGACCATGTGTGGGAACCGCCGCGGTAAGCAGGCACCTGCTATTTCCCATTAACGTTGTCCCGTGTGGCGGCTATGATTCTGCCAACTTGTCGGAAGGTTTTATCTGTTTATGTCGTAATGCGTGAAATCCATGTTTTTATTGTGAAGGAAGAAACACACACACACGCAGATGAGCCCCTTTTGATTATATTATCTCCGGATTCTTTTGAACATGCACCTAATGCAATTAGGAATATACCGTGGTTAACTTGGTGACTCACTTTGGCCTCACAGTTCAAGTCTGTGCTCATCATTCTTCACCAGAATGGACACCTCAACCGACCTGACAGTCATCTTCTTCTCTTGCTGTCAGTATTTGAATCAATAAAAATATTGGGGACGGGGTGGGGGGGGAGGCTACTATTACCTCCATTTTACAGATGAGAAAACTGAGGCCCAGAGAAGTGAAGTGACTTGCCAGGGTTTTGCAGCCCGTAAGTGGTGGGGTCGGGGTTAGAGTCTGGGCAGTTTGTCCCAAGGGCCTGTACTGTTAACTCTGCCTTGCTGAGATGGTGCACATGCCACCCCAATCACTCAGGGGTAGAGAGTTTAGCAAAAACAAAGAAACAAACAAACGAAACAGGCTGCCCATTTAAATTTGAATTTCACATGAACAACAATTTTTTTTGGTATAACCGTGTCCTATAGAATATTTGGGACATACTTTTACTTTAGAATTCTTGTTGTTTATCTGAAATTCCAATTTAACTGGGCATCCCGTATTTTATCCGGCAGCCCTAAGCGAGAGAACTGTAGGTAGTGGACTGTCAGTTTGGGGGCCCAGAAGTCTGGGGGTTGGAGTTACCCAGGGTGGTGGTGGGGATCAGTCAGGAACTTCCTCTCATCATGGCCTCAGTCTGGCTCCCTAGAGAGATGCTGGGGGAAGGGTCAGGGAAAGTGCTCGTGGCCACTGCACACGTGGGCTTGCGCGTGCACGTGCACACACACACACACACACACACACACACACATATGTTCACACACCCCGGGCCCTCTGCCTGGGATGCCAACCCATCAGGAGCAAGCTCCATGCCCTGGTGGAGTTTCCCGCACTCTGCTGTGCAAGTGGGAAGCAAAGTCAAGTTAGGGGGCTTCAGAGAACCCCAGCCTGCCTGTAGAGTCCATCTTCCAAGAGCCCAAGCTTTAAATTAAGGCCAAGCGCAGTTCCTTCACAGGCATACTTATCTCTGGACATGAAGCATTTCTCAGAGATCAGTGGTTTGTTCTGTCTCGTCCTGTCAACATTGTATTTGCAGGAATGCCCCATGGATTCTGGGATGTGGCTAATTTTTAACTTCATTCTGCAATGAGAACGTCTATTGTTTCTTTTTTTTTTTTTGAATTTTATTTTATTTTTTTATACAGCAGGTTCTTATTAGTTATCTATTTTATACATATTAGTGTATATATTGTTTCTATTTTGTGATTTTTAGATGTGCATCTAGCTATGGACATACAGACAGATACAGGGATACAGAATTATGCTTGTTTCAAAAATGACTCAAGGTGATGTATGTCGTGGTTGTGTAAATGAGAACCAAGTCCTGCCATCTTGCTCAGAAAAGCCACCTCGTGTGTCATCAACTAGACTGTAAGATGCTTAAACACAAGGACAGATCTCAGTCATCTAATGCCCAGTCTAGAGCCTGTGCACATTTGTTTCTTTGTCCATTAGTTGATTTGTGAAATCTGATTAAGCAAATACTGTTGGGTCAAAATAATTTACACTGCTTTAGGCAATGGTATTCCTCAGCCAATTAGCTAGATGATTAATAACTATAACACATGATTGAATTTGAAGTCCCTTTTTACCATTCCACAAACAGATGACGTTTCATTGTTTATTGTTATCAATGGAAAAAATTGAGTTACCTTGGCTAAATAAAAGAGGATACAGACGGCATTGTGCTTTAACCACAGAAATGGGGCCTGTTATCACTGCATGCCAATTGTTCTCTTTCGAATTTGGTGGAGAAAGGAGACATTTATTAAAACATTAAAGTAAGCATGAACAAAGTAGCAGTTTATACTTACAACAATATTTGGTTTAGAGCACAGTCAGGATCTTGGGACTGTTTGGGGCTTAGTGCAAATATATTTGAAGATAACATACATCTTTCTGGAAACTTCAAGAACACGCAGAGTGAAAGATTAGGATATGATTATCAAGCAGCTCCAAAATCAAAGTGATTAGATTTGCTAGAATCTGTACAGTATAATGAAAAAATTATACAAAATGTGTAAACCAGGATTGTCTTCATGGTTAAATGTTAACAGTTTTTCTGAGAAAGCACTGAACTTATCAGTTCAGCAGTTAATTATTGATACTCAGAATGCAGACTTGTTAGAATAAAGAAGTCAGAGTCACTCATTCAAAACAGAAGCGTTGATAGGAACCGTGTTAGCAATGTTGGATGCCACTGGAATAGCGCAGCCCGGTGACACGGGGAAGGTCAAAGCGGAGAACTGGGTCAACGGTGTTCAGTGCAGGGTACCACCAGTAGTGGCCCTTGCAGAACCAATCAGAAACACCTCTGTATGCAAACTATATTTGGACAGACACCTGAGAAGCTGTGATGTTTCTTGTTGAGGTAAAGAAATTCTGAAAGCAAAGTAAATGTCCCTGTTAGAAGCGCCCCAAGCCTACCAGCCACAGACCTGCCCTACTTCATTCAACCAGGTCAGGGTTGGAGAAGAGGAAGTTGGTCCAGGGGCTGGTGTTTGTTCCTAGTCTGGTCATACTGTGTCTGGATACTGCTGGTCTTTAGTTATATTGGACAAAGAACTCTGGGTTGAGTAGGGTTGTGTGTGTATAGTATTGTATACATATATATTTATGCTAGATAGATAGACACAGATATTCATTTGTGATAAAATTCATTTGAAAAAGTCATCTTTGGGTCTTCCCTGGCGGTCCAGTGGTTGAGAATTCTCCTTCCAATGTAGGGGGTACAGGTTCGATCCCTGGCCAGGGAGCTAAGTTCCCACATGCCTCGCGGCCACAAAGCTAAAAAATAAAACAGAAGCAATATAGTAACAAACTCAAAAAAAACTTTTAAAAACAAAAGAAAAAGTCATCTTTATCTGAGTTGAACTAGGAGACACAGAGACTGCCCGCATGAAGTTCAGGAGACTGAGGGAGATTGGGGGGCAGGGCACACTCACCCCTCACCTGTTGCAGGCTGGGGGCTGGGCTGAGAAAACCCACAGCTCCTGAGATGGCTGCTGTAGTCAGTGACACAGAGGGCAGTCTGTGTTCCCTTCAAGGTGAAGGTCCTGCCCCAGGTGAGCTGGTTTGCTGATCCTACCAGGTGAGCGTTCCTGGAATAAATGCTCTTCTGTAGAGTCCTGGTCATGTCCTGGCCATTCTAGAGACTGTGGGTCTCTCTTTGAGACTGGTGGGCTGTGTGTCTCAGATTGGCTGCTCTCATGGGTTTCTTTGTCATTCATTCAAAGTCCTGGCAATCTTGATGTGATACCCTGCATTCAACCCCGCTGAAACTTTAATGAAAAGTCACTTCTCTCACGTCACCATATGGGTGATAAATTTCACCTGTTGACACATACCTAGGGATGGATACAGACTCTGCAGCCAGCAGGACCTGGGTTCAAATCCCTGCTCATCCACTTAAAGGCTGGAGAGCCTGGAATCTTAGCTTCATTGGTGGTAAAGATGCAAATAATAACAATGCCAACACCATAGGGTTTTATGTAGATTAAATGAGATACTCCAATGTGAAATGTGTAACACTGGGCCTGGCACATAAAACACATCATTACTATTATCCTGCAGCGAGTCTATGGGTGATTCAGAGTGGGGGAAGGCAACCGAGAAGGTTCCATTACCTCTCTGAGCTCAGAACATTTTGATATTAATTTTGAAAAGTCAGTCAATAGAACAAATATCTCTTGAGCCCTAAAGCACGTGCCAAGCATGATTCAAGGAGTTGGGCAAGATAGTCGGCGTCCTGCTTTCTGGAAGCTTACATTCTAATACAGAAAACGGAAGGAAAGGGGAGGGGAGGGGAGGGGAGGGGAGGGAAGGGAATTTAACCCATGCAGAGGTACCAAGCCTCAGACATTGTGCCAGGAATAATTTTTGCAAATATGCTCTATTAACCAAGCCACTTAGCTTCAGTTTTATCAGAAATCACCAGCTTGTGAGCACCTGTGGGATTCCTCACCGTTGCAGCTGCAAATGTGGAGGCAACATCTTCAGACCCTTGGGGGTGGGGGTGTTGGGGGAACCAGGAAGGGTTCGGTGTGTTTCAAGAACAATCTACCACCAACCAGAGTTGTTCAACTACAGGAAGTTTCCATTGCCTTCAGCTAAGAGGGCAGGTGTGAGGATGTCTCTCAGTGGGGAAGAGAGAGCTTGAACGGGGAGCCGGCAGCTCTGAGGTCTTTGGAGAGAGATTAGAAGACTCTCCCTTCCCCCAGGCCTGCTGGGGCACATCTAAGGCACATGCGTGGGAAGCACCTCCCGGACAAGGTGGGCACCTGGCACCGGACAAGGCCCTCGCTGTGGGGATCTCAGTGACTCAGATGCAGGACCTGTGAGTCATAGGATACGAAACAGAGGGGAAAGAGAGGACAGGGGTTGGGAGAGGCAGAGGGCGGGAAACACCAGAGTCTGAAGCAAAGAGAGGGGAATATGTTCTCTTCATTTCCATCAGGTGATTTTCCAATGACCTGGATGAGATTCCGAGTGGCTTTCCCTAGAGCACCGGGTCCTTTGACTGGGGGAAGCTGAAGGCACTGAGATGGACATGAAAATGACTACGCATATTTCAATTTGTCATTTGTAATTTGTAGTGACTGGTCTGGGTCGTTGATTCACGGCAGAGAGTGGCTACACGTCAGGAAAGCTGTAGTTTCCAGCAAAAGGAAGGAAGCTATTTGGCAAAGACTTCACACTCCTCAGAAAGATGTAATTCACCAAGAACTGTCCTTACTAGCAGGCAGGGCAGGGCGTGGAAACAAGCCCTGAGCTAGAAGTCTGAACACGCAGAGGTTGGACCTGCCCCGAAGCTTATCTGGAACAGGCACAAGTCACACTGTCCCCTCCCCTCCTGGAAATACCCTGAGGACCAGCTGAAAGAGGTTCTTTGAAATCTACAGGGCACAGTAAGAGGATGAAAGGCCCATTATGTTTGAGCTGTTATAACCTCCCCTGGTGGCACTTTGGTAGGGACGCCTGAGTGGCCCCAAAACAGGGACCCGAATTCCATGGCTATTTGGGGCTGACTCGGGGTTAAGGATTGACTTATGCCCCCAAATGACAGGTTCGGATGAGAAGGTAAAGCTGGGCCTTTTGATCAGAATAAAAATTAATGTATTTGACTATTACTTACATCTTCTGCACATGCATAAGATGCTGGGCTGTGTTCTGTGGGGTAACAGAAACAGGTCCTGGTGTCCAGGAGCTCACACTTGGTAAGGAATGTAAGACACACCTACAAATATCTATAACAAAGCCCTGTGACCCGGGCATCGCAACCAGGGGATAAAAGCAATCACAGGAGGGGGTACCTCTGACTTGTGAGATCTCTGCCCCCTCCCCGGCCCCTGGCAACTTCCTCCCATGTGGCTCTGGAAACCTCCTGGAGGTTCTCCCTGGGTTCAGGAAACTCGGCCTGGTCTCCTCCTGGAAACCCACCACTGTCCTCTCCCGATGGGGTCCCAGGGGATGTCTCCACTGCAGCTCTGCTACCAGTGCCCACAAAGACACCTCTATAGAGAACACCGCCCCCTTCTGGTAGCAGATCCTCATTTCCTGTGGACCAGCTCGCTGCATTGGGACCATCCATGTGTATTCCCTGTTCATTCCACTGGCCTCTTTGATTAGTCCGTGTGTGGACTCGGGGATTCTCCCCAAGCCCATCACATCCTTGCAGGTGATGAGGTGTGAGAAGGCGGTTCTCTCAGGGTTACCAAGCTAGGATGATGGTAGGCAGAGCCAACTACAGCAAGGTCTCCGGCTGCGTAAGAGTGAACCCACTGCAGATAAAGTGAACGAGCTCAGTGCAGAGAAGGAGAAAGGGGGTGAAGCCACACCTGAGGATGTCACCTGCATCTGGGATCCAGGTTCCCAGATGCCAGCTCCACTCTGGCCTTCCCAGATGTGTGAGCCAATAAATCCTCCTTTTTGACTCAGGTTGATTCAAGTTCATGTTCTTCCATTTGCCAACGTGGTCCCTGCTGCCATCAGATGGCCTGGGCGTCCCCCCGTGGAGCTGCCAGCACCAACGCCCAGGCCTCTGAGGTCTTACCCAGTCCCTGGGGCTGGTCTTTACCCCCAAGGTCAACTCCAATGCAGATATTTGTATGGATTCTGATGCCCAGGTGTCTGGTGTCTTCAGGTCCATTGTCACTGACCTCCCAGTGGCCTCAGCTCTCTTCCCTCAGGATGAGCTCTTGTCAAGAGGTGCCTGGTCTCCCAGGTAAAGAGATCCTTGGAGGTTTCATCCCAGGCATCCTGCTGACATGTTCAGGCTTGGCTGAGATCCAAAGTGAGGAAGTTTAGACTCAAGTTGGGAATCCTAGTGCAGAAAGAGGATACAAAGGAAGGGCTCTGGCAGCTAGGGGAGAACGAAGGATGGTCTCTGTGTAGGGGAATCTAGTTCATGCTTCGTGGAGGATATGGCTTTTGCAATAAGTCTGAAGGAAAGAGAGGATCTTATATTTAAGGCATGAGTAAAGGAAAGTAGGGGAAGTATTCTAGCCCCCTAGAGAAAGAGCGTGGTGGAAGATACAGAAGTGCTACCTTCAGCTCTGTGGCAGAAGACCTGGAATGCCACGGGGAGGGTTTGGGTGTGTTGTGGGGTCAGTGGGGAGCCATCAAAGGCCTTAGCAGAGGGTGAGGTTATCAGAGCTCTGTTTCAGGCAGGCTTATGGGGTTTCTGGTTGCAACTTGACCTGAATCTGCTTCCGGCTGGAGCCCTCTCCTCCCATCACTGGACTGTTCATCCCAAGCCAGCCAGCTCAGCCAAATCCAAGTCCAAGGAGCAGCCCAGCAAAGACAGAAGGCTTACACACTGGGACTCAACATTGTCCAGTTTCCTCAAGTAGGATAGGGTGGATCCGGAACACAAGCCAGCTGTGGCAGGGTGATGGGGATGAGCTGACACAGAGGAGAGGGCCCCAGAGGTGGGCCGAAGAGCTGGCATGTTCCTGGAGGTGCCCAAGGCAATGTGGCCAGAGTGACTGCTCGTTTGAAAGGAGCCATTGGACAGTGCTCAAAATTCCCTCCACCTTTTCTCCCTCAAGGCGTCACTCTGGTGTCTCTTCCCACTTCTGTTCTGTCACCATTCCCTTTACTGGCTCTTTCCAACTAGCATTTATGTGTACTTAGGTCTTTCTGGTCTAAAGGAAATTCCTCTCCTGACCGCATACTCCTCTCCATCTGCTTCCTCCATGCTCTTTCCCTTTGCTGTCTTAAAAGTCAGCAATGTAAAAAATGTAATTCAGCCAAAGTTGTTCCTAGAGATAAATTCATAGCGTTTAACATGTCCATTGACTTCAAAATGTATTAAAACCTATACATTCAACTCAAGAAGTGAGAACATAGCAAAAACAGAACAGAAGAGAGGTTAATATAGAAAATGGAAAAGTAGAATTGGTGAATAAATCTAAGTGGTGCTTCTTTGAAAAAAAAAAAACAATAAAATAGAAAAACCATTGTTCATTCTAACAAAGAATAAATGAAGGAAGAATACCTGGTGATTGTTAAGCTTTATTGTCATTCTTAACTATTTTATAAAGTATTACTCAAGTCTTTCATGATACTTCTTAATCAGGAACACAATGCTTATTTAAAAAAAAAATTCCTTCATTCATTCCTTCATTCATTTATTATATCCAAGTATAGAGAATGGTGCTTGGCACAAAATTGGAGCTTGGAAATCAAGATTTCAGGCACATGAGCACCTCCAACTGCGTTAGAGGGTAGTAAGTCTCAAATAAAAACATTTTGCTCAAATGAGATGAGCACAGGCAGACAGCCTGGCTGTGCAGAGTGACTCCGTCCATGGTATCAGAGACATGGGCATCTATCAACTGCATTGGGACAGGCAGAGGTGCCCAGCACCTGTAGCTTCCCCTAAGGGCCTTGGCTGGGGCTAGAGTCCAAGGGAAAGTCATTTTATCAAGAGGAAGATTAGTGAATATAAAATTTAAATAAACTTTACAAAATTATTTTCTAAAGTGCACAAATTTAAACTTCAGTCAAGAGTATATAAGAATACCGATTTTCACAACCTTTCACACCACTGGCTATTATCGGTTTTTAAATTGTTTTTCTCAAATATAAGGTAGAAAAATAGTACCTTCCTGTTGTTTTAACTTTCATTTTCCTGCTTAGCAGAGTTGAGCATCTTTTTCTGTGTTACCTCTCTGTATAATTTCTGTTAATTATTTGTTCATATTCTTTTTCAGTTGAGTTATTTATCTTTGTCTAATAGGAGATCTTTACATATTGGACACATTTGCTATTATATATGCTGAAATAATCAGTTTGTCATTTGCCTTTGTATGTGTGTGTGTGATACAAGCAGCACTAATTTTCATGAAATCAAATATGTCCATTTTATTATGTGTAGCGTATAAGCTTCCTCCTTGTGTAGGTTGGCTTTCCATCCCTGTTCCCATCCCCACCCCATACTTCTCCTTGGTTAGAAAAATAAATCGTCTATATTTTCTGGTAATACTTATATAGTTGTTATGGCATTTTGATCTGTAATCCACATGGAAATTGCTCTGTATGTTGTCTGAGGAGGGTATCAACTATATTTTTCCAAATAGATAGTAAATTATAACAATGATGTTTATTTGATAATTTGTACTTCCTTCCTTCAGTGTTTAGAAATGCTACATTTTCTTGATGTTAAATTCCTATATGTTAGATTTTTTTAATATATTCTCTTCCGTTTAATGTCTGTTCTTAGGGTATTACCACACCATTTTGAATAGAGTGGCTGAATTCCATACCCCTTGACCCCGTAATGATACTGCAGAGAATCTGTACAATAGAAATAATAGCACAAATAACGTTCCAGGATGTTCAGTTTGTTCATATTGCTAGGAAATAAATAGGGAAAACAGGGAAAAAGCTGGAAAACACTTTCATTTCTAACAGAAAAGAATGATGGAATAAATTACTGTATAGTTGAATAAGAAACCATTAAAAATGAGGTAGATCTATACATACTAACCTAGAAATATGTCCATGACATAGTATTAAGTTAAAAAATTATACTTGTGTACACACACATACCACACACATCAGACACACACACACACATACACGCATATATTTCTGTTTTATATAAATGTGTCTGCCAATGAATATAAGTAGATCTGAATGAATTAGGAGGAATTCAGGAAAGCTACCCTTGTAAAGAATAGCTATGTACTAGGTGATAGATTGGAAGGGCTGAGTGGTTTTTCTTGTAATAAACCTTTCAATAAATTTTGCTGGATTGATTGGCCTTCCCACGTGGGAAAACAATGTATCTTGACTCCTCTCCTATACCAGACATAAAAAATCAATTTTTTTATGGACATAACAATTTGGAAAAGTGAGCATCTGTATTTAATAAACTGAATGTGCATACCTTGTGACCCACAAATACCACTCCTCTGGGTATTCTCACCAGAAATGTACGCATCTATTTACCAAAAGACACTTACTAAAATAGGCATAGCAGCACTCTTCAAAATAGCCCCCAATTTAAACCTATTCACATGCTCAGCAACAATATAATGGATGGAAAAATTGTAGCATATTCACTGCCCAGTGATTAAATGCATTCTCTCCATGCAAGCTCCATGCATGAATGTCATTAAAATCTCGCAAACATAATATTGAGTGACAAAAGCCATACACAAAAGGGAATATATCATATGATTCCATTTCTGTTATTTAAAAAAAAACATGGCAAAATTACTGTGCTATGCTGTCAGAAGTCAAGATTACTGGTGCTAATTAGCAATTACTGTGCTAATTATGCTGTCAGAAGTCAAGATTCTGGTTACCCCTAAAAAACAGTGGCTGTAAGAGTAGGAAAACGTCTTCTGACATTTTCAGGCTGGAAAAGTTCTGTTTCTTGATCTCTGTACATGAGTGAGCTTCCATTTGTGAAAATTTATCTAGTTGTCCACTTATGCGCACTTTTCTGAATTTATATTATTCTTCAGTAAAAAACTCAGTGTGTGTAGATTGTTGTGTACCTTGACTTTGCTGGCAAACAAATCTACATTTGCACAGAACTAAATACACACCCACAGATAAGTGCATTAAGGGCAAGTGAGTGCATTGTATCATTGTCAATTTCCTGATTGTGACATTTCGCTATAGTTGGGCAAAATGTAACCATTGGGAGAACAACCCAGGATCTTACAACTGTAATCTACAACTATCTCAAAATAAAAAGTTTTTTTAAGGGTGTGTCTGTGCCTAGACGTGGCCCTGAAAAGATGTAAACCATAAGATATTGGCAGTAGATAAGTCTAGGATGGTGAATAGGATTAGGCAGAGGAAAGAAAGGTGACCTTGCCCTCTTGTTCAATGTATTCATGTATCTTTGAATCTTTTACAATAAGAATGTATTCATGTATTACTCATGCATAATTTTAAAAACCAATTTCTTCCCCCCCAACCCCGAATCAAAATCAGAATCTATTTTCAACACACCCAGACCAACTGGGCTGTTAGACACTGATGGATAAAACACATTGTCACCCCAAGGTCAAACATACATTGGCCCTAATAAACACTGGTTGATTATGTAAGTGGTTAAGGAGATGAGAATTACAGTAGCAGAGGAGATTGAAATATGCCTCTGGACATACAAACACAGCCCTAGAAATTTAATACTGGACCCTTCCAGACCCTTCCAGACACCAGTGGCCTCTGCTCTTTGTGACCAAAGTGTCCCTGCGAGGTCCCATGTGCCTCAGAACCAAGGAATGGTGGGTGAGAAGGGGCACCAGGTGAAAACCCCAGAAAAGAGCAACTGTCAAAGAAATTTTATGGTTAATTAGCTCAAGGAAAACCAAGCTGTGTTTTTTCATGGCCCTTTGCCCAAATCTCATGTTCAAAAGTTTAGTGCTTATAAAACTAATGTTTACTTTTTGAAACCGTATAGAGCACCAGGTGTAGAATGTATCTATTATTCCCCTCACTTTTTTTTATGGTTCGGATGTCCTCTTTATTTTCCATAGCATGATGGCAACTCTTTAGAATAGTGCTAAAGTCTTCCACTGACTCAATGATGACCAAAAAATAAATTACCAGTTTTATTTTTCTGAATTTCCAAAGCTATTCATCACATAAATATATTTTGTGATATAGCTTAGCCATGAATTTTATCTATATATAAAATGACTTTGGGTCCTGCTTCATGCTTACTACCTAAGACTGTCTGATATGAATTTTGCCATACTTATCTTTTTTTAAAAAAAATTGTTGTTATTGTTGTCTTTGGTCCAGAGTTTATGTTTAACCATTTATTTCTCTTACATGGATTTGTTATAGAAAACTAGTTAATGAATTTTTTAAAATATAATACAAATCATACTATTCAATAAGAGAACCAAAACACTTTTATTGCCGTAATGTTTTGCTAGATCTTTTCTAATCTTGTATATATTTTCTGGTTTTACCCTCTAATTTTTTTCTCTCTTTTCTTATAAACACTGTGTTTTACTTCCTTTCACTTCTTCAGAAATTGGAAGTTTAAAATCTGATTTCAGTTTTAGTAGTATTTATGCTACAGCTTCTCAAAAAGTCTTGAACCTATGTTTATATATTTTCACGCTGAAAGAAAAACCAAGTATATTTTACTTTCTTTTGCGAGAGACGAGGATTACCAATTGATTTATTATTCCAACACCGCCCAATGTTCTGTAATTTTATCTGAGACTGTAAACCACATAACATCATTATTTTTTATTACTAGTTTTCATATTAGTTTCATTTATTATTTGTTATGATTGCAAATTAATGTGCAAATTTAAAAAAATTATTGTGATTATCTGTAGGTGTAACTGGTTTTAATCCTTTTCACTTACCCAATTTCTTTCAACAAAACTTCACCATTCTTAAATATGGTTCTGTGTCTGAAATCTTAAGAATATTTATGTTATTATTTTAGAAAGAGTTATGATTTTGTTTTACAAGAGAAGTTATGTATTAAAAATGTTTTTCAGCTTCCTGCTTGCAAATATCACTTACAAATCCTCTGGATAAAAAATTATTAAGGGCCACATCTTATTGCTTTTTTTTCAAAACAAAGCAAATTAATTTTCTTAGGTTGAACTTCCAAAGAAGTTTGTGATTAATTTGGTTTTTATTTCTTTGAAGGTAACACATTACACATTTGGAATGTTTTTTTCTCTTCTGGAAAAATTCTTTTTACAGCATTTGGCTTTTAAAAATGTAATTCAGGGAATTCCCTCACGGTCCAGTGGCTAGGACTCAAGATTTTGCTCCACGTGAACAGGTACGATTTTTTTATAGTGAAATTTGTTCATTGCCTTTGATGTAAGTTTTTGTTTAGCTACTATGTTTTTAATTCGCATGCAGGCCCTATACTTATTTTTTATCATCATCATTGTGTATGATGAACATAAAAGTCAAATTTTCTTTAAATTTCCTTTGCTTTTTAATAAATACAATATGTTTATGTTAAGAGGATGCCCTTTTTTGTTGAGAACTTTGCAGGTGCTACATAATCACCATGACTCAGCTTTTATCACAGGCTCCTGATTAAATCACTCCCACATTCATACCTGCAGGCGTTCTATAGGATGGGGTGACCAGACACTCACGGTCTATTGTCACCGCCCCGCTTAGAAGTGATGTAGTAATCGCACAGTTCTCAGTTTTGTGTTTTAAAATTAATCTTTAAAGTGGAGGTTTCACAGATTGTATTTTCTCCGGCTATTTGTGTCCCTATTTGCGTCTGCACAGGGGAGGAGGGTACTGAGATGCAGATGGGGAAACACAAGTGAACACAGCTTGTACGACTTCCTACGCGGCTCCAACACGGGAGGCTGGCACACAGTTTAGTTCTTCCTGCTCTTGCCTCCTTTACTCAGAAGGCATTTCTCTTGGCTTTCAGGCACTAGAAACATCTCGTTCTCCCCAGCTGCTATATTGAGGGTTAAAACCCTTTGCCCTTGGGCACTCATCTCAGAGAAATGAAAACGTAACTGCACATGAATGTCCACAGCGGCTTTATTCAAAATAGCAAAAAAAAAAAAAAAAAAACCCTGTGAGGTGCTGAATTGGGCGATTGGGATTGACATGTATACACTGATGTGTATAAAATTGATGACTGATTAAAAAAACAAAAAAACAAAAAACCTGCGAGCAACCCAAATGCCCTTAGAGGAGTGAACGGATAAACAACCGCCAGGACACCCACATTGTGGAACACTGCTCAGCGGTGAAGAGGAATGAACTATTGATATGCTAACAACCCGGATGAATCTCCAGAGAAGGAAGCTGAGTATCTTTTTTTAATGACATAAAATGCTCATTTTGTTTACTTGGCTTCGATGGATAGAACCATCCAATGTGGACAGAGGTGATTAGTTGAGCAACCCTTGCTTTCTGCAAATGTGGGTCCAGAATCAAGGCTAAGGGTCTTGTGTCTTAGGGACAATCCCCTCCATCGCTCACTGCTCAGGGCATGCTGCCTGCAGGGGAGAGTGGGGAGTCTGGGAGAAGCCACCAGCTGGGTGCACGGAGGAAGGGGAGGGCTGCGGGGGACGCTGAGCCCACCTGCCATGAAACGATGGTTCTTGTTCCACTCTTGTCCGTTCGAGTTCATTTCCAAAACTTCCCTGTACAGGATGTTAGTGATAATAAGCACACAAGCTCCCAGAATCATGGCCTCTAAACATTGCTTTGATCAAATTGAAACACCATCAGCTGGAGAAGTAGGGTCCCCTTGTGTTTCTTTAGCATCTTAATGCTAAGACCACGCAGTCAACCAGGTGAGAAGCCTTCAAGAGATCACCTGCCAGGTGGCCTTGTGAATTCCTGTCCCGTCTTCCTTACTAGCTTAAGGAGTAAACGAATGTGAATTTGCTTTAAAACACTCGAGTATTATACACATGGGACAGATTTTTATCTTTATTGCAAACCTTGATTCTTCAGGTCTCACCAGCATCAGAAATATGGGAGAGAAACAATTTAAAGCCTGAATTTTAAAGTGATAATTAAAATCAGAACTTTGGCCCCCAGACATTAATGGCAATGCGTCAGAGGGGTTCATGGAGGACGGGGGACCTTTCATCACTGGGACTTGATCTGGCAGGGACTAGGATGGCCCGCTCTTTCACTGTGCCAGCCCCTGCTTCCCCAGCCTCTGTCATTATAAGCTCCCATCTCTCCATTGAATGCAATCCATCCACAAGCAGGATGACAAAGCAGGAGGGATGTGACACACCTGAAACAGTCTGGGACCTGGTGTTCTGCACATTCCCAGGGCCTATTTCTACTTCTTTAACTTAAGATTTCCAGCCTCCGTAGATGAGGGTTGATTTGACAAAGAAATGGATGTGTGCATGGCCGGCCAATGCCCTCCCTCTCCCAGTCACCTGGAAGATATTTCTTTAAAGTGTTGGAATCTCCTTCATCAATAGTTTCCTCGGCCGCAACAAAGGGTTATTGACCATGAGCCTCCTCAAGGTCGCTGACCAGGAGCCCAGGGACAGTACCAGCCATGGTGCTCTCAGCAGCTCTTTCCCTGGAGGTGACTTGGGCTCACGTCTACTCACATGCAGGTGTCTTCCTGCTGCTGCTTTGGCCTCAGGACTAAGGTGGGGTGAGTGAGGTGCTGAATTAGCGAGGTGCTCAGTCGCAGGGCCCAAGAGTAAGCACCTTCTTAAATACGTTGTCCCAGGCGCCTCATTCCCCTCACCCTGGTCCCAGCCTTGTTTGTTAGCGCAAGGACGTGTGCCGGACCCAGTGAGGCCAAACAAACCGAAACGTCGGAGTTTGGAGCAGAGCAAGGTTTACGGCCGGGCCATGCAAGGAGAAGGGTTGGCTCATGCCCCGCAAAACCTCGAACTCCCCAAAGGGTTTCAGCAAAGCATTTTTAAAAGCCAGGTGAGGGAGGAGGGCCTCAGGGTGTGGGATCAGCTCGTGCACAATTCTCTGATTGGCTGATGGTGCGGTGACAGGGCGGTGTCACAGGGGTTAACAATATCGTCCTTAGGCTCCAGGAGGCCTGGGGCTCTGTGCTCACGGGGTCATCAAGTAGTTAACTCTTCCACTGGGGGGCAGGGGGGCGGTTCACATTTGTAAAACAGTTCAAGAAAGGTGCTGTTATCTAGGTACTTCAGAGAGGAGCTAGCAGAGGATCTGGGGGAGGGGCCGGTCCCAGGAGGGCCCCATAGGCTCCTGCCCTGCGTTCAGCTGAGCCTTCACTCAACCCGTGCACCTCAGCTGAGACCGGGCCCCCCAACAAAGGACAGACTCCGCATAGAAGACTGTACTTTGCAAAGCCAGCTGCCACCCCGTCTCCCTCACCTCCCTCCCTGGGGTCTGCTAGACCCCAGCCCCTCCTCGCTCCCAGGTGGAGCCTAATTTCCTTCCCCCCTGGAGTCTGGGCTGGTGTGTGATTCACTTGCAGACAATAGAATTCAATCAAAGTGATGCATGACTTGGAGGTCAAGCCCAAAAAGAGGATGCAAGTCCCACCTTGCTCCTCAGGGCCCAGGTGGTGGAGGTCTGACCTTGGCTCCAAGGGCACACAGGTGCCTGGTAGGGAGTAGGCACCTTCTCTGCCACCGTGTGGTAGAAGCAGAGAGACCTGAGACACCTCTCACGGGTATTTCCTATTTCTACCTGGAGGCCGCTCCCATCTCCAACAGCGCCTCCTCAGGCCACATGCTGCTCAAAATACTTTGTAGAATCAGTAAATGAATTTTCACTTCATCATTCACGTTAATCTTTTAAGAAACATATTCTTTTGATAATTTTTCTTTTTCAGAAATGTCCTTCCTATACTACACATAATTTTCCTACGAATAAAGCCTAGAATTATTTGGTCACATTTCCAAAATTCCATTGGGCTACTGATTGGACCATACCTAACATAGCTGAGTATGAGAATAATTAACATTTTTTATAACTTTGGGTTGGGTCTATATCTCTTTTTATCATGTTTTTCTTTTTAATACCCATCAGCAGAGTTTATATGTAGTTTTTTCATATGTCTTGCACATTTCTTATTTATCTTATTCCTAACTATTCTGCTTCTGTTGCTACTGTGACTAGAATTGTCTCCTTAGTATTTTCTACCGAGATTCTGAGCTCAGTAATAAGCGATTGACTCTTGTGTCTATAACTGTTACTTGAAATAAGCACATACAGGGACTGTCATTACAACACATTTTTATTCTTGTCTCTCTCTGCCCTTTAATATCCATCTAGTGGGGGAAGATTTTCCTTTGCCCGTGAATAAAAACTTGCGTGTTACATGCACACTCTTCTGTGAAGACAGCCCTGTGGCTGCCTTTAGTCACAAAACATAGTATTAATTCAGAATTTAAAGTAATCAGTTACCTGGAATAGCCAAATCACCTTGATTTAGAGGTAATCTCCCCCCGCGTAACCAGGGTGAGTGCTGGGTGGGTCTCTGCACTGTTGCAGACTGGCTTTGCCCTCGCCCTGGTGGGTATTTAAGGCTGGCTCTCTCCTGAACATCTCTCTTGAGTTCCCTTGACTGGGGCAATGCTCCTCTCTTGTGGGTGGTCACTTGTATCTAGGAAGCAGGTATCTCCCCAGCTTCCTGCTGTTGGGGTCACTTTATCCCTCTGGGTACCCTATCAGGCAGGACTTATGCTGGCTCTCGCTCACGGTCAAGTGAGGCCACCCCTGACCCATGGACACACCTACACATTCTTGGCTTCTCCACAATCTGGGATTGAGGTTGACCCCACTGCAGCCTTAGCGCAGAGAGGCGGCCTGCATCTTGCCATCTAGTCCACAGTCCCCTGCGTTCCCCAACTATAGTGGTCTCATGATAAGGTCCATGGCTAGTCTGGTTGAAGCCCCCCACCCCGCCTCAGCTTGAGGTGGGAGCTCAGAATCTCCCCGACCTCACTCTCTCTCGGCAGTGAGGGAGAAACAAAGCACCCAGTAGGGTTTTCTCTAAAACATTTACACATAGCCTGATCCTCTCCATACTCCCACCACTCCTTGGTTTGGATGTTGGTCCCATAAGTCATGGAACCCTTTCTCAAGCATTGGCTATAGTAGATAACTATGTATTTTGATGTAGCCCTGAGCTTCGTAATTCAGCATATACTATTTCTTGGGGCCTCAGTCATAATTTCAATTTTCACATCCTTTTATTTGTGTTGGTTTTGTGTTATTTTTATAACCAGTGGTGGGCTTGGAAGTGAGGCGGACATCATATCCAACGACCGAGGTACAAGAAACACCAATGTGGCCTTCAGAACTTGGAAGGATCCAAAGAATAGCATCTGAGTGGACATCAGAAAGACACTCAATAACCTCAAGAAAGCCTGCAAAGTGCTGTATGCAGCTGTCATAAGGTCGGTGACATATGGTCACACCTCCAGATTTTGAAATCATAAGGCAAAGGGGATATTGGACAACTCTTTGGAAAAGACATCAAATCATAAAGAAAATTAATAACCACACATGGATAGAAGAAAGTATTTGCAAGACATATGGCAGATGAGTTAATAACCCATATAGAATGCTTTCTTTAATGAATAGAAATGAAAATAAACTCAAACGACCCTGAAAACTGGGCAAATTGTATAAACAGAGTTCTCAGCAGGGTGCAATCAGAAAATACTCTAGATATTTCAAACCTAGGGAATGTAAGGTGGTTGCAAAGGTTTTGGGAAGGCTGAGAGAGCAAAGAAGACACGTAGTGGGGGAAGGAAAAGATAAGAAAAAGGAGAGATGGAGTGAGGACCAGAGCTCAGAGGCTGAAGCCCGCCTGCTGCTTCCACTCCAGGGCTGTTTGAAACACTGACTGGTGGATTCCTGGACCAGAGCTGGAAATGTCCAGTGCCCCGCCTGGACCAGTGGAATCTAGAATCACCCACTTTGCCAACCAGCTCGGCAGCCCAAGCGTCTGCCAAATCTGGGTCCATCTCTGCGGCCAGCTGTGGGGAGCTTCCCTCCCCCGACCTCCTGATCTACTGCTGGCATCTCCCACTGGCTGAACCCAACAGAAAGCTGGTCGGCAAGGAGCTGGGAAGTAGACTTGCCAAAATCCCAGAGCAGATGGGAGAAGGGCAAACAGGCTGAGTGGTTCAGGAGAATGACCGGCACAAAGAAGGGCTAGGGGTCGTATGGAGATGCTCCCCTTACCACTAGTTAGCGGTACAGATAAAAACAATACAACAGCCTCGTTCTCAACCATCAGGTCTTCAAAAACCAAAAATATTGATAACAGCCAATGCTGACGAGGATGTGAAGAGGGAATAAAAAAGCCATTTTTACACACTACTTTGTGGAATTGTGTCTTTTTTGTGAAATAAGTGAGAGTTCAATTGTTTGTCTTTTTCTTCGGATCTCAGGTGCACAGATTTGGACTAATCATAATCCTTAGTTTGTAAGATATTTTCATCATCGGTTCATGAATACCCTATTTGTAATTAATTGATTAGGTAGTTATTTTTAATATCTCAATTTATTACTACTGTCATTGTTGTCGTACTGACTGGCTAGGAACTCGAGAACAATGTTAAATAGAAGTGGTGATAGGGCATCCTTGACTCATTTTTTTCAATTTAAAAGGAATGCTTTTAACATTCCTCCATTGAGGAAGACATTAGTTCTACATTTTTTAGAGATACACTTTGCCATGTCAAGGAAATCCTCTCTGTTCCCCAAATTTGACTTTTTAAAAATTATGACTGGGTATTTCCTTTTATCACATGTTTTTTTTTTCTTCTGTATTTACTGCAATTATCACATGGTTTTTCTCTTTTGACTTATTAATGTAGTAAATTATATTATCAAACAATCCTTGCACAACTGGCAAAAATGCAAAATGTGTTGCATCATCTTTATATATATTTTGGGCTACGTTTTCCAATATTTTATATCTACATGCATGAATTACATAGGCCGAAATATTCCTTTTCTGTGATGTCATGGCATTGTATCATTGTATCAAGGTTATGATGACTTCATAGAATGAGTTGGGAAGTAATCCCTCTTTTTCTCTTGTCTGACAGAGTTTGTTCAAGATTAAAATGATTTGTTCCTTAAAAGTTTGGTAGAATTGGGCTTCCCTGGGAGCGCAGTGGTTAAGAATCCACCTGCCATTGCAGAGGACACAGGTTCGAGCCCTGGTCCTGGAAGATCTCACATGCCACAGAGCAGCTAAGCCCGTGCGCCACACCTACTGAGGCTGCACTCTAGAGCCCGAGAGCCACAGCTACTGAGCCTGCGTGCCTAGAGCCTGTGCTCCGCAACAAGAGAAGCCACTGTAATGAGAAGCCTGCACACCACAATGAAGAGTAGCCCCTACTCACCGCAACTAGAGTAAGCCTGTGCATGGCAAGGAAGACCCAACACAGCCAAAAATAAATTAAAAAAAAAAAATTTGGTAGAATTAGTCTATGGCCACATGAGACTAATGTGTTAAAATTTTAAATATGTAAGGCTTTTAATACAGCAATCCCAATGTTAGTCATCTAGTCTATTGATATAAAATGCACATTATTCAAAGTTTTGTGCATAAGCATACGTATTTCGGCATTTATTTCAAGAGAAAACAAATGGAATCAGCCTATGAGTAGTGAAGGGGTTAAATATAGTATATTCAATCACAGATTATAAGACAACTATTGTAAAGGATTCACTCAGTTCTCTGTTTATATCTGGTAAGATGTCCAAATATATTGTCAAGGAGTAATTTGGCTAGAAAGAAAAAAGGAAAAGAAAGAAAAGGTGGTTGTCTAACCTACATGTGCATGCACGTTTATTTAAGCAAAGAACATTAACATATGAATCATTTTTGCCAAGAATGAGCAGAGTAGAGTAGTTAAGACCATAGGCTCTGGAGCCGAACATTAATGTTGAAATCCCAGCTCTGGGTGTGCGACCTTAGGCAACTTACTAACCTTTCTGTCCCTCGGTTTCTTTGCCTGTGAAACAGGAATAAGGATAGCGCCTAACTCAGAGGGTCTTTCTGTGGAGTAAATGAATTAAGCTATATTCCTGGCACGTAGTAAGCACTCCATGAGTGATGGTACTTATTATTATTGAAGTATTAATTATTTAAGTAATATAATTCCAGTTTTTATTATTTATTATTCAAGTATTTATTTATATTTAAGTATTATTATTTTAAAAGGTGGATAGGAGGGGGTAGCGAGTGATTGACTATTTTTTAAATACCTTACCATAGTTTTTGAATAATAGCAATGAATATGATTTGCTTATATAAGTGAAAAAATAAAATGAAATGGAAAGCAAAGGGGCCACCAACTGTATCAAGTATGAAAGGATGAGCTTTCCGGGAACAGCTGTGTCTCCAGGCAGACAGATAAATCTGTGGTAGCTTTGATGCTTCTCAGAACAGAGCATTAAAATGAGTCACAGCCTCTCCCCAGCCTTTTATCATCCCTAAATTGGAATCGCTATCATTCCTACCAAGAATTATCCGTGAAAACAGCCTCACTTCCTGGCATAGGAATTAGGAGCCCCAATAAATGAGCATTTTCATTTCCCAAAAGCTTGGCTCTGGAATGTGAGGCCCGAGCCACCGTTCCTGAGGCCAGGGTGACCTGTGCTTTTGGGGACACAGCAATTGAAATCAGACCACCCTGGCCTTACTACACATGCGTTATTGAAAACAGCGGTTCACTGCACCTGACAAACCTCAGTTTGGAGAATTGCTCCTTCCTCACAGGGGCTGCTGTGAAGACTTCATGAGATGATATACACACAGGTCTTAGCAGAATGCCTGGCACAAGGGACTCACTCAAATGTGATAAAGAGACGATGGTGGCTGATTCTTAGGATGAAATGGCAGTGCAAAAAATGGTAGATGTGGCTAATACTAACTTAAAACTTTCATAGTTCAAAAACATTTTACTTGAGGAAAAGACAAATAACAGAAAAAAATGACTCACTGAGGCACTTGTACAGGTCAATCCCGATGGAAAGTATGCAAAAGTAATAAATACTAACAGGAGAAAATACAATTGGCTGAAAAAAGCAATAGAGAAAGGGCCTCATCGCCACTCTCCAAACATCCTAATTGGGGGAATTTTCCCCAGATTTACTGATCTTGCTGCAGTCCCTTCCTTAACACTCTCTCAAAAGAAGAGAGTCTTCCAGGAAAGTAAGTGGGGGTGCTCACTGAGCCCCCTCCGTTTTCCTTCCGGGAGCGAGACGCCTGCAGGGGTGATCCTCCTCTGCTCATCTAAGCTGAGACTCACCTGGCAGTGCCCACACCAGGGAAGGTCTGTCCTTGCCCACTGTTTATCTGCCCAGCCTGCACTGCCCCAGATGCAGAGAAAGAATGTTGCTGAATTCTTACGTCAGATCATAGGCCATTTGGCTCTCACGTAAAGCTGCCT